>NC_090726.1:134353517-134658517 GCF_036898095.1 Palaemon carinicauda | reverse complement strand
TATATATATATATATATATATATATATATATATATATATATATATATATATATATATATATATATATATATATATATATGTGTGTGTGTGTGTGTGTGTGTGTGTGTGTAGATAAACAGAAAGATATATTTTCAATCCATTGCTCAATTAATGTCAACCGGATAAAATCCATAAGTTAATTGTTTAAACGGGTGTTGGAAGGTAAAGTTTACAACTTAGTTGCGGGTTTCATCTATCCTGGAAGAAAAGGTTTTGTAAACTATATGTAATCAATTTGTCCAATGATGTTTATCGTCTGAGCACTGCCTTCGGGTCTCTGCCTATGTAATATAAATTAAAATCTATATAGTTACATGTTATGGATATTACCTTTGAAAAATATTGGCTTAATAATGCCCCTACCACTTGTGTCTTGTGTGAATAAGATTCTCGAGAGTGCTGTTTTAATAACAACAACAACAAATGCAGCGGTTTCTAGTCAGCTGCAGAACAAAGGCCTCAGTCATGGCAGTTCGTGTCTGGGGTTTGGACATTTTTCATATATACGCCGACCAATGCGGATTGCTGACGGTGGGAGATATTCGTCTGATCGCTCATAGCAAACCAATCCAGTATGGGTGGCCCTGACTAGCACAGCTTTGTTGATCATGGCAATACTCAAACCATTTCACCACGTTAAGGTATTCCAATTCATCAAGGGTTGTTTTGATATATCATTAATTAATTCATTCTTAGAATATGGAACTCACCCTTTAACGTGGTTTCTTTATAATCTATTTCCCATACAATATTTAAAGAGAAAGTTCCATCGTGTATGTATTTTTACTTCGGCTAAGCAGATTTTATTAGGTTATGTACATTAAGGGTTTCCATAATTAGAAAAATCCTTATTTATTATCAAAGTGTTTTATTTCAGGATCCATTGTCTGATTTATAATGGGATTTTTTTTCCAGCAAACCATGAGGTGGAAAGTATACTTAATGTCGGACTTTGTTTATGTAACTTTTCCAAATCAATGATAATGGATTTTATCCATACATTGTAAAAGAATGTTTTTGAATGGCGTTTTAGTAATAGGTTATTTAGTCTGGTTCTTAGGGTATCCTGTAAATTAGCTCTACAGGTATAAATTATCTGTTTATGTAGAGATCCTATATGTAGGCTTATATTCTATAAAATAAGGAAGAAATGTTATATTCATTCACCGTATATTATATACCCCCTTTTCATTAGATAAATGAAAGACCCTACTTTGTATCTTAATCTTGTTTTACCCGACTTTTCTCCTATTTCTTCAGGCATTTAAGCCAAAGAAATATTGCAGTCGCTGTAAATAGTTTTTGTCGTATCTGCTACCTTATCTCCCGTTTATTGACCCTACCACTTCCAGACCTCTTTGAGCATTTGACCACTGGAGCTCGTGGGGCTCAGGATACTGATTAGGGACATGAACTGCCCTTCTAGTTTAATATTTAACCTTTCTCGGTCTTGGCCGCTTTCTTCTTTGCTTATGTTTACTCTCTCTCTCCTTGTGTGTATTTTCTCAACCCTGTATTGGTTCTGAATCTTTCATCCACTGTGCATGTTCAATATATTTTAGTTCTGATGCTTTCGTTTTGTCTGTGATTTCATTGACTTTTTGTTGGTCCTGGCAATTCCTTTTTAACCTCTCTTGAGTCTTCCTCTCCGAGGTTATATTTAGCCTTTTCAAGAGCTTTTATTTAATTATTTATTTGGTGCCTTTATTTAATCTTTTGAATTCTTGATCGTAAATGATAGATTAATATTCTTGTAAGAGAAGAATACATTATACTTAGTGGTTTGTTTACATAAGCGATCCTAAATTTTGTATCAGTTGTGCCCTTTGATATCATGGCTTGAAGAGTTTGTTAATTTTCAGAAATTAATTATTTTCGAAATCCAATTAATTTCTTAATTATATCATGTCAGGATGCCAGAAAACTCCAGATCAATCAATCAATCTTAAAAATATTCCTCTCCGAGTTATACATCGTCTTTATGTTGTGTTTCTTGCATAGGATATATATATATATATATATATATATATATATATATATATATATATATATATATATGTGTGTGTGTGTGTGTGTGTGTGAGTGTGTGTGTGTGTGTGTGTCTGCGTGTGTCTGCGTGTGTGTGTGTGTGTGTGTGTGTGTGTGTAATACCAAACAAAGGAATACTAACATTCATCTATTTCTTACTTCAATAGATGTTCATCGTCAATATTTTTGGGGTGTGTGGAAATTAATTCTTACATCGTACGCACTTTGAATGATGGTAATCAGGCACAATAATGGGTGTGTTAAATTACAGACCTGAAATTAAATATTATCACTTTGATAATGACTGGGTAATTGACAGTATTCAAGGAAATGAAAGATCACAGAATAGATTGAAAACTATTTACGGTCACTGATACATAAAGAAAGAAGATTTTATTCTCATTTTGTTACCTCGTCGTGGATATTGATGTTTTGCTTTGTTTGCTCTTTCGTTTTATAATACTATGTTTATATTTAGTTTCTCTCTCCCCCCCCACACACACGCATATATATTTATATATATATATATTTATGTATATATAATGTATACATATATATGTATATATTATATTTATGTTTATATATATTCATATACTGTATATATATATATATATATATATATATATATATATATATATATATATATATATATATATATATATATCATGTGTGTATGTGTTTATGTGTGCATATATTTCTTTGCAACTCTATTCTCGATGTTTGCGTATTTTTTTCTCTCTCTTTTTTTTTTTTCAAAATATCTGAGTAACCTGCTTTTTTGTTACTGATGTTAATGTTTTTCAAGGGTATTTTTCAGGGTCAGTACTTTTCGTAGATATCAAAGGATTTTTGTTTTTATATCCACAAGAGATTTTTTGTTTAAATGTTTCTAGATGGTTCTAAAATTAAATTGGTAGTACTTTATCTCTTTCGTCAGTTTTCTAAGTATCTTGTTTCACGTTAATACATTTATTTAACTTGAAATATTTCAGACCTAAACAAATAACCTTTAGAAATGTCAGAATTATGGCCACCAAAAAAGGGAAATGATTTCTGAAGAGAACTTAAGAGTAAAATGAAACAGGTCTTTGAAACTAGTGATTAATACACATCTGTTAATTGTCATATCATTAGCAATATTGTGTAATGTAAACTGAAAATTGTAAAGTATTTATAGACATGATGGCAAAGCATTGGACTTTGTTGTGCTTTAGTATTTTTATGTCTGCCCGTCTGTCTGTCTGCCTTAGGGATAGCAGTGCGAAAATAACTTGGCATTTTGAGTAGCTATGTAGAGAAAGACACCGAACACGTTTGTAGCATGTGTGTGTGAGTATGTGTGTATATGTATACCCGTGCGTTCATGTGTGTGTTGAGCTGTGGGGGTCATCAGGACGGACATTGCCTCAAGGGAGAGAGTGGAGTTGCCACTATTGCCTTCTCTCTCTCTCTCTCTCTCTCTCTCTCTCTCTCTCTCTCTCTCTCTCTCTCTCTCTCTCTCTCTCAGGTAAACTATTTGTGGAGGTGTCCAAATCTTACATTTTCTCTCTCGCTCTGGTTTTACAGAAAACATACAAACTTTCTTTTCTTATGTTAAGCTTTTTTATCTTTTGAACGACACCCAATCCTTGGAACCTATAGGTACATTTGCCTAGTTATTTTTTATTCTTTGCAAAAAAGTAGTTATTCACACAAAAATGCAACATGATAAAAAATTGTAATATACTATAACTAGGATATGGGGCCTAAAGTTTCAATAACTAAGTTAAAAGAAATAAAACATAAAAGAAACTTGTGAATTAACGTAGAATATACATATTTTAGTGAACAAACTAAGAATTGCAAAACGTCTCTGGTTCACATTTCCCATTTCTACTCTTAAAATTTCTCTTCACTCCTTCATCTGTGTCGTGTAATCAACAAGGTATCTGGTTCTGTTCTATACCATCCGATTAAAGAAACACAGACAGGAAATGACATTTAGATTATTCCCTAATTAAAGTTTAAGGCCTAACCACCATTTCATAGCATTCTGGTGCCCTTTGTTCTCGCTTGTTGTTGCTATCAAGTGAGGTGTTATTTATTCTATGGGTGGTATTTATAATGAGAAAGATTTGGGTTGTGAAGATATAATGTATACTCTCACTTCATTTTCATTTTAATTGCGCCAATGTAGATTCATGAGAAACGTAATTACTACAGGAGCAAAATTAACTTTTTATACCTTTGTATCGATGGCAAGGTATGTCTCCCAAATACTCTTTGAGATTCTTAAAATTTACACTGTTTTCCACCTTTTTATTTGTCACACTTCTTTTCACTGTGTTTACCAACATTTACATCTCTACACGAACGTGTATACCATCCTGCAACTGTACTTCAATCATTTTTTCTCCTCACTAGCCCTTATTTCGTCATTTCACTTTGTGCGTGCTTTGTTCCTCTTCCGGCATCCGCGCTCACTCTGTTCGACCAGTAACATCATTTTGTACCTTCCAAGCTCATCATGAATGATTTGTCTCACTTTGGTATCCGTCTCTTTAATGATATTCCTGCC
Source organism: Palaemon carinicauda (assembly GCF_036898095.1). Classification (NCBI taxonomy): domain Eukaryota; kingdom Metazoa; phylum Arthropoda; class Malacostraca; order Decapoda; family Palaemonidae; genus Palaemon; species Palaemon carinicauda. The sequence continues at coordinate 134,653,893 of NC_090726.1, read as the reverse complement.
TTTTCTTATGAAACTTGTCTGTCTTAATTACTTCCATAGCTTCAGGACCTTTCCTCTAAAACTAAAACTAACTCTTGATTCAAATTTTTGCTGCAGATAGATAATGATTACGTTCTTCATTGGCTATTTTTCTTAATATTATATTCATCAACTTGTCTTTCCATCTACTCTCTACTAACTCATAGCCAACTTAGATGTGGTCCTCTTCATTTCTTATTTCTGGATATATTTATCAATATTCTTTTTTAAAAATGTACTTTCAATAAACAAGCTCATTTCCGAATACATTCTCATAAGGCCCTCTTCATCCTCATTAAAAACAGGCATTTCAAGCTTATCAGCTACCACTCCACTTTTTCGTTACCTTTCTTTCCATTCAAGTGATCCAGCCCAAATACTCGAATCTCATTCATATAGACTCCCCCAAAAAGTTTCTTTAATTTCTCACTTCTCCTTTTACTTCTTATCTATATTATAGTAATATATTTTAGTTTTTTCCATCGTCCCCCAGTGTTTAGACTAACACATAAGGACTCTCATCCCAGTCTTTCTGACACATGTCAGGCGCACGAGGCACAACTCAGTCTACCCCAAGGTCTATAGACCTTGGTCTACCCTATGCCTAAACACCTTATGATTTTAGTCTGTACTTTGGTCGAATTTATTGCCATATAATCTGACCTTTTTCCATTAAACACACCCATCCTCATACAATATTCTATCCTGTTACAACTATAAAAAAATTCAAAGTCCTAAAACTGAATACATAGTGTCATCACTTTTTTAATAGAAGGTATGAGGCTTTAAATCCTATACCCTATGTCATTTAGTGATTTTCACACATCAAAAGGGTAGCAGGAAGTGCTGTTTTTTTTATATCATGAGATGAACAAAAGACACTAATTAGTCATTTATGAGGCTTTTCTTCTCCTAAAGAGGCTGGCAATAATCTGGTGTAGCGGAACTGAGGATAGTGATTTTTGGCAAAACCATTTAGACAGTCATACAAAGAACATGGTTAGGAAATTAACCTTTCTTTCCAATGAGAACTTTGATGATGCACAAGCTCCCTATCAACACTAGCTTTGCTTGGATACTCAAGTAAGCACAGGAAGTGTACATTTCATTTGTGATTGGTATAAAAGATATGATAAGGCAATCCAGAGCATCTACTGGACAATGTATCAGAAGATTGTTGAACTTGATGCGTGTTCCTATATCTCCATTCAGGAATTTCTCTGCATGCCATGGTCAAATGATAGAGACCTTGGAAATATTAAACTTCTCTTTTCTGGTGGTTGCTCTAACAAAAGAACTACTCCCCTGGTTGATCAGCATGCAAGTCATAACGTAGTAGAACTTGAAATCAACGACGAAGAAGTAGATATATACTCAAGTAACACTGCCCATTTTATAGTTTGGACTACATGCAACCAAAGAGAGAGGTTGTGCATAGGAATGACACAGATGTAATTGTAATGGGTATTTACTATGTCAGTAAATGCAATTCTCTGGAAGAACTTTAGGTTCGCCTTGCTGAGGATGAATACTTACCAATTCATGAGGTTGCTGAAAACCTTGTCACCTTGGACTAGATTTCTTCTATTGTTTCATGCTCTGACAGGTAAAGATGATACCAGTTTCGTGTACGGCCTTGGGGAGCAGAACTTGTGGAAAGTTCACAGGGGACTAGATTGTCAATCTATGTCAGAATTTGAAATACATCCCTCTAGACATTTCGAGATGCCTCGAGTAACTGTACTCCTGGAATATCAAGTAACAAAGCTCATCTTGCGTGGGTATGCTGGAGAAAAAAATTGTGCAAGTCATGCCTAGAATATTTTCATGTGGATCCGGGGTTCCCCAGAGTCTTCCTCCAACTGTGGACTCTATCAAAGCATGTAAGGCTCTCTCCATTATCTTAATGAAATCAGTCCATGTTCCATTGATTTCAATGGCTTGTAGTCCCAAGATTGCACCTGTAAAAGCAACTAGGGGTATTCTCCTAACTGCTGGAGTAATCCATTAGTGCAGCTAAAAGGAAAAAAAATGTTGGTAACTATTATTACCACAAATGTTCCTTGTTTCATTGCCTGTGCATGTAAATGTGAAATAGTTGAATACTCAAAAGTTGGACAACTGCATATTTCCATTACATAGTGGTAGATTTGTGTATTAATAATTATATAGTCTGTGACTATATCATACTTCGGTGCACATAATATCTATAACAAATCACGAAGGTTATGTTCATATATTATCAATTTAACTTTCTGATGCTGCTGGTATAATTGATTTATAGTGTCATGTGTTTATATCTTTACTTCCTTTTTAAATTACTTCAAAACATTCATATTGATGTCATTAAAAGCTACTAAAGTTCTTGAAAAAAAAAAATCTATGAAATGAGAATGCTTGATTGTCAAAATAATTCATATTATGTAAACTGTGGTATTCTTTTCTAAATAACATATACAAGTATGTAATATAGAAGCAATCGGATGAAAAGGAAAGTTACTCCTATACCTCACAGCAGCCGTTGTTACAAATATTGTATGCTGTAATGGTCATGTATGAATTACTTTAAAACATTAAATTCGATGCCATTAGAGAGCTATTGAAATGCTCGTCGTGCTAAGCACTTATAACACATAAAGCGCTGTTAGTTACTGTTAGGGAAGCTGATCACGTAAATAAGAATAAAATCCAATTCCTCATGCACTGAAACATGGAAAATAATGATTCATTTGTGTTTCTGTTACCTGGTTATAAAGATAAGCTTACTAATGGAATTACGTGATCCGCAGCAATTTACACTGTACGTAAGCATGCATAAAAAGTTCATGTGGACTTTCAAGAGGTTGTCGACCCAGAAAGCAATCAAGGAGAGTCATAGATATAAAAAAATGATTACTACTAACTTTATTACAGCAGGACCAGCACCCTTGAACCCCCTTGACTCATCCCTGATATTAACTTAATGACGTACGATGATTCAGTTGTTACCAGATTTTATTTTTATCTTGCGATGTTAATATAGTTAGGCAAAAAATCCAGTACTTCGATATAGTTATGTTAACTATAAACTCCCATTGCAGATAAGCTACATTATTACTGAGAGATGTTTACATGTGCCTTCTCTTACGTCAGTAAATCGAGTATTGGTAAAAAGGTTACTGTAAACTGCACAGTGTTAGGTGTCTAGATATAAGAATGAATATATATATATATATATATATATATATATATATATATATATATATTTATATATATATATATATATATATATATAAATTGAATGATTAAGAGCACACTTGCTTCTACCGGTTGGGAACACGATGAAGTCGTGTGGTTAAACCTTTAAGCAAATTAAATGAAAATGCAAAGCTTAGGGATTTAAACGTTACACATGGGAATCAACACTGTCACAGGGTGAATTAATTAAGACTGGGACTAAACGGCACACGTGGTTTGGGTATAGGGAATAGGTTAAAAGGGTCAGTGGGTAGGATCTCTCTTTAAAAGGTAGAAGGAAAAACGGGATGTGATAAGGAAGGGATGGGAGGTTGGGTAAGGATAATGAGGATCTCAAAATCAGACACCTTACCTTAGTAAAAATGGACTCTGGTTGCTCCCTTATGGAGGATATGTTAGGTCCAGCCTCCCGGATGTCTTGAGGGGGAAGAGGGATGATCCTTCTCTCATGGAGGCTTGTTGGCGAAGAAGGATGTCCAGCCGCTCCTAGGCAGACTCAGCTCCCCTTTTGCCTCCCGGGGGGGGGGGGGGGGGGATTGGCCTGACTGTTGTCCCATTGGTAAGGCCTTGTCACGTGTCCCAACACCCACATCAATAGGCCTCCTCTTTCTCCTGGGATCTTGACATCGCCGCTGGATAAGTAAAGATGGCTGAAAAATGAGACCTCAAAGGGGAGTAGACTGGTATAGGATGGTTGGGGGGTGGGTGAGACTCTGGGTAGGGTCCCAAAACTCGTGGCCGGCCGACGAAGTCCTTGCTGGTGGGGTCTTTGTTTGGTAGAAGGGTGGCGCCATGACCGCCATTACTAACAATATATATATATATATATATATATATATATATATATATATATATATATATATAAAGCATTATAAATATAGTTTGAAGGAGGTATTACAAGGAAACGACGTAGGTTGGCTAAGGCACCAACCACCCGTTGAAATACTACCGATAGAGAGTTATTGGGTCCTTTGACTTGGGTTAACTACTATACTGTAATAGATTAGTGGCTACTTTCTATATGGTAAAGGTAGAAGAGTTACTTTATCCACTGTATGGTAAGCACCTCTTCTGGGAGAAACACACTCCAAAATCAAACCATTGTTTTCTAGTCTTAGGTAGTGCCATAGCCTTTGTAACATGGTCTTCCACTGTCTTGGTTTAGAGTTCTCTTGTTTGAGGGTACGCTCGGCGACACTTATTTGTTGGAGGCAGCATGAGGAAGGGCAGTGAATGGTGGAATGGAGAAGTGAAGGTAAAAGTGGAAGAGAAAAAGAGGGCTTTTGAAGAATGGCTGCAGAGTAATAGTGTAGAGAAGTATGAAGGATATAGGGAGAAAAATGTGGAAGTAAAACATAAGGTAAGTGAGGCAAAGAGGGCAGCTGACCTGAGGTGGGGTCAGGGATTGGGTCATTCATATGAAGAGAATAAGAAGTAGTTTTGGAAAGAAGTGAAGAGAGTAAGGAAGGCTGGTTCAAGAATTGAAGAGACAGTGAAAGATGGAAATGGAAGGTTGTTAAAAGGAGAGGAGGCAGGGAAAAGGTGGGCAGAATATTTTGAAAGTTTACTGAATGTTGAGGATAATAGAAAGGCAGATATAATTGCTGTTGCAGGTGTTGAGGTGCCGGTGATAGGAGATGCGAATGAGAGAGAGATTACAAGAGAGGAAGTGAGGAAAGCACTAGATGAAACGAGAGTAGGAAAAGCATCTGGTATGGATGGTGTGAGAGCTGAGATGTTGAAGGAAGGGGGTGTGACTGTACTTGAATGGTTGGTGAGATTGTTTAATTTGTGTTTTGTGTTGTCAATGGTACCAGTAGATTGGGTTTGTGCGTGTATTGTACCACTATATAAGGGTAAGGCAGATGTGCATGGGTGTTGTAATTCAAGGGGTATTAGTTTGTTGAGTGTAGTTGGAAAAGTGAATGGTAGAGTACTGATTAATAGGATTAAGGATAAAACAGAGAATGCAATCTTAGAAGTACAGGGTGGTTTTAGAAGAGGTAGGGGCTGTATGAATCAGATTGTTACAGTTAGGCAGATATGCGAGAAATATTTAGCAAAAGGTAAGGAAGTGTATGTTGCGTTTATGGATCTGGAGAAAGCGTATGATAGAGTTGATAGGGAGGCAATGTGGAATATGATGAGGTTATATGGTGTTGGTGGAAGGTTATTGCAAGCAGTGAAAAGTTTCTACAAAGGTAGTAAAGCATGTGTTAGGATAGAAAATGAAGTGAGCGATTGGTTTCCGGTGAGAGTGGGACTGAGGCAGGGATGTGTGATGTCGCCGTGGTTGTTTAACTTGTATGTTGATGTAGTGGTGAGAGAGGTGAATGCTTGAGTGCTTGGACGAGGATTGAAACTGGTAGACGAAAATGACCACGAATGGGAGGTAAATCAGTTGTTGTTTGTGGATGATACTGTACTGGTTGCAGATGAGGAAGAGAAGCTTGGAAGTTGAGAGTTAATGTGGGTAAGAGTAAGGTTATGAGATGTTCAGGAAGGGAAGGTGGTGCGAGGTTGAATGTCTTGTTGAAAGGGGAGTTACTTGAGGAGGTGGATCAGTTCAAGTACTTGGGGTCTGTTGTTGCAGCAAATTGTGGAGTGGAAGCAGATGTACGCCAGAGGGTGAATGAAGGATGCAAAGTGTTGGGGGCAGTTAAGGGAGTAGTAAAAAATAGAGGGTTGGGCATTAATGTAAAGAGAGTTCTGTATGAGAAAGTGATTGTACCAACTGTGATGTATGGATCGGAGTTGTTGGGAATGAAAGTGACGGAGAGACAGAAATTGAATGTGTTTGAGATGAAGTGTCTACGGAGTATGGCTGGTGTATCTCAAGTAGATAGGGTTAGGAACGAAGTAGTAAGGGTGAGAACGGGTGTAAGAAATGAGTTAGCAGCTAGAGTGGATATGAATGTGTTGAGGTGGTTTGGCCATGTTGAGAGAATGGAAAATGGTTGTCTGCTAAAGAAGGTGATGAATGCAAGAGTTGATGGGAGAAGTACAAGAGGAAGGCCAAGATTTGGGTGGATGGATGGAGTGAAGAAAGCTCTGGGTGATAGGAGGATAGATGTGAGAGAGGCAAGAGAGCGTGCTAGAAATAGGAATGAATGGCGAGCGATTGTGACGCAGTTCCGGTAGGCCCTGCTGCTTCCTCCGGTGCCTTGGATGACCGCGGAGGTAGCAGCAGTAGGGGATTCAGCGTTATGAAGCTTCATCTGTGGTGGATAACGGGGGAGGGTGGGCTGTGTCACCCTAGCAGTACCAGCCGAACTCGGTTGAGTCCCTTGTCAGGCTGGGAGGAACGTAGAGAGGAGAGGTCCCCTTTTTTGTTTCATTTGTTTGATGTCGGCTACCCTCCAAAATTGGGGGAAGTGCCTTGGTATATGTATGTATTTCCTTTCCTCACTAGGCTACATTCCCTGTTGGACCCCTTAGCCTTATAGCATCCTGCTTTTCCAACTAAGGTTGTTGCTTAGTAAGTAATGATAAAAGGTGAGCGGTGCGTAACTATATCACTGCTCCTTATATATACATATATATATATATATATATATATATATATATATATATGTATATATATATATATATATATATATATATATATATATCGTGAATTAAAATCAAAATGGGCCAGTATGCGGAATGAGAAACCAGAAGGAAGATGTAAGAACATAGCACAAGTAAAAGACATACTGTAGCCTACTAACAATCATATAGTAACCTGAAATTACACATAGTTTAGTACATAGGAAAAAATATAGCAATCTGCAAAATAACAGTTAGGTAAATTGCCGAAAGAAAATATCGTTCTAAGTTCTTTTCCTATTGTCCTTGCATTTATATTATCTTTGTTTTAGTATTTTGCATATCTCTTTCACTGTGCTTTTTAGTTAGTTCCAAAATAAAATAAGAAACTAGCTTCATGACCACCATGTGTTGATATTTTTGGTTTTTAGCCCTGGTGAATAGTTCAATAAAATTTTGGTTTAACTTCTTTATATTCGTATATTTGAGTGTTGAATCTAGTGTCTTCAGTCGCTATCTTTATTCCTACCTCAATAATTTCATCTACCTCTTTTCATGAAGGATTGAGCATAATTTGGACAGTCGTAACTGCCCATATATTTTCTCTGTAAATTTTACACCATGCAAATGATTAATTGTATGTTAGCTTATAGTATTCGCTTACTTTAAAGAAAATTGAATAATTTTTCGGTTAGAATTTAAGACGTTATGAGAAATTCTCTCAAGTGTATCTCTATGACAAATTCCTACAGGAATTAAATTTGTTTTCATCAGTCGTTGGTAGATTATATTGGAGATTATAATCATGTGCATTGCCATTTTCTAAACACTGTTACTTCACATTGTAAAATGCAAATTTTAGCGACCAGTCAGTAGAAAATGACGGTAAACGTCATTGCGTTTTCTTTTTCCGTTTTCTGTGGTCACAGTTCGTTTTCTACGTTCTCGAGTTATATAAAGACTAACAAGGGCTCTGGGCTGTAGCAGAGGTTTCACAACGAAACAATCTTACCGAATGAATGGTCGCCGGCCATCATGAATAAAGGGTTGTGTAACAGAGATGTCACGGTGAATCTTATTTATTTTCTGTTTCTTGAAGCCTTGGCTATGTCCTTCATAGAAATGACAAGTCGGTGTTTGAACTGACGTTTCTTTATGAAGGCAAACTTTCTATATCACTTGAATTGTCTGTAATCAATATTGGACAATTGTGTGAAGACTGGAAAAAAAATGGAATTGGAATGACAGCTGTATTTCAAAGAAATACGTTATTTCTTGTAGGATATGTTCTGTGGAGAAGGGGTTTTAAGAATTAATTCATCCGATATTTAATAATATTTCATTCTTAATTGAGTTGAAGAGGGATCTTGACACTGTTTGATTTTGGTTTAGTTGCAATGTTATGGCCACGAAAAAGAAAACTTTCATTTTATTATCTAGTTTTCCATAATTGCGAAAATTCGGAACTATTAGCTTTCGAAGTAGACTTATTAAGCAGTTTTCCAGACTTGCTTGAGACTTAAGCAGGAGGTGTTAATTCCCTCATAAAAATAGGTTGTAAGAGGGCTTTTTTGACATTTTATTCTTAATGTAAGTTATTCTCTAATTTCTTCATTTCTTATATCTTGGGCACTTGTGAATTATCCTTCATAACGTTTGAGAGTACCAGCTTCAGGAACGCCTTTTGCGAATATCATTATCCCAGGTATAATATACGAAGCATGTGCTCCATATTCCTTTAGTCGCTAGGCCACTTACTACAAATTAATCAATATTTGCATTGTCACGGATTGCATTTTGTTTCATATCGCTATATATCTTTTTCTTCGTTGTAACTGGATGATTACATTTGTTCTTTTTATCTCTATCTATTTAGCTATTATGCTCCTTATTCCGGAAGAGCTATTGCTATGAATCAGGCGTTGTAGCTTTTCTTGTTTAATAGGGGTAACATAATTATAGCGTACACCTTCTGCTACTTATTTAAATTATTTGTCCTCTGAGTACGAACCAATCAGCTGGGTCTTGACAGAAAAATAACATATCAATTAATCAAACGATTGAAATAATTGATAATATCGGTGATCAATTTTATCTTTCAGAGTTTTAGTTTAACTATAGCACTATTATTTTAGAGTACACCTTCTATTACCTGTCTGGAGTTGAGTTTTTGGTGTAAACTAAAGTGATGAGGACAGAGTTAGATTGCTAAGATAAATGATGAACTTAGAGTAAAGATATTTCTTTCCATGGGTAATATAATCGTCGTAATGCTATATATACCAACTATTTCTCTATACCATTTCTCCCGGGACCAATGTCGCTAGTGCTTGTTCAATATTAAGATGTTTCTTTCAATGTTTTGATACAATGGTTTTATTATTGTGGTGTAAAACTTTGCTACCTGTCTGCACCATTCTCCCCTTGGTAAAAAATAGCTAAACAAACACTTGGCAACAAAATATCACATTGACTCTTATGATTTGAACCATAGTGATAAGTGGGGAATGGATTCATACAAACATTTTTACATATCATCAGTCGAGTTGGCAATTTGTTCGAAATGATTCAAGTTATTTGCTGCCTAATATTTTTATTTTAAAGATTCCTCCGGGCATGTCACGCTGGGCGATGGTCCTGAAACATTTTTAATTGACATGTAATTACATTCAGAGACAAATTACCTCCAAACTTATATGAGAAAATATTATATGGACAGGTCTATATATTTTTCTAGATAACACATTAGTGCTGTAGACACTGTACTTATCCCTTCCTTTTAAATTATGCCAAAGTGGTTCTGCCATTTTGAGTTGGTATCTATTCAATATTGAAACAATATAAACCCTTTCTCTCCTATTTCTTCAATTACAGCTATTTATGTTTTAGTGATTTGCTTATCCCAGTCTTATTCCTTGAGGCTATTTTCATAGCAGGTTTTAGCGGAAATGTTTTCATACACAAGAGTGGGTGTAAAGCAACGCTCTCTCTCTCTCTCTCTCTCTCTCTCTCTCTCTCTCTCTCTCTCTCTCTCTCTCTCTCTCGACCAGGTCTTAGTCTATGGCATATCTAAAACCATTTTATAAAAAAAATACCATCTTGTCCTGCAAAATAAAATCAGATTAACACTTCTGTCCTTTCTTGGTTTTAACCTTCGTGATACATGAAGGTCATTTGACACGTCTGGAACTTCCTGGATGAAAGTGTTGGTAAACTTTTCGCTTTCCTTAAGAAACAACTTCCGCGTTTCCTTGGTGACAAAAGTCCCTCTTGTGCGCCTCCTGTGGTTCTCCTGATCTTCATCTGTTATAGTTGGCGATTTTACTTTGCTTATATTTGTCGTCTGAGAGAGAGAGAGAGAGAGAGAGAGAGAGAGAGAGAGAGAGAGAGAGAGAGAGAGAGAGAAAGGACTAATAATATATATAGCCTCAACATAGAAAGTGTAATTCCGATATAAATCATATAATTAGTTTGCATTATATGAATAATCAAAACTAAAATAAATTTATAATATGAATATCCAGTGGTGATTTATATCAAGTACAGTGAGTGTTTTCAGAGAAAAAACTACTAAAACAATTGATGGGAAAGTTTTAGAATAAAAAAAATTAAAATTAGAGAGGTAAACGTTTTACGGAAACGACATTTAGCCCCAAAGGTAGTTAGAGATTCGGGATATATTCTATACTGTTACCAGAGATAATCAACTTCCTAGCTTGCGGCATAGAATTTTTTTAATTAACAAATTTATCCCGAGAACAAAACAAGCTTATGCCATAAGCTCAGGATAAATAAAGTGTATACAAACTAGAAAACAAATATAAATTGGGATTTCCCAACACCAGTATAAATTCAATAAAAGGGAAAGTCCCTGGGAATACCAGCCATTATATATGGTGAATTTTTGGGCTCATGTACCTTAAAGCGGTGGCGAGGAATTTCCTGTGTTTCTTGTTCCCACGTTCACGTCCCTTCCTCATGGAATGGCCTAGGGAGGTGCATCACAATCATTCGTATACTGAAGATGCCTATATTTGTATTTAGCGCTCACTGATATCCATATTGTATTCGGGAGTTTTTAATATAACAATAAATTAGAGCGGGAGCGCACGCAAAATGACTCTCTCTCTCTCTCTCTCTCTCTCTCTCTCTCTCTCTCTCTCTCTCTCTCTCTCTCTCTCTCTCTTTATATATATATATATATATATATATATATATATATGTATGTATATAGATATAAATATGTATGTATATGTGTGTGTGGTGGGTGTGGGAGTGTGTGCGTGTGTGTACATTACATTAAGATCCTTCTTCTAACACGGGGTGGCTCCCGAGATTAAATAGAATATTATATACAATGACCATTGCAACATTGGTACTTTAGTAACTAATTCAGATGATGAATCCTCTGTGCATAAAACTTGTACTAAACAAACATTTCCATACACCTACACAGAACGCTTTTCATCAGTGCATTCATTCCGATGTGGATTAACTCTCACTTTCTGAATGTTGATGTCCTATTTCTTCTTTCCTAATGTTTCTGAATTGTATAATCTTCTTCCTCCATTTTATTTCACGTGCCTAAATAGCCTTACATTAATCTTTTACGTCTACGTATTTCTATATTTTCTTCTTATGCCATTTTATTAATAGCATTACTTCAACTTTTTTTTTTATTAGCATTCAACATCCACAAGTCTCTTCCATAAAGGTGAGTTGCCCCAACATTCCCTTCATAGATTCCAACCTTGGCTTCCATAGACACTCCAATTTCTTTTACCTGTCTATCGCATACATCTGCTTCCTTTCATGTTTCGTTTCGCCTATTTTGCGTCTGCCGTCTTCTTTCATCATGCCTTCATCCAAAATATTTGCTTCCAGTTACCTATACTGCTTTCATTCATTTCATTGCTCCATCTTCTTCATTATCGTTGATTGCAGTTTGAAAATAGATGAAAGTGATAAAGAATAGAAAAGATTCGTGTGTTGCTTATGACACCGAAAGATGACTTGATAAGCCTCTGCCGGAAAAATCCTAAAAACCTGTAAGATGGTCAGTCCCTTACCCTGTTTTTTTCCTGTTGTCTTATCATATACAGTAATTGATATACTAGATTTTTTGTTCACCGTGAATTTTATAAAGATTCAAAAGTATGCCACAGTCATTTTATAAAATAAATCTTATTCAGAGGCTTCATTTACAATTTACCAACTTCTTTATCCAATGTATCGGCTGTATGGCATTCTGCTGATATTAACAGAAGTTTTAACTCGCAAACTATGTGAACATCTCACTTAAGATTTCTTTCTAAAAAAAAAAAAAAAAAAAAAATAATAATAATAATAATAATAATAGTATAGCTTTATTCATGATTGTTCATTTTTCTTAGAAACTACTTTTAAGAATTTTACAAAGACCCATAGTACGTTACCTTTACGAAAGTCCATATGTTGACATTTTTCATGAACTATGTTCGAGAGAGGGAGAAGGATGCCTTGTTTATAAAGCGTCACTTTTTATCTATTAGTTTTTAAATTTGAATTTTTATTTCAGAGCACCAATAATGTAACTACATTTTCAAGTGATTCCTGGCAATTTTGTCATAAAATTAATCTTTGAATTTGTAGTTAAAGGGTTACTCATTTTAGTAAAAATGACCTGTCTGTCAGAAATCATTATGTGACAAAATTGGCAAGGATCAAAGACGAGAAGAAGAATGAAGAAAATTAATACTTACAAAGAAAGAATCTTCTCCATATGGCGTATATTGAAGATTAATGATAAGATATAACAATATGCAACAAAATGAAACTATAAAAAGGCTGATAATCATCTGTATTGTTATCGGTGTTAAGAGAGGTGGATGAAAGGTTCCCTAACTTCAAACACTAATGGAATACACAAGACAAGAGTGTGTGCCAGTAGCATTGCTGTCTCTTTCTCTCATTTCTACAATTCATATTCTCTTCATACATTTAAGCACTATATGTATTCATGCCTTTGTTGAACATGCACCATGCAGACTACATTTGACCCCTCTCTTACAATCATTACAATGACGTGCAAAGGATTGCAAAGCCCTTGATGCTATCTTTGAAGGGTAAAGGATAAATTACTCTTCTGTGGGTCATTGCCCTGTCTAAAGTACGAGTTGATTTGGAAATATCCAAGAAAGGAATTGATTTTGACTTTGTATTTTGGCTAAGGATAGATGGGTATTTTGTGAGGGTAAGAAAATAATTTGCAGGACGATTATCTTTACGATGAACGTCGGGTTTCTCTGTTTGGTCAATTTCTGTCGTAAAGTAATACTACCGTCATGAGATTTTAACATCGTCCATTGCCGCTGGTGTCGATAATTACAAAGAAGCTCAGACTGAAAAGCTTTTTTATATCTATTGTAGAAATTAAAGGACGAAGATAGTTACCCAGAATAAACTCTGTTCATTAAAAAAAAAATGGGATGGGAAGTACTTTTCTTTTAAATGATGGCAGTTTGACCTCTAAATCAGGAAATGTTGAATGACCTTCGAGTTCATGACTTTCAGATGATAAATTCAAGATTGTCAGGCTTGGCGTGAACAACAGTGATTAAACAATACTTGAATAACTAGTTTTCTTGTATCTACAATTTATTTTCCTTATTGATTATAAGATTATTGTGGGAGCATCTATCATATTGCAGAAGACTTTTGAAATCCTTAAACAGGGTGTATTCCTATTCCTATAGTTCACAAAGCCAAGTCTAAAATCGTAATATTAGTCTGTATGAAAAAGCTGTTGTTGCTTAGAAAAGTCTCAAGAAATAACTTGATAGTTAGAGAAGAATTCCTGATTGGAAGCAGGAGATAAGACAGTGGCCTTTTGAGTGGAAGCAGGAGACCAGACAGTGGCCTTTTGAGGTCAAAATTCAAATTTTTTTTAGCTCTATGCCCAGAAGTTAACCGAGGGATTGGCAAACTGAATAAGCATTTACATTTATAACATCGATATAGAATTCAATTTATGGGTGTGGTTTCAAAATTGAATAATTTTGGGCACTATATTTCTAACTTCTATGATATAGAATTAGTTCAATAACTTTTATACGCAATCTTAATTATTTCTAGGTTGGTAAACGGTCTGACAGTATGTGTTGAAAGTAATTATGTGTTCCCCAGTCTGTAGTTTGGTTTTCACACTGGTCTTGGAGCTTGTGATGCTCTTCTTATAATCTCCAGCGTGGTGCAGAAACCATTTGATTGTGGTCACAAAATTCGATTAGTCTTGTCTTTAGCACAGCCTTTGGACGGTTTAATCTTGAGGCCTTTGTTTTCGAAATTAAACAGAAGGGAATTGGTGTGTCTTTTTGGAAGTATTATCATTGAATTTCTAACCAATGGATTATTATTATTATTATTATTATTATTATTATTATTATTATTATTATTATTATTTGCTAAGCTACAACCCTAGTTGGAAAAGCAGGATGCTATAAGCCCAGAGGCCCCAACAGGGAAAATAGCCCAGTGAGGAAAGGAAACAAGGGAAAATAAAATATTTTAAGAAGAGCAACAACACTAAAATAAATATTTCCTAAATAAACTATAAAGACATCAACATAACAAGAGAAAGAAAAATGAAATAGAGTAGTGTGCCCGAGTGTACCTTCAAGCAAGAGAACTCTAACCCAAGACAGTGGAAGACCATGGTACAGAGGCTATGACACTACCCAGGACTAGAGAACAATGGTTTGATTTTGGAATGTCCTTCTCCTAGAAGAGCTGCTTACCATAGCTAAAGAGTCTCTTCTACCCTTACCAAGAGGAGAGTAGCCACTGAACAATTATGGTGCAGTAGTTAACCCCTTGGGTGAAGAAGAATGGTTTGGTAATCTCAGTGTTGTCTGGTGTATGAGGACAGAGGAGAATCTGTAAAGAATAGGCCAGACCATTCGGTGTCTATGTAGGCAAAGGGAAAGAACCGTAACCAGAGAGAGGAATCCAATGTAGTACTGTGTGGCCAATCAAAGGACTCCATAACTCTCTAGCGGTAGAATCTCAACGGGTGGCTGGTGCCCTGGCCAACCTACTACCTACAGAGTTGGTGGATTTTACCATAATGACAAAAGGAAATTAATACCAAGTGTTATGCAGATTAGTCTTATGGGCCTTTGAAATAAGCTTGTTCCTTATGCAGATGATGCTACTCTCTTTGAAGCAATCTCATCTCGTGATTATAGACCATTAGTTCCCAAATCCTTTGACAGATAGCTAAAATTATGGCATGGTGCAAATTATAGGGGAGGAAGCTAAGCCGTAATAAAACTCTAAAATTTTTGTACGTCAAGAACATCGAATCCTCCCCACCCTAATCTTTTCCATGACAATGTTTCTTTACTTACAAGCAACTCATTTAAAATTCTAGGTTTTAATATTTATTTCGAATTTACTTTTGAGAAACATATCAGGTCTGTTTATTCTATACTTGCACAAAAATTGTATATTGAGATAATCATGATTTTTTGAGACATGTCTATCTTGAAATAATTAATTTAGCTATATTCTGAAATTGCTCTATTGTCTGGGGTCCAGCAGCTGATTCATATTTTAGCTTGTTATCCAAAACCATGCTGTCTGTTGAAGTCCTTGTCTCTGGTATAGATATTAATCTATGACACCATCGTTCAATTAGCTCTATGTGCATGTTAAGATTTTTAGATAATTCTGGCTATCCTTTGAATTTAGGCTATACCATCAGCTGCATAGTGGAAGGTATGCAGTTTACACCTTCTCTTTCACAGCATTCTAGAAGTTTCTCTCTAGCTGTAACCAAATTGTGGAGTGGACTTCCCAGTGAAATAGTTGAATCACTGGAACTTTAAAAGTTATAATTTGGGCCAAATAAATTTCTGTTAAGCAGGTTGACATCATTCTTAATTCATAGTCTGTTATTTATTTGTTTAGCTTTATTTATCTTAGAATTTTAATTTTTTCTCTATTATAGTTTAATTTTTGCCTCTCCATTTATTTTCCGCACTGGGCTGCTATCCATGTTGGGACTAGGGGTTGCAGCCTTTTGCTTTTCCAACTAGAGTTGCAACGTTGCTAATAATAATAATAATAATAATAATAATAATAATAATAATAATAATAATAATAATAATAATAATAATAATATTTAGATAAATGATTTTCGCAATTATTCTACTGCTCCTGCAAAGACTATCCATATTACATTCACTACTTTATCTTTGTTTCAGTTTATCCGTATTACCTTACTTTGCTCACATTTACCCTAAACTTTTTTTCTCTTGCAAAAACTCAAATTCTTTTACCAATATTTGCTGTTTCTCTTCATTGTTCCCAATCAACAAATCCACCGTAATTCAATCACCAGCCATTATTACCCACAATATTTTACCTAAATCCACTGTCTTTTTTCTGATCTTTTGTATCACTCCATGCACAGTACCACTCATCCTCTTACCTACATAATCTGACCACATGCGTCGCTTCTATCATTAAAACTTTTACTTGCTCTCAATATTCTATCACATAAAACCCCCCTTTTCTAACCCTCTGGTCACGACCCCTCAAATCGGTCGTCAAGCATTTTTGTGGGGTCATCAAGCACTCACAAGTATCACATAAAATATAAATTCCCTATTATTAGAGGTTTTAATCATATTCTATAATTTTGTGTAGCCATAATGATAGAATATAGACTAAATTACTGCTGATTATGCCTCGGAATATTGGGGGTGGGTGGGCGGTATAAAGATTTTAAAGTAAATGTCAAAACCACCACAACTACTGTTTCAAGACATTTAAAGGCAGCTTTGCTGGCTTCATAAACCTACTCATGTATATATTTTTTAATAGAACATTTTAACTATGTAAGTTTTATGCTGTTGTCCCTGAGTGTCGTTGTGGTTTGGTAGGTGAATAGAATGTTGTATCCTCTGAATATGAATCATCCACGTCTATGCAACACAACCTTTATATAGCTATACACACTACATCTAAAGCCAATGGGGTTGCGGTTATGACTGGAGGAGTATGATTTGGTCACGTACTAAAAAGGTTGGATGCCACTGACCTATATTATACATTCTTAAAGCATTTCACATTGACTCTATTAATTCTATCATGAGCTTTTGCTATGACCATGGTGGTCCCATACAGCGTTATATCTTACTTTTCTAACTTTTCTTATATCTGTTTCCTAACAGCACTCTCATCCTTGTCTAAATCCTCACTATTCCTTACTTGTCCCCCCACTTGTCATACTGTTTCAATCAAAATCCTAACATACACTTTTTCTGGTTTATTAAGTAATTTTATGCCCTATATTTCTTACAGCCACCTATATCCCCTTACCTTTTAACTTTAGAACATTTATTTGTCTAAGCAATTCCTTTTGAATCTTTCCCTCGTTCTGTATAACTTTCAAACCCTGGTCAACCACTCAATTGCACAATTTCTATTATATTCCCTTATCTTACTTGTAAGTCCAGCTTTGCACTTACCCTTCCAAGTTATGAATACCTCAGGTATGTCACTTTTATCCGCCAAACTCTTCAAATCTTTGAAATACCTATTCCCTCGACCCAGAACTACAAAGCGCATATCTTGAAATAATTATTTACATTCAGGTCGGACAGCATACTCTTATTTGCATCATTTATTGTAAAATCTATTTGTTCATTAACATTCTTTCCGTTTAATTCCATTTAAATCACTCATACGTTATTTATATTCTCTCCTCTTTTTAATATTGGTCATGGTTTTTCTCTTACTTAATTCTTGAACTTCATGAACGACCCAATCCATATTCATGTATCCCTGTATAAGCTCATCTCATCTATCATAAAAGTGCACTTCAGTCGTTTTTTCTTTCTCAGAACATATTGATCTCTTCGTCAACCCTCTTACAATTTTTATTACCACTTCCTAACTTCATATACAAAAATTTTTTTACTTTCACCAGAACCCCATCAAAGAATTCTGAAAACTCCGCATCAGAATTTAGAATATTTCTAATCTACTATTTCCACCAATGTTTCTCCTTTTAAGTTCGTCGCAGGTTCCTGTTATCCAACCAATTGGTCTTAATTAGTAGGTAGTAGGTTGGACAAGGCATCAGCCACCCGTTGAGATACTACCACTAGATAGTTATTGGGTCCTTGTACTGGCCAGACAGTACTACATTAGATCCTTCTTACTGGTTGCGGCTCATTTCTCCTTTGCCTACACATCCGCCGAATAGTCCGGCCTATTCTTTCCACATTCTCCTCTGTCCTCATACACCTGACAACACTGAGATTACCAAACAATTCTTCTTTGCTCAAGGGGTTAACTATTGCACTGTATTGTTCAGTGGCTACTTTCGTCTTGGTAAGGGCAGAAGAGGCTCTTTAGCTATGGTCAGCAACTCTTCTAGAAGAAGGACACTCCAAAATCAAACCACTGTTCTCTAGTCTTGGGTAGTGCTATAGCCTCTGTACCTTGGTCTTCCACTGTTTTGGGATAGAGTTCTCTTGCTTGAGAGTACACTCGGGCTCACTACACTATTCTAACTTATTTCTCTTCTTGATTTTTAAGTTATAGTTTATATATGAACGATCTAATTCATTTTAATGTTGTTACTGTTCTTGGATTAGAGTTCAATTTATTGAAAGTACACTCAGGCAAACTATTCTTTTTTCATTGATTATATGTAACAGATCTATTTTAACATTGTTGCTGATCTTAGGCTATTTTATATTGTTATTCATTACTCTTTATAGCTTATATAGTTTATTTATTTCCGTATTTCCTTTCCTTACTGGGCTATTTTCCCTGTTGGAGCCCTCGGGTTTATAGCATCCTGCTTTTACAACTAGGGTTGTAACTTAGCAAGTAATAATAATAATGATAATAATTAGATTTATAGCAACACTTCAAGATCTTCCTCTCCAACTTACAGTATATCTCTCGCGACACCTTCTTCAACCACAAAAATGATCAAATATGCCTCCAGCCATTGTTCATTGCTTTCTTTTACATCTAGAATATCCTCCACTTTAGTTTGCTCTCGTATCCATGTTTCTCTTTTTCTGTCTCTTAGTGTTATTCCCATCATTATACATTTCTCTTTGCGTTGTGTTAGTAAGGCTTAAAGTTTCTGATGCATAAGTTAGAGGACGATCTGATTAAATACGTTTCTTTTTAGAAAAAGTGGCATTTTACTTATAATCTCATTTTATTTACCAAAAGCTTCCCATCCCATGCATAGCCTTCTTTTAATTTCGGCCTCATGTCCTGGGGAAACTTACTGTCGGTCCTAAGTATATATATTCATTAACAAACGAGAGGTTCGTCCATAACTCTTATTTGTTGTCTGTTTTCATTGAGAATATCATAGTTTTACTCGTATTCACTTTCAGTCCTACATTTCTGCTTTCTCTATTCAAATCTATCATCTTCTTTAATTCCTCCCCTGCAAATCTCAAGTTGTTAAGGTATTTTCCAAAAAGTTAATTCCTACATTTCCCAATCTAAATTTTTAAAAATTCCTCTAGGCATCCTGTGAATAATTTAGGATAGATGGGATCTCCATGTCTAATTCCTTTTTCAATCGGAATTTTCTCGCTATCTTTATGTAGTTTTAGGATGGCTGTATTTCCTGAAAAGATATCTCCAAGGGTTTTAAAATACGGTTCAGCTGTTCGTTGTCTTTGAAGGGCTTTCATTACTGCTAAAGTTTGAACAGAATAAAATAATTTCCCATAATCTATAAATGCCATACATAGTGGTTTGTCATACACCTGATTTTTCAAATAGCTGGTTAATTACATCGATATGGCCAGTTGTTGAATACCTGCTTCTAAAGCTTGCCTTCTATCTTGGTTGATTAAAACCTAGCTGTCTTTCTATTTGGCCTAATATATTTGTAAATATTTCATATATTATTGAGAGAAAACTTATTAGGTGATAATTTTTCAGGTTTTGTGAATTAGTATAATGATAAAGTATTTCCAAGCTGTAGATATAAAGCATTCTTGCAGACATTTTGTGTAAAGTTTAGCGAGTTTAACTTCTATGAAATTCTCCATCTATTATTAAATCAATTCCCAGGCCATCTTTTCCTGCTCTTTGCCTCTCTCGATGCCTTTACATGCTTTCTTTACTTCTCCTACTGTTACATTTGGTACCGGCTCGGTGTTTCATTATTTCTATTAGCAAAGTTATTTCTTATATTACTATTGTATAGCTTTGTATAGAAATCCTCAGCAGTTTTCACCACTCCATCTCGTCTGTTGATAATAGAGTGTATTTCAATTTTCATCCTTTAAATAAAATATCTTTGTGTGTCCTATTCCAAGTGTTCTTTTCACCAATTTGATGTTTCTTCCTTTCTTTACTGTTTCCTCAATTTTGGTCTGATTGTGTTTACGAATGTCATGGGTTTTTAGTTTGGTTATTGCTTCGGATAATTCTGCTAATTCTATTTCATCTCTCTTGGACTTTACCCTCATTATCAATCTTTTCTTTATTATGTTTTTGGTTTTTTCTGATAGTTTTTCTCGATCTTATTGAACTTTTACACCTATCTCATGTGCTGATTCCAATGCAATTTTTTTTATTACCGTTCATTTCCTTATTACTTGCTTCCATTTCATCATATATATATATATATATATATATATATATATATATATATATATATATATATATATATATATATATATATATTTCTACATGGTTATGAAACGAGGCTGTTAGCCACGTTCCTTGTACAATGCTGTTAAGGGTTTATATGCCAACAGCGTCTGCATTATCTCAGATGTTCCCCGTGGAGTAACTAGCAGTATAGCACCAGACCAAAATGCCCAACAACTCCTCATTCAGCACTAAGAAATGATAAGTTAGTAATCAGAACTTTCGAATATTAAGAAAATATTAAGAATTAATAGAACCCGGTTAACTTTGAAGAAATTAATATTACCTTTTTGGGCTTGGCCATGTCGTCCTGATGGAAGGTTCCTTTAGGTAGCTTTTTAAGGGATATTTGCTACAGTGATACTCCCAGAGAATTAACCATAGGTCTCCAGAATTCTAACTCCTGGCGCGAGTATCCTTAATATAACTTTGAGGATATTGCATAATATCAGGGGACATATTTTTAGATACGACACATAGCAATCTTTACCCCGAATAGATTTAACTCTTTGAGGGAGAAGAGTGGCGAATAAAAGGGGAGCCATTATCAAGGTATCCGGTGGACCTCCTCTCCGTACTACTATGGGCCATCATTCCTTGTTCTGTAGCATTTAAGCTAACTGCGCTCCCACGCTTTTCCCGGTGTTTGTTAGGGATTTTTGGAATATAATCATGCAATCTCCAGCATCTTCATCCTCTGGAAAGCTGAGTATTTAATCTTTCCTGTGTATAATCTTAAGGCTCCCTTCTCACAGTTTAATTCGTATAATTTAAGTGTGTTTGGTTGTGCGTAGCCAACACTGGAGGCGGCCATTTTAAGACCACTGTCGCCCACTATAAATACATTTATTTAGTCAGTAGAGCGACATTCCCGGTATTTAGCTATAAATTTTAGCTAGTTAGGCAAATTATACTAGTGAAGATATTGCATACGGATTTATTTTATTCCTCTTCCGATATGTGACTTTACTTTTCGTTATGTATACGTTAGTGAAGTAATTCCCCATGTTTAACCTCAACATATTGTTCCTTATTAATTCGGATGGGGACATATATCCCCTAGAATTTATGGATAAGGTTCGATATATTTCTTTTAGAGAAAAAGGCTAAACCCTTCCTCCCTCCCTGAGCCGCCGCCATTACAGGCGACAACCCCTATCTTTCGTCATCACCGTTGAGTAGTAAACTCCGGCTTGACTTAGATAGTTTTACACCGTCTGTCTTCTTTGCCACCGAGTATCCGGCTTTGAAGTAAGATGGTAGCTCAGGGTGTATTGTCTAGCAGGGGAATCTTTGTTCCTCTGCCGCCGACGACGTCATCGGCACAGGAAGCCATGCTTCCTTA
Source organism: Palaemon carinicauda (assembly GCF_036898095.1). Taxonomy (NCBI): domain Eukaryota; kingdom Metazoa; phylum Arthropoda; class Malacostraca; order Decapoda; family Palaemonidae; genus Palaemon; species Palaemon carinicauda. The sequence goes on along the minus strand of NC_090726.1, from coordinate 134,632,076 downwards.
GTTCATGGCCGAAAGTAGGCGACATACCTGCCACCGCCTTTCTCCCCTGTGAACCCTTTCCCTTCCCCCCTCTGTCCTTTAGTGTCGGCCTAGCCGTCACAACATTCTTTCGCTGGTATTCTGACATTCATCCCGGCTTGCCAGGTGGACTGCGTTGCCGGCCGGGACCCTACCAGCGGCGGTTAGGTTGCCGCCTCGGCCACTTCCTCCTTATGTGCTTCCTTCACCGGAGGTGAATGCCCCGGGGGGAAAGACTGAGCTGGGCCTGACGGCTGCCGGTGGGAAATCCAACATACTGTTGAGAATTCTTCAGTCCTCTCTTGGCCTGCCATCCACAAACCTTGCAACCGGCAGTACAGCTGGCGGCAAAAATTGTGGATGGATGGAAGCTAGAATCAGATGGATTCCTCCCCTTCCATTAGAACTCTCATTCTGGAACCCTCCTTTCCATTCTTTCTCTCTCTCTATCAGTTAGTGATGCCAGGCACTAGCCTAACCCCGGTAGTATACCGGTAAAACTACAGTATACAACAATACAATAGTACAAGTATTTCTAACATACTCTGTGTATCCTATCACAATCTATTGTTGGGAGAGCTTAACATGTTGAGGATGAGTAATCTCTCAACACCCTGATGAATCCTTTGATTATTGGGACACATATAAAACAGCGTTCATTATTAATATACTACAGGTGGAGAAGTTAGTATAAATATTTATTAACTCCGGCTCTACGTACGAGAGTCATTCCGCCCTGTATTCTCCCTTATAGGGAATTTAAATATTAATGTTAACGGAGGTCTCAGCGATTGCCTGGGAGAGGAAACACAGATATGTGTCTTTCCTATTTCCTTTCTAGCTTACTATCCTAAGCTATTAGATATAATAGTAAGTATTACTATTAAAAGTATGCATTTATATCAATGATATAAACAACTGTATACTCATTTCAACCTTTTCCTTTACAGGAGGAGCCAGTGGTGACGTGTGCAGCTGTGTTCTGCAACCACAAGAGTAAGGACTTTAGTGGACATATGATGTGCAGGTCTCATACCCCCTGCTACATCGTATCTGGATCCCTGAGGTACTGGGACCCGAAGGGTTGCTCCAACTGCTCGACCTTGCTGACCAACGGCTTTGGAGAAGATATCCCTGCCACCACAGAGGCATGGGATACAGCAAGGGAAACCCTTCATAGGTGGGTAAGAGGGTTCCAAAAGAACTCTCCGGAACCTTACCTACCTAACGAATCTCTTAGGTGCCTTCTGTTCTGTAAGGCTCACTCCAGTACGGTAGTGCCCCAGGAACAGGTCCAGCCTCCCTTCATTCAACTGAAGATCGACGTGGACATTAACAAGGCACTTGAAGGCATGGACATCCACCAAGAACGGATGTTAGAGGTGTCTACTGACACCGAACAGGACCTACTGCAAGAAGGCCCTGAAGAAGACATGGTTCAACCACCAACGGAGGAAGAAGGATCCGTTTCGACGGTGACTGAGGACCCCCAGTTCACTGTGACGGCATATCAACCTATGCCGTCAACCTCTTCAGCCCCAACTCTCCAACTGACTACACAGGTTGACAGGAGTGAGGCGCTCCTAACGTCGATCCACCAGATGTTGGCAGTGTTCCAGAAGGAACAAGAAGAGATGAAGCAAGACATTAAGCAGATGAAGAGAGAGGTACAAGAAGGGAAGCATCCTGGCGCTTCCAGGGGCTCTACTAAACCGCTTAAAGTATCTAACCTCCCTCACTGCTCCGAAACCAACCCCTGGAGGTATACGGAGCACATGCCCATGATAAATGAGAAGCTGTTCATCTCTGAGAAGTTGGGAGCCAAACCCATTGAAAATCTTGAATTCTGGCCCAGCTTTTCAGCGTACCCAGATTGTTACGCGAGACTGCAAAATGAACCTGCATCCCGCGAGGAGACGGTACTGAAGGAAGTCATTGTCTTCGAACATGACAAGGCACAAGCCATCCTTACCAAGACCTTGAAAGGAGCCGGATATACCAACTCCAAAGTCTCAGCATTTAGCAAGAGGCATCCAACTTTCATTGCCCCTTCCTCCAGAACTTTCCCCTTTTCAGTGAAAGCCCTCGACTGTGTCATGAAAGCAGTCAAAGAGGGCAAACCCTGCCCAATTCTAGAGGAATGCAAACCATTATCTCTAGCTATGCCCACCTGCGAGGAGAAGTGGAAAGAGGTACATCTAACCTTCTCCGTCTCGAAGTTGTATCCGGAGATAGCAGGCCAACATTTCAATGAGAACCTTCCAAAGTTGTCAGATCATCTTTTGAGAAGGGAACAAGAGACGAAAGAAAGACTTGCCGCCTCCTTGTCTCATCAGAACTGCTTGAAAATGTGTGCAGGCCTAACTAACGCCCCAGATATGTATATAGTCTTAGCCAAGTCCCACATGGGTACCCTTGTGAAGGACTTATATGCCTTTGTCAGGTCAAAGAGGACCTGTAGAGAGCATGTGTTCGCCGCAGCAATGGTGAAACACGAACCCAGAAAGCTGATCTCATCATGCATCTGAGGCAAAGACCTTTTCCCACCAGATGTGGTCCAAGAAGTCATTGCCAAAGCCGCCACGGAGAATAGGAACCTTCTCCAAAAGTGGCATGCCTTCAAAGAGGAAATCTTCCTCAGACAGTGGTCCCCAGCCTAAGAACAAAAAGGCAAAAAGACCACGTAAACCTGCACATTTTCCGGCCATGACCATGGCCACGGTGCCTCAAATGGTAGCCCAGCTGCAAACCACCTTCCAGATGGTTCCTCAGCAGCTGGTGGCCCAGTCATCTATCTTTAACCTAGGTTTTGAGAGGCACACGACCATCTTTCGGCCCTACAAAGGTAGAGGCCCAAAAAGAGGTTCCTCAAGAAACCCCCCAAGGGGTAGAGGAGGATGCGGTCACGGAAACAAGTCCTCAGGAACCTCTAAGCAATGAGAGGCTCCAGGTAGGAGGCAGACTCTTTCACTTTTGGGATCGTTGGACCTTCGATCCCTGGGCCCACAGCCTAATTACGAATGGACTCGGTTGGAAATGGAACAAAATTCCACCCCCTTTTTCAGAATTTTTCCAACACTCCACCCCCTTGTTGGAAGAATATACCTCAGATCTCTTGAACAAGATGGTAATAAGAAAAGCAAAGTCCATCAAATTCCAGGGAAGGATGTTTTGTGTTCCCAAGAAAGACTCAGACAAACTCAGAGTCATTCTAGACTTGTCTCCACTCAACAAGTTCATCGAGAACAACAAGTTCCGGATGCTTACCTTGCAACACATAAGGACCCTTCTACCCAAAGGGGCGTATATAGTCTCAATAGACCTGGCAGATGCTTACTGGCACCTACCAGTCAGTTGCCCCCTCTCCTCCTACCTATGATTCAGGCTACAGAAGACAAAATTTGTCTTCACAGCCATGCCCTTTGGGCTAAACATAGCCCCAAGGATATTCACAAAGCTAGCAGATACAATCGTCCAGCAATTATGCTCCGAGGGAGTTCAAGTAGTAGCATACCTGGATGATTGGCTGGTGTGGGCAGCATCCAAAACTTCTTGTCTGCAAGAGGCCGGAAAAGTGATCCTGTTCCTGGAGCATCAGCTTTCAGATCAATTGCAAGAAGTCTCGCCTTTCTCCAGCTCAGAAGTTTCAATGGTTAGGAATCCATTGGAACTTACAGTCACACCACCTCTCCATTCCATTAAAGAAGAGGAGAGAGATAGCGGGAGCTGTCAACACAAGAGGATATCAAGACACCAACAGGAAAGAGTGTTTGGCTCTCTCCAGTTTGCAGCAGTGACAGACCCAGTGCTAAAAGCACGATTAAAGGATGCGTCTGGAGTCTGGAGAAGATACGCATCAAACGCTCGAAGAGATCAACAAAGGTTGACCCCGACCCAATTGCGCACACTATTAAGGCTGTGGGCAACAGCCAAGAGCCTATCATGGACAATTCCCCTGCAACCACCACAACCATCAGTGGTGATACACACGGACGCCTCCCTGGAAGGATGGGGAGGCCATTCGCAAGAAAGGAATGTACAAGGGAATTGGTCGCACCAGTTCAAAACGTTTCGCATTAACATCTTGGAGGCTATGGCAGTCTTCCTAACGTTGAAGAAACTATCCCCTCGCAGAGCAGTCCACATCAGACTGGTCCTGGACAACGAAGTGATAGTAAAATGTCTAAATCGCCAAGGCTTGAGATCACCTCACATCAATCACGTGATGTTAGCCATCTTCTACCTGTCAAGGAAGAGAGGATGGCATTTATCTGCAGTTCACCTTCAAGGGTTCCGCAATGTGATGGCGGACGCTCTATCCAGGCGAAAGCCGATAGAGACAGAATGGTCCCTAGACGCAGACTCATTCTCCTTCATCTCGGAAAAAGTCCCGGAACTGCAGATCGACCTCTTCGCAACGAGCGACAACAAGAAACTACCTCGTTACGTAGCCCCTTACGTGGACCCTCAAGCACAAGTGATAGATGCCATGTCTCTAGACTGGAACAGATGGAATCAGCTTTACCTGCTTCCACCAACCAATCTCCTGCTAAAAGTCCTCGACAAGCTAAGATCCTTCAGAGGAACAGCTGCAGTAGTGGCCCCCAAATGGCACAAAAGCAATTGGTTCCCTCTAGTTCTAGAATTGAAACTGAAGCAGTTTCCTCTGCCAAACCCAGTTTTATGCCAACTGGGTTAGAAGTCGACTGTTTACGCTACATCCTTGAGAACCACCAACGTACATCTCATGATTTTCTCGCCCCAGCAGCGAAGAAAAAGTTCGGGATCTCAAAGGACAAAATTGACTTCATTGAAGAGTACAAGTCAAGTTCAACTAGGAGGCAATATGAATCATCTTGGAAGAAGTGGGTTTCCTTTGTGAAAGCAAGGAAACCAACAGAAATATCCGTAGAATTCTGTCTTTCTTTCTTCTTCCACCTACACGAACAAGGCCTGGCTTCCACCACGATAACTGCGTGTAAGTCGGCTTTAACTAGACCTCTTCTATATGCCTTTGAGGTTGACCTGACAAGTGAAAAGCTTCAATAAGATACCAAAAGCATGCACTAGACTCTAGCCGGCAACCCCTCCATAGCCCATCACATGGTCGTTGGACAAAGTCTTGCACTATGCTTCAAATCTGAACAATGAGGATTGCAACCTAAAGAATCTAACACAGAAGGTTATCTTTCTGCTTGCAATAGCCTCAGGGGCTAGAGTTAGTGAAATAGTGGCCCTATCGAGAAATGAAGGCCATATTCAGTTCCTAGACACAGGAGAACTGAATCTCTTCCCTGATCCTGCCTTTCTCGCCAAAATCGAGCTGCCCACCAAAAGGTGGGGTCCTTGGAGAATCTGCCCACTGAAGGAAGATGTCTCTCTATGCCCAGTAGAGTGTCTCAAGGTCTATCTTCGAAGAACTTCAGACTTCAAGGAGGGACAGCTCTTCCGAGGCGAAACCTCAGGATCGAACTTATCCCTAAGACAACTGAAAGCGAAACTCACCTACTTTATTCACAGAGGAGATCCTGACAGCACACCCGCAGGTCACGATCCAAGGAAAGTTGCTTCTTCATTGAATTTCTTTCAACACATAGACTTTGAGAGGCTCCGCTCATCTACGGGGTGGAAATCATCCAGAGTCTTCTATAAACATTACGCGAAGCAAGTACACGAAATAAAACACTTTGTGGTGGTGGCGGGTAGTGTCATAAAACCCGTCGTCTAGTGCTGCGATGAACAGTGAACTGTTTTGGAACTCGACAGTGCATCGGGTGAATAGGTATTAATACCTTCTAGTGAAAATCACTACAGTGATTAATAGACTGTTCTATACAGGTGCAGAATCTAACCAATAACACCAGTGCCGTGTGAACATTTGAACAGTGTTGATGCATATCCAACATCCAAGTGAAACTAGACATGTTTAGCTTCACATTCATTTGAGTGGCATTAAATAATGAATTCATATATGTATATTCTTCCCTTACAGGTCAGAAATATATATAACCATGATGTTTATCTATGCAAGGTTAGACTTCTACTTTGTGATGTATACATTTGTAATTTATTTTGCTTATGAAAATAAATAGAAAAATGTAGTTGCGTCTTCTTTTAACCCTCAGTTAATGAAATAAAAGAAACCCAGAGTTTTATTCTATTCCTTTCGATAAAACCTTGAAGGTACACCTGTCCAAAGCACATAAAGGTAATTACTAGAAAGTTTCCTTTTCGTTCTTACGGATATACAAACTTTGAATCCTTATAGTCGAAGTCGACACTTTCCCTGCAGGGGGCAGGAAGCCCTAAGCTAGTTCTAAGCTTAGTGGATATGACAAATAACGGTAACGTCATATATACAGGTCTAGCAGACCATATAAGGAACTCATTCAAAGTAAAGGCACTTATACAAACCCACAGATATAGTACTTTCAAGTTAATTCTCTGGTAAGCTTCCCTCAGGACAACATGGCCGAGCCCAAAAAAAAACAGATTTTGAGCAAAGTGAAAAATCTATTTTTGGGTGTGATAGCCATGTTGTCCTGATGAACCCACCCTTCTTTCTTAAATGACCCCACACGAAACTACTCTATCTGCGGCTATTCCATCTTAAATGCAAGTTAGGAATGATGGGCCGTAGTAGTACGAAGAGGGGGTTCTCCGGATGCCTTGATAACGGCTCCCCTTTTATTCGCCACTCTTCCCCCTCAAAGAGTTAAATCTATTCGGGGTGAAGATTGCTATATGTCGTATCTAAAAATATGTCCCCTGATATTATGCGATATCCTATTAAGGATACTCGCGCCAGGAGTTAGAATTCTTGAGACCTATGGTTAATTCTCTGGGAGTGTCACTGTAGCAAATATCCCTTGAAAAGCTACCTAAAGGAACCTTCCATCAGGACGACATGGCTATCTCACCCAAAAAACAAGCTTGTTGCATATGTAGATGATGCTACACTCTCTGCATCAATTCCATCCCTTGAATGTAGATCTAGGGTTGCTGAATCCCTTAATAGAGATCTGACTAAAATTAATGCATGGAACAAATTATGGGGCATGAAGTTGAACCCTAACAAAACTCAAAGTATGATTGTAAGTAGGTCAAGGACAGTGGATCCTCAATATCCGGATCTCAGCATTGATATTGTTTCTTTAACTCTGTACAATTCTTTTAAAATTTTTGGTTTGATTCTCGACAACAAATTTACTTTTAAGAAACATATTAGGCCTGTGTCTTCTTCAATTGCACAAAAAAAAATAAATTGGCTTATTGAGAAATTCTTGTAAGATTTTTGGTGATCAATGTATTCTGAAGAAGAGTTTTAATTCTTTCATTCTACCTTGTTTCGAGTATTTTTCTCCTGTCTGGTCTTCAGGTGCTGATTCTCATCTTAAATTGGTTGGACAGGAACTTACTGTTTATTAAATTTCTTATTCTTGGTCTATATATTAATCTCTGGCGTCGTCGTTCAGTTAGTTTGTTATGCATGTTGCATAAGATATTTCATAATTCTGATCATCCTTTACATTCAGATCTTCCTGGACAGTTCCATCCTATTTGTAATACTAGGCATGCAGTTAGTTCGAATCGTCAGGCCTTCTCTATGATGTGGCTCAATACTACTCAGTATTCTAGAAGTTTTATTCAAGCTTTGACCAAGTTGTGGAATGATCTTCCTAATCGGGTAGTTGAATTCGATTGTACTTTTAAAAGTTCAAACTTGCAGCAAATGTTTTTATGTTGAACAGACTGACATAAATATTTTTATAGTTTATTTATGAAATATCTGTTTTGATGTTACTGTTTTTAAGATATTTTATCTTGATTGTTCATTATTTCTCAGATCATTTATTCATTTCTTTATTCCCTTTCCTCACTGGGCTATTTTTCTCTCTTGGAGCCCTTGGGCTTATAGCATCTTGCTTTTCCAACTAGGGTTGTAGCTTAGCTAGTAATAATAATAATAATAATAATAATAATAATAATAATAATAATAATAATAATAATAATAGGACCACTACAAAGATCGAGTGAGAAAATGAATTGTTTTGTTCTTTGAAAATGTTATTTAACTCGTGTGTAAAGAAACCTTTGCAGTTTTGAGTGACCAAGAAGACAATATCCTTCCTATCCATGTAATACTAGTGTTCAAGATTTAGAAAATGTGGATATTATTATTATTATTATTATTATTATTATTATTATTATTATTATTAATATTACTTGCTAAGCTACAACCCTAGTTGGAAAACAGGATGACATAAGCCCAAGGAATCCAACAGAGAAAATAGCCCAACGAGGAAAGAAAACAATGAAAAATAAAATATTTTAAGAACAGTAACAACATTGAAATAAATATATCCTATATAAACTATAAAAACTTTAAAAAAACAGTAGTAATTACTATCGAATTCTGTAACGAACTATATAACAATTCTCTCATCATAAAATAATTCAATTTAGGGTCGTGAATCTTTAAAATCCAAATCCGCTTCTGTCCGCCTCAAACTCCTTTTATGTAAAATTTCAGGTCATCTTTTGAAAGGGGTAGCGCATCTTGTGTTGCTATGCCGACTCCGAACCTCCGCTTATTGCAATACCGGCTCCTTGTTTATATTTAGCCTTGTCCTACGGTCCCTGTTGGAGCAAGGTAGCTATTAGCTGAAGTATAGCGTGCCCTGGCTTTCACTTGTTACGTCGTATTATATACCTTTTTTCAAATCTCTCAACTTCGTATATTTGGTTCCCGTTACGACTTTCAGAAAGTAAATACAATTTAAATTTAGTAAGTAAGAATAGATTTCAATGGAAAACCATGAAAGTTTTTAAAAAAATCATCATAGGCTACAAATAATATCCTGTTTAACTCTTGGTTGAGTTCATCATCGTGTGACATAATCCTTTAGATGCATCCTTTTCAAGTCTTGGGTTTATAGGGTATTAAACCTAATATGGGAAGGCGTTCGGTAAACGTATGCAAACTGCGCCATGTTATGACGGACGGTTTTCTCCATTCATTTGAACCGGATGTTGTTAGAGGCCATTCTTCTCATGAGGATGATAATGGCACCAAGAAAAGCAAAGATGAACAAAGAACAAGACATAATAAATATGCTAATACTGAAGAAAATATAAAGAACCGAAATAAAAGTATCATTTGCATATTGATGTCACGAAAACTCTAGAAAAGTTCATTCTATATCTTTAATGTTGTAATTGTCAAAGAAAATGCAGATATAGTATCGGGGAAGTACAAAAGAAGAATGGGATGGTTGGCGGGAGGAAGGGGAGAGAGAAAAGGGAATACCCCACTTTTATAATGGAGGAGGGATGCTTATTAACGGGTTTAGATAAGGATTCGTGGACCGTTTCTGATCGACTACACAAGAACGTTAATAAGTTTTAACTCTGCTTCATCTGAGTACGGGAACATGGAAAATGTGGTCATTCAACATATATATTTTTTTTAAATAAAGGGTTCATGATATAAAAATTCTTGCATTTACTAATCATGTGTTCTGGGACTAGGATTTTACTATTTTAAATGAACTGTAGGTAACAAAAGATTTTTTTTTTCAATTAGATACTACACTGTTTATTGCATTGCATATATCTTTAGCTTTGTTGTTTGCTAAAAATCAAAGACTATTTAAATACCAGCCATTCTCCAGATAGAATAGATTGTTTATTTGGCTTTTTAACTAATTTTTGACTGGAAAATTTGTAAAATTATCATCATTGTCTTTTAACCCTTATGTCAGTTGGTAGCCAGCATTATTAAACCAATAATAACTTTTAGATGCTTAATTATAGATTTGTTGAATTAATGTCTTTTAGAAATATCTGAGACTGGTTATCATAGATCATTCAAACCTCAAATTATATTGCACTATAGATAGTGAAGCACGTTTTGGTTGTAGGTATTTTAAAAATCAAAAAGAATGTTGAATTCGATGTTTTCAAGACAAAATTTGTGCCTGGAAATTAAAAGTTAAAAAATATTCTTTAAAATAATGTTTATGCCATCTAGATATCATTTCTATGGTGATACTGAATAGGAGGCATGTACTTGCTCACATCTTGAATGCTATGAAGTACTCTCAGAATACAACTATAAAAGATTTAAATTCGAACTCTGCAACATTTCCTGTTAAAATCAGCCTCACACACTCGTTGAATTCCACGAATCCTACCATAGCTTTAGCCTCTAGGTGTATGGTGATACATTCCACAACTCATTGCAAGAGCATATCACCCATATTGAATGTTTTGTGGGCTAATATTTTATCACCAAGTGTGTTATTGACCTCTTTCTTAAAAGCATCACCTGTTTCAGTATCGGTATCTGCTGACTTCCAACTTAATTTAAACACTATGAAAATTATGAAACCCATTAAAGCATTGCAACAACCCATGACGTGCTACAAACATTTGCATGTACATAGGATCATGAAGATGCTCTTTACACACATATAAAAAACTCCTTATTTTATTCTGCATTGTCAGTATACTAAGTGGTATCAGATTTTATATTTGATCCTTATGACAATAGTGAATTTCACTAATGCTGACAATTTCACAGTATCACCGATTCGCCTTTTGTCTTCCAAGCTGGTTCAGATCATCGATTGCAAAAGTTGTATATCTTTCTTTACTCTTTAATTATTTGCTTCCCTTATGCTGGGCAAGAAACCTTGAGTTTTGTATCAATGGTAGTTGCCGACGTCTTTTTCTTTTCACCTGACACACGAGAAATTTTTGGATTTTTAGTAGATATGAAAGGAGGTGTATTTGAAAAAGAAAGAAACTATTTAGACACAACATCATTCATTTACATTTGCCGTTTTTACACACAGTGAGAGCAGGCTTGAATTGATGTCACTTGGTGTAGTTACCTAGCATATCATACTGTGTATTACAAGTTCAAATATGCTATCATATTTTCTTCCATGGAACACTCAAAATACAGTATAAAGCAGCATTTCATCCCATGCATCTAGCTGGCATGCTGCTCTAGTGCTGAAGAATGTAGATCGATGTAGCTTATGGGTAAAAGCTGGTGTCCTTCATGCCTTCGAATCTGATTTTTAAATAATTCAGTAGGCAAATTTACTAGAGTCATCAACTGCAGATATGATTCAATTCTGTAGAGCTGCAGAATAGCGATACAGTCTTTTTTAGTCTTTAATCTAGAAGATTACATCTCTCATTCAGCAACAAAGGATTGTCTGGGTGCCTTCTTCGGAAAGAGGCCTGTCTCATCCATTTGGAGAACTAGCTTGGCACTATAATCACTCAATCTGCTTTATGATCTTTCTGAACATCTTTGTTGCCTAATTGCTAGCATTTGCGGCTTCTGTTTCTCTGGATATTGTTACAAAGTGAATGTCAGCTTACTTCTGAAAGCTCTTGTATCACCTGTGATTTCCAGCATTTGACCTCTGGTAATTTGGTCCTCCAATGCAACCCAAGAGATTGGCAAACACAGATAAAGACTTTTTTAATCAATAGTTCATATCCTAAACCCCAGTGAAATGGAGCAATTTAATTTAATGTTGCTATTGATCTAAGATATTTTATATTTTTATTTATTACTTCTCATATACAATATAGTTCATTAGCAAAGTTTTTGTGCATCTCTTCGGCTAAGCATTCCTCTCTACCCAAACAATGCTCTTCAGCGATTTCCGAATGTTCACAACACTGAACATGACAAAAATTGTACGTTAGTTATTCGTCAAAATTACTTTAAGTATTCGTGATATATTCCATCTTTCATAGTTCCTAGTATGATACTAAATGGTTTGCTAAGAAAGATCAGACTACGGCCAGGTAGGCATTGTAGCAGATTGCGATGGAGGTCCTCTTGGCTTGTCCGTTAAGAATGTATGATAATTACAGTTATTAAACTATTATAAATGTCAATTTTGTTAAAATTACAATAGGATCTAGGTCTGACGTCTTGGGATTCCTAAACTGGATTTACATAAGGCGAGACATGAACAAAATTAAAATTTTTCCTTCAATGGTAGAGCTGTCAAAGATCCATTTGTACGAAGGACAGAGGCAACAAAGTTGACTATTGATAAACTTCACCCTTGATATCCCATTTATTTATACAGCAGATTTAGATCTTATTTTACACGAAACATTTTTTGTCATCTACCCTGACTTGAAACACGTTGAATTGCCTGAAGTCTTGAATAAGGGTTTACGCGCGAGTGTTTTCTTATTCAAGATCTTCGAATACTCTTTGATATCACTATTTTTGCACTTTGAGACCATACTCATCAAACTTCACCAAAAGTAAAGAAACCAGAAAGACAACGACTTGTTTACCCCATTGGTACTAACTGCAGATTGAAGTGACCATAGATAATGTAGTGAAAGATCATTCAGATAACACAACTCTAGAACTTGCAGATCTTTTGCCCGTTGTACAGAAAATTAATTCATTTATATGAGGATCTACTATTTTTTCGTTGTTGCTTTATTTTCCTCATAAAAAGCTATTTGTAGAAAATCAGTAAATGATATTGGCAAGTAAGTATTTAAAGGTCTACTGAACTGAAGTCCACATTTGTTCAGTGATTTGTAAATTTCATGATACAGAATTTTATAGTATTTATATATCCTAACTACCTTAATTTCAAAAGCTTTCACATCATTCATGTTTTTCTCATTTTCATTATATGATTTACTTTTTTATACATTAATTTATAAATTTCCTGTACTGTACAGTATATAGCTTAGTTCTGCCAATTTGAGAAGTTATGCATGGTAACTAGCCGACGTAATTATTTATTCTTAGCCAATAGAAACTTCCGAGTCATTTAAATGGATTACTCCTAGTCTCCTTTTCTATGACTGCACAATCAAAAGAATAAGGGATTTGATTGCATCAAAATACGGTTGCTAAGCAACCACAGAGCATGGTTGCACAGGGTGCGTGCAGTTGCATGACACTCTTCACTACACTCCTGGTCGTTATATTAACACAACGTATAACTTCCCTTCTCATCCGCATTCACCACGCATACCATTATAATGATTAGTGCTTGTGACTTGTGTATTATTTATTATTCACTGTCACCTGCGTTACTCTCGTTATCTGTGAGTTACGAATGAGTCATTATCTGTGAATTACAAGTGAGTGTATTATGGCTAGTAACCCTATTATCATGCATGAGATTCTCAATGAAATCATCATGGGAGTATTATAGGCAGCAGCCATCCTCCCAGAGGGAGAGGTATCGTTCTTGTCACAAGAAACGGCTTGAGTAAGATCGCTTCCCTTCTTCATCTTCTACCAGCAGTAGCAAGAAACAAATGTTCATTTCTGTGGCAAAAGTTATCACCCAACCAGATCCTTTGTGTTTGGGACCCACTGAGGCTGTATTATTATTATCATCATCACTAGCTAAGCTACAACCCTAGATGGAAAAACAGGATCTCATAAGCCCAAGGGCTCCAACAAAGGAAAATAGCCCAGTGAGGAAAGGAAATAAAAAAAAACTATATGAAAATTAATGAAAAATTAAAATAGAATATCTTAAGAACAGTAACAACATTAAAACAATAAAATATTTTAAGAACAGTAACAACATTAAAACAGATCTTACATATATAAACTATAAAAAGAGACTTATGTCACCCTGTTCAATATGAAAGCATTTGTTGCAAGTTTGAACTTTTGAATTTCTACCGATTCAAATACCCGATTAGGAAGTTCATTCCACAACTTGGTCATAACTGGAACAAAACTTCTAGAATACTGTGTAGTATTGAGCCTCATGATGGAGAAGGCTAGTATTACAAACAGAGCGGTACTGTCCGGGAAGCTCTGAATGTAAAGGATGGTCAGAATTATGAAAAATCTTATACATAATAAACTAATTGAAAAACAGTACTAGAGATTAATATGTAGATCAGGAATAAGAAATTTAATAGACCATAAGTTCCTGTCCAACAAATGAAAATGGGAATAAACAGCTGAAGACCAGGCATGAGAACAATATTCAAAGCAAGGTAAAATTTAAGAATTAAAACACGTCTTCATAATAGACTGATCACCGAAAATCTTAAAAGATTTTCTCAATAAGCCAATATTTTTTCTGCTGTTGAAGAAGGGACAGACCTAATGTGTTTCTCAAAAGTAAATTGTTGTCGAGAATCACACCTAAAATTTAAAGTCATAAAGACTTAAAGAAACATTATCAATGCTGAGATCCAGATGTTGAAGAGCAACTGTCCTCAGCCTACTTACAGTTATACTTTGAGTTTTGTTTGGATTCAACTTTATGCTCCCATAATTTGCACCATGCACTAATTTTAGCTAGATCTGTATTAACGGACTTTGAGCGAAGCGAAAAATCTATTTTTGGGTGAGATAGCCATGTCATCCTGATGGAAGGTTCCTATAAGTAGCTTCCTAAGGGATATTTGACTACAGTGATATTCCCAGAGAATTTACCTTTAGGTCTCCAGAATTCTAATTCCTGGCGCGAATATCCTTAAAATTTCTTCTAAGGATATCGCATAAATCAGGGGATGTATATCTTGATACGACACATAGCAATCTTCACCCCGAATAGGGTTTTCGCTTCGAGGGGTAAAGTGGCAAAATTAGAAGGGGAGCCGTTATCAAGGTTACCCTTCCTCCCGTACTACTACGAGTATCTAGATGGCGCTGTATGTCAACCCAGCACGGTATTCCTTGTAGCGTTGAGCATGCTGCTACAGATATAGTAATTTCGGGAGGGATCCTGCCAAGGCCTTTTCTTGTAGAAAAGGAGGGCGGGTCCATCGGGACGACATGGCTATCTCACCCAAAAATAGATTTTTCGTTTCGCTCAAAATCCATTTTTTGGGCTCAAGCCATGTCTTCTTGATGGAAGGTTACCAGAGAATTATTAGAAAGTACTGTATCTGTGGATTTTTAAAGTGCCTTAACCTCGGGACAGTTTTTCCTTGGTCATCCAGACCATCGAGACATATGACGTTACCGTTATATGTCATTACTGCTAAGCATAAACCATGTTAGTGCTTCCTGCCCCCTGCAGGGAAGAGTCATACTAGACGTAGGAAAGGAGTCTCAAGGTTTGCATATAACATGAACAAATATAGCATCAACTACATAGAGGTCTCGCTGTATGTATGATTAACTGGAACAAGCATTACCAGATAATGTTTGTAACACGTATAAGAACAAAGGTATTAGCTATACATATTGCAGTTCATTAAAGGATAATAAAACTCTGATATATTTTTATTGAAAATCAATTGTGGGGCGAAATAAGACGCAAATACACATTGATAATTTATTGGTAATAAATGACCAACAAAAGTATCATGTATAACATACTGTTAATAAATGCAATAAGAAACATGTCCAACAATCAAAGCACAGAAAATGTTTGTTTCACCTGAAAGGGAAAAGATATTAATGCCACTATAAATCTGAAAATTTGTTAAATTTTGTAATATGTATTTCTGTGATATTGAATGTCTATTCACACTGTGTAAGTACACACGGCACAAGTGTTATCTCTATGTTTCTTCACCTCAACTAATTAGAACAGTCCTTAGTGTCACCTTGGTGACACTTATTTCAAAGTATTGCACAGAGAGGTGTCAACACCTTCACCCTTTTCATTGATGGTCCCAATCAATTCACTGTTCATCGCAGCACTAGACGACAGGTTTTAGTACACTACCTGCCGCCACCACGGATCGCTTGAGTTCCTGCACTTGCTTCACATAATGCTTGTAGAACACTCTGGATGACTTCCATCCAGTGTATGGGCGAAGACGCTGAAAATCCATATACTTAAAGAAGTTCAGTGAAGAAGCGATTTTTCTTGGATCATGACCTGCGGGTGTACTGTCAGGATCCGCTCTGCGAATAAAATAGGTGATTTTCGCCCTTAGTTGTTTTAGGGATAGGTTTGATCCTGAGGTTTCTCCTTTAAAGAGCTGTCCTCCCCTGAAGTCTGAAGTTCTTCGAAGATAGACCTTTAGGCACTCCACTGGACACAGCGAGACATCTTCCTTCAGAGGGCAGATCCTCCAGGGACCCTATCTTTTGGTGGGTAGCTCGTTCTTAGCGAGAAATGTTGGATCAGGAAAATGATTCAGTTCTCCACTTCTGTGAACTGAATATGGCCCTCATTTCTAGATAGGGCCACTATTTCACTAACTCTGGCCCCTGAGGCTAGAGCAAACAAGAAAATAAATTTTTGAGTCACATCTTTCAGAGAACAATCCTCATTGTTCACTGTTGAAGCAAAGTGTAGGACCTTGTCCAAGGACCATGAAATAGGCTTCGGAGAGGCTGCAGGCCTGAGTCTAGCACAAGACTTAGGGATCTTGTTAAAGATTTCATTTGACAAGTCTACTTGGAAGGCATATAGCAGAGGTCTAGTCAGAGCTGATTTACACGTGGTTATCGTATTGGCTGCCAGACCTTGTTTATGAAGGTGGATAAAGGACAAACAGAAGTCCATTGAGATTTCTTTTGGTCCTTTTGCTTTGACGAAAGCAACCCACTTTTTCTAAGACGATTCATATTGTCTTCTGGTTGACTTAGACTTATATTCTTCTAAGAAGTCTTTACTGCCTTTCGAGATCCCAAATCTTTTCTTTACTGCTAAGGAGAGAAAATCATGAGATGAAGGCTTTGGGTTCTCTGTGATGAAGCAAAGACAGTTGACTTCTGTACCTGTTGAGACAGTACTGGGTCCGGCAGAGGGACCAGCCTCAGCTTCAGTTCCAATATTAGGGGGAACCAGTTTCTCTTTGGCCACTTGGGAGCCACTAGAGCTGCCATTCCCCGAAAGGATCTCAGCTTGTTGAGGACCTTCATTAAGAGATTGGTTGGAGGGAACAGGTAGATCCGGTTCCATCTGTTCCAGTCGAGGGACATGGCGTCCGTCGCTTCCACTAGAGGGTCCTCGTATGGGGCCACATAACGAGGTAGCTTCTTGTTGTCGCTCGTCGCGAAGAGGTCGATCTGCAGTTTTGGGACTTGACGTAAGATGAAGGAGAATGAGCCTGCGTCTAGGGACCATTCTGACACTATCGGCGTGAGCCTGGATAGAGCGTCCGCCGTCACATTGTGGAACCCTTGAAGGTGAACTGATAAGTGTCATCTCTTCTTTTCCGCCAGGCGGAAGATGGACAACATCACTTGGTTGATTTGGGGAGATCTCGAGCCTTGACGATTCAGACATCTCACTATCACCTCGCTGTCCAGGATCAGTCTTATGTGGACTGATTTGTGAGGGGACAGTTTCTTCAGCGTCAAAAAGACTGCCATGGCCTCCAAAATGTTGATGTGGAAGGTCTTGAATAGAGAAGACCAGGTCCCTTGGACTTTCCGTTGATGGGAGTGACCTCCCCATCCTTCCTTTGAGGCATCCGTATGGATGATGACTGAAGGTAGAGGTGGTTGCAAGGGTATGGTCCTCTTTAGGTTCTTGGCCTTCGACCATGGCTTGAGAAGTGATCGTAGTCGGGTCGGTATTGATCTTCTTAGATCTCTTTGAGCGTTTGATGCGTATCTTCTCCAGACTCCTAACGCATCTTTTAGCTGTGCTCTTAGCACTGGGTCTGTCACTGATGCAAACTGGAGAGAACCCAGTACTTTCTACTGTTGGCGTCTTGAGATCCTGTCGGATTTAAGTAGTCTCTTGACAGATCCTGCTATCTCTCCCCTCTTCCCTGGGGGAATGGACAGACGGTGTGACTTTAAGTTCCAATGTATTCCTAGCCATTGAAACTCTTGAGCTGGAGATAATCGAGACTTCTTGACGTTGATCTTGAATCCCAGATGTTCCAGGAATTGGATCACTTTCTTGGATGCTTGCATACACTCCGTCCTGGATGCTGCCCACACCAGCCAGTCGTCCAGGTACGGTACTACCTGGACACCTTCTAGGCGTAGTTGTTGAACGACTACGTCTGCAAGCTTTGCAAAGATTCTTGGGGCTATGTTTATTCCAAAGGGCATGGCTCTGAAGATGCACTTCCTCTTCTGTAGCCTGAATCCTAGGTAGGAGGAGAGGAGGCGGTTGATTGGAATATGCCAGTAGGCATCTGCCAGGTCTATCGAGACTGTGTACGCCCCTTTTTGTAACAGGGTCCTTATGTGTTGAAGGGTTAACATCCTGAACTTAGTGTTTTCTATGAACTTGTTTAGTGGCAACAAGTCCAGAATGACTCTGAGTTTGTCTGAGTCCTTCTTGGGAACACAAAACAGCCTTCCTTGCTCAAAAGTTCTCGGGTGTATTCTTCAGTATGGGGGTGGAGTGTTGGAAGAATTGAGGAAATGGTGGTGGAGCTTCCCTCCAGCTCCATCCGAATACGTTCTTGATTAGGCTGTGGGCCCAAGGATCGAAGATCCAACGATACTGAAATTGTTGGAGTCTTCCTCCTACCGGAAGCATCGCATTGCTTCGATTGTCCGGAGGACTTGCCTCCTTGACTGCGTCCTCCCTTACCCCCTTTACCTCTTGGGGGTATCTAGAGGAGCCCCGTTTAGACCCTCTACCCTTGGGACGAAAGGTAGTGGTCTGCCTCTCGAACGCAGGGTTAAACGCTGGTGACTGGGCAACCAGCTGCAGAGGCACCATCTGATAAGTTGGTTGGGGTTGAGCCACCATCTGGGGCACCGCGGTCATGGGAACTGTGGGAAGTTGTTGTTGTTGCTGCTGTCTGGCAGGGTGAGAGGGCAACCTGGATCTTTTAGTCTTCCTCTTAGGCTGGGGACCCTCATCCGGGGAAGACTTCCTCTTTGCCGACATGCCCCACTTCTGGAGAAGGTTTCTATTCTCTGTGGCGGCCTTGTCTACTACTTCCTTGACCACTTCACTTGGGAAGAGGTCCTTTCCCCAGATATTGGAAGCTATCAGCTTCCTGGGTTTGTGCTTTACTGCAGCCGAAGCAAACACGAACTCCCTACATGTGTAAGTTATACATTTATAAACCCATGACCCAAGGGATCATTGGAGAGTTGGGAGTGTGTGACGACAGCCATAACAGGTTGTGAAAATAGACTAAGCTAAAGCATTGCATAGGTAAACATTTTTTTATGTCTTGTAAACATGTCACAAGCCTCCCGTGAGAAACAGTTGACCTATTGATCCATACCGGAACCACCTGGCTTCTGGAGATAAGGCTGCATGATCATATTGTCTTTGTTTTTGTAATAAACGCTGAGATAACTAATACTACGTTATCGATGCGAGCTTATGGTAAAAGCAGTTCTATTCATCTTTTCATAAGAAATGGTCATCTGACCAAACCATCCATACTCCAGTGATGGAGCTAACAATAAACTGTTTTAAAGTTAACTTAAACTTTGACTTAATTTAAGAAGTAACCTACAAGTCTAATAATTCTATATCACATTGAAGAGATATGAGATAGAGCCACGATGTGTGCGTATAACATTCTCACACCAACAATTGGTGGCAGCGATTACAACTATAACAACCAGTAATTACAACTATATCAACCAGTGATTACAACTATAACAACCAGCGATTACAACTATAACAACCAGTGGTTACAACTGTAATAATTAGCAGTTACAACAGTAATAAATTTACAATTACGACGAAGTATCTACGTCTACCGAAGTAATGAACTCATCGAATATCAGCTATAAATCACATATAAACTGAGGAACTGGATCTTCAATCAACATTCATCATTAAAACATCTTAAGAATACGAAGAATTGTCCTTCATTTATATCAACGTTTAATGAACAAACATTCAAGAATCACATCGAGAAGTAAAACATTCAACAATGCACGATGAGAAATCAAGTCTTGCTAAACTCTTGCAAAACGAGAGAGAGAGAGGAACTGACGTCATCGGATCTTCGCCCATATATACAAAAGCTAAGTACATTCTTTATTCATTCAGTTTTTTGCAGTGAAGTGTTTTATGTCACGAGTCGATCGTCCATTATTGCTGGGGTGAGTTATGTGCAATCTTAATTTTCCTTCATTAAAGGAATCTATATTCAACTTCGAATTCTCATCTAGAATTTTTTCTCTTTGTGCTAATTCCGTTTTCTTTCAGAAGTTCTCGGGAAATATCTTTGTCACATTAACCCTGGATAGGTACGGTGGGTCGTTCGCGACCCCGAGCGTCAAAAAAAAAACAGGTTTTTCTCACGTGACTCACCACCGTGACTGAATTTGTGGGTGATCGACCTGCAGGAGGTGTCTCCCCTACACGCTCTAGTAGTGTCCAGATGTGCATTGCTGTAGCTGTACTCCTTCCCCGATTTCTGAGACGCGTCGGGGTCGAGCGCGACCGAGTTTACCCTTCTAAGGTAGTTTGCATAATTATCAAAGTTATTACGTATTATGAAATTGTCGTAGAATGGTGCAACTTGTATAGGTTATCAGTTGTGGAAAGTCTTGGTGGATTGTTTGGCTACCATGTGCATGTTTTTTTTTTTTAGTTAAAATGTCGTTCATCACCACGAGGACCATTTTACCGCGAGTGCCCCTTTTTCATTTTTTTTTCATTTTTTTGCCAAGTCATTTTTCCGTAAGATATTGCCAAATAGTGTCGTAAAACTTTTGCTTGTTTAGTGTTGGAAAGTGTGTCTAGATGATCTGGCTACCCATGCATGACTTTGTTTTTGTCAGATACGACGTAGTTATTGGTATATTGGGTATTTAACTGCGGTTACCAATTTCTGTTTTTTTTCAATATTTGTAAAAATTACTACGTAGTAAGGAATTGCCGTATATTATTCATTTTTTTTTTCATGTTTATGTGTTAGAAAGTGTGCCTTGATGGTTGGGCTAACACGTGCATGTCTTTTTTTTTATCTGAGATGCCGTATATTAGAATGTCGGGCATTTTACCGCGAGTACCCCTTTTTCATTTTTTTTAATTTTTTTGCCAAGTCATTTTTCCGTAAGATATTGCGAAATAGTGTCGTAAAACTTTTGCTTTTTTAGTGTTGGAAAGTGTGTCTAGATGATCTGGCTACCCATGCGTGATTTTGTTTTTGTCAGATACGACGTAGTTATTGGTATATTGGGTATTTAACTGCGGTTACCAATTTCTGTTTTTTTTCAATATTTGTAAAAATTTACTACGTAGTAAGGAATTGCCGTATATTATTGATTTTTTTTTCATGTTTATGTGTTAGAAAGTGTGCCTTGATGGTTGGGCTAACACGTGCATGTCTTTTTTTTTTATCTGAGATGCCGTATATTAGAATGTTGGGCATTTTTCCGCGAGTGCCCCTTTTTATTTGTTTTGCATTTTTTTGCTTAGTCATGTTACTGTAAGGAATTGGCAAGTAGTGTCGCAAAACTTATATTTTTATAGTGTTGGAAAGTGTTTCTAGATGATCTGGCTACCCATGCCTATTTTTTTTTTAGCCAGATATGGCGTATATATAAGTATGTGTTCGATTTTCCTGTGATTGCCATTTTTTCGTTTTTTCCCATTTCTTTCAAAATTACTACGTACTAAGGAACTATCACAGAGTAATGATTCATTTATATGTTTATTTGTCGGAAAATGTTCCTTGATGGTTTGCCTAGCACGTGGCTGAAATTTTTTTTTTCTGAAATGCCGTATATTAGAATGGCCATTTTTCCACGAGTGCCCCTTTTTATTTGTTTTGCATTTTTTTGCTTAGTCATGTTACCGTAAGGAATTGGTAAGTAGTGTCGCAAAACTTATAATTTTATAGTGTTGGAAAGTGTTTCTAGATGATCTGGCTACCCATGCCTATCTTTTTTTTTTTTTAGCCAGATATGGCGTATATATAGGTATGTGTTCGATTTTCCTGTGATTGCCATTTTTTCGTTTTTTCCCATTTCTTTCAAAATTACTACGTACTAAGGAACTATCACAGAGTAATGATTCATTTAGATGTTTATTTGTCGGAAAATGTGCCTTGATGGTTTGCCTAGCACGTGGCTGAATTTTTTTTTTCTGAAATGCCGTATATTAGAATGTTAGCCATTTTTCCGCGAGTGCCCCTTTTTATTTGTTTTGCATTTTTTTGCTTAGTCATGTTACCGTAAGGAATTGGCAAGTAGTGTCGCAAAAATTATATTTTTATAGTGTTGGAAAGTGTTTCTAGATGATCTGGCTACCCATGCCTATCTTTTTTTTAGCCAGATATGGCGTATATATAGGTATGTGTTCGATTTTCCGGTGATTGCCATTTTTTCGTTTTTTCCCAATTCTTTCAAAATTACTACGTACTAAGGAACTATCACAGAGTAATGATTCCTCTAGATGTTTATTTGTTGGAAAATTTTGTTTACTTTTTTTTTTATTGAATATCATCAAATTTTTTTAGCTAAAATATTATATTGTTTTACATTTTTTTTTTCCGATTTTATTTCCCTTCAAAAAATTTTTTTTGGGTCAGAATTTTAATTTTATAGTCGTAAAATAATCGACAATTATCCAGCAACCTACCATACAATTTTTATGCATATCCAATAATAATTAGATTAGTAAATAACACCTTGAAATTGACATACCCTTCCTACATTTCAAGTGGCAGATTAGGGAGTCTGAGTCAGTGTGGTTGGCGGCCATTTTGTGGACATATCCGAAGCGTAAGCTGCCCTATATATATATATTCTTGTTCCCTATAGAATTTGTGATATTTTGGTATATTTTTACCTGCATAAATATCATATTATATATTAAATATATGTATTTTTTTACGAAATTTCTAAGTACTCAAAAAATTACCTTTAGATATGGCCCCTGATATAAATGTAATTTACAAAATAATGAAGATTTTTTTACATATTTCTATTTTAGGATAACATATGTTTATTCCCTAAAAAAATTAGCCACTTCCTATTTCATTTGGGTACCCAAAAAAATTCATGAAATTTGGACAAAATTTTTTGGCCAAAAAAATTTACCCTTTTTTTCTCATTTCAGATCTTCACCTCCATGGGTCTGACTTCATCCAAAATACATCAAGATGTGTCCTAAACATTCAAGAATCAATTCCTAAAAGGATTTGTGTATATATGTATAAACTTTTTTTTTATGGATTTTTATGTCAGGTCTTTTTTTTTCTACTTAATTTTTTAAAATATTTATAATAAATAGTTTTTCTGCAGATGAGTAGTATTTATCTTTACAGTTGTTTTAAGCATTCATTGAAGTTTTTTTTGGCAAAAGAAAAAAGGAGGTTACTGCAAAAACTGATTTTTCAAGAATTTTTTTTGGCGTCGGGGTCGTTCGCGTCCGAGTATACCCTTAAAGGGGTGTCCGAGGAGCGTACCTATCCAGGGTTAACTGTCTTAATATCATCATTTTGGGGGACTTTGTTATAATCTGCAACATATCTTTATTGTATAGTCTTATGCGTTTACGCAGTGGACGTCTGTATTCATATAGAGATTTTGATAGACTCGCAAGGAATCGTAGAGATAGAAAAAAGTTAAAGTTAACATGTCAGCACCTGGGACTCCCGGACCCAGTAACCCCACTCCCAGTAACCCTAGTCCCGTTGTAACTTTAGTGAGAGCACGATCTGCTATCCTTCCTTTTCAAGGTCGGGTCAATGGGTTCTTACCTCAGAATGTCGAGTCATGGATCTCATCAGTAGATGCTCATTTAAAGGCAAAATGCATCACAGACCCATCTGTACAATTACAAGAAGCTGAAAGTTTTATAGACTTTGCTAAAGGAGATGCAAGCGCGAATCTTAGGGGAGTTTCTTTCCAAGTGGCAGTTACATGGGACGATTTCAAAGTTAGGCTACGTGCAATCTATGGTGGTGAGGAAGCTTTAGATGTAGTTTTGACATTAAGAAATACACTTAATCAAGCCTCTATGACTCAGCTTAATGTTATAGAACGAGCGGCTCTCATTGCCGACAGGCTGAATGAATATCAGGATATTTCAGGTAATTCCACATGGGTTACAGGAGATAACATCGCCGTGAAAGATTTCTCACGGCTAATGTATTTAACTTGCATGACAATTATGTTGCCAGAAGCTTTAGTGCGGTGTTTTGATAAAAAGTTAATGCCCGAAAGTACAGAATTAGATGTATATAAACAGATAAAGAAACACATGTCTAAGTGTACTGACCTTGATCCCTTGCTTACTCAAGTTTTTGCAAAAAAATGAAACTAAGCCACAACAAATAAATGTAGTTAATAATAATCAAGCTGTAGGGATGACGTGTTATAATTGCAAACGTCAAGGTCACTTGATTGCAGACTGTAGGATGCGATTTTGTTCGATTCATTAGAGTTCAACCCATTCATATAGTCGATGCTACTCGCGTAATCAACAACAGAATCCTAGAAACACCCAGACAGTTCCCTTTGGAAATAAAAAGAAAAATCCTCACTTTAATAAAAAGAAACAGCCAAATGGCAATGCAGTTCAAAATCAAAAACAAACAAATAGTGCTTCAAATAACTCTGTTCCTGGGCCGTCTAGCCAGAACTCGAAAGGTCAGACGAATTTTCAGAATGTGCAAAGCAAAGCAAATACCACATAGTTAACTCCAATGGGGGAGAGAGTGATGTTGGGTCATTCGTATCAACATCATTTGTATCAAATAATCCATTTAATAATTTACCAGATCATTGTGAGGCAATAGGTTTTCCTATGAAACACACGGCCGAATCCAATAAATCAGTGCAGGTTCCCGTAGATTTGCAACAAATTCACGCAATAATAAGCCAAAATGAGTTACGACCAACATTATATGCTGTAAATTTAGAACACCGATGCTTCACATTGTTTTTTTTACTCTGGTAGTTCACGTAATATCATGGATTTGAGGCCTCATCACTTGTTATTTTCGAACTTCCCTATAGAGAAGTCCGGAGTAAGGCTCTTGGGTATAGGAAATAATGAATTAAATGTAATAGGAGTAACTCATGTTCAGTACAAGGTCGGTAAGTGCACGTTTGCCGATACCTTTATCGTTGTACAAAACATTGATATGTATCCAGCTGTAATTATAGGATACCCATCTATGGGCAATGAAAACATTATCTTAGCCCCTGCCAAACAAAGGAAAATTCTATAAGTCTTCTAATACCTTAAAATCAGTTTTGGATAAAAAGGAGACGACAAATAAAACAGTAATGTACGTTGAAGAACCAATCACTTGTCTCATGAATAAAGAAATAATATACGCGACCCAACAGAATTCTCGTTCACCCGTAATATCATCTTGCACACAATCTATCGAGCCGAACGTAATTCGAATATATTAGTGCGAGTAAAGAAAACTTTGCCGGGATCTGAAATATTAATCCTTTCCGACACTTTGAAACCTAACAGATTGTCCGTCACACAAGCCATTCATACAGTCGGCTCACAACAACAATGTAATATTGAAGTATGTAATCATTTGAATACCACTTTAGTAATTCACAAAAATGAACATATCTTGGATGTGGAAGTCTATAAACATCGCATTCTTACCGTCGCTGAGATCAATCACGCTCAATCATTTGCGGATGAATCCCATTTGCAATCTATAAAAAATAAAATCAGTAAAGACATTCAAGAAGAGGAAATTCAGCAGAAATTTTTTGGTCTTTTAAATAAATATCATGATGTTTTCTCCACTACGGATGGATCCTTAGGTAAAACGGATGTCATAGAACACCAAATAAGGTTAAAAGACAAGCAGAAAATTACCTATGTACCCTTGTACAGACTCCCTATGAAATTCCAGAATGAGATAAATGATGAAGTAGGTAAAGTGCTAGAAGAAGGAGTCATTAGGAAATCAAACAGCCCTTATAATTTTCCATTAATAGTTGTACCGAAAAAAGATCGAACATGGCGTATCTGTGTAAACTTCCGCCGCTTAAATGAGGAAACGATCCCTGATCGATTCCCAGTGCCATGTACTGACGATATTTTATCTTTGCTAGGTCAGAACAAATATTTTACCAGTTTGGACTTACTTAAAGGCTTTCACCAGATACCATTAGAAGAAGATAGTATTCCATACACTGCCTTCAGCACAGCCAGGGGACATTATGAATTTTTGCGTATGCCTTTTGGTTTACGTTGTGCTCCCATAACGTTTACTAGAATGATAAACATAGTGTTTGGAGACTTGTTAGGGGACATATTGCATGCCTATATGGACGACCTTGTAATCTTTTCTAATACCTTAGAAGAACATCTACATAACCTGGAACTAGTGCTACAGAGACTAAGACAGCATAATTTAAGGGTAAAGATTAGTAAGTGTGAATTCTTCAAAACAGAATTAGTCTATTCAGGTTTTACGGTGTCTAGTCAAGGTCTTAAAGTAGTCCACGATAAGGTATCGGCTATCCGTAACTTTCCGATACCTACTAATGTCAAGGGAATACAGCAATTTCTGGGGTGTAGTGGGTATTACAGGCGTTTTATAAGCAATTATTCAATAATAGCCGCTCCCCTAACCGATCTTACGAAGAAGGGCGTAAATTTCATATGGTCTGAGCAGCATCAACAGGCGTTTGATACCTTGAAAGATGAACTGTGTAGTTCTCCTATCTTAAAATTTCCTGACTTCGGTAAGGAATTCTTCATTGCAACAGATGCCTCAGACCTAGGAGTAGGTGGGGTATTGCTTCAGCAATATGACAAACAGTTTTTCCCGATAGCTTTTTATTCACGTAAACTGAGACCTTCCGAAAGTAAATATGCAGTAATAGACAAGGAAGGGCTAGCTATTGTTAACTCACTAGTGCATTTTAAGTTCATAAGCCCCTAACCAACTTCTTTAAAGGCTTTAGTCACAGCCCCAAACGAACTCAGTGACATTTGATCATCCAAGACTTTGATGCGAGGATCGGGTATTTACCTGGGAAAGCAAATATCATTGCTGACGCATTATCACGCAACCCCGTGTCATCTTGTACGGAGCTATTAGCTGAATTAATAGATATATCAACATCCATGCCTATTGTTAAAACTGTATCTGAACAGGAAGATCTGGGTTGGAGCGCTGAACTTATACAGACTGAGCAAAGAAAAGATCAGCAGTTAGAAAAAATCATAAATGCTTTGAACGGAAATCCTAAGGAAAAGGAATATATAAAGTATACGCAGCAGAATTATATAATCAAAGATAATATTCCGTGTAGATCCGTGACAAGGAAAACCCGCAATACACCACTGGTGACTAACGACCAGGTAGTGGTACCAATCTCACTTATACCCACTGTCCTAAATTGGTTGCATGCAAATCCATTGCATGGCCACCCGGGGTTCTCCATAATGTCACAGAAAGCCAAATCATTGTTTTATTGGCATACAATGCTTACAGATATAAAAAAGCACATAGCTAATTGTCGCACTTGTCAGGAAAACAAAGGGCACACGAAGACACCTGTCAGCCTAGGGGCTTATCCCATGTCCAATCAACCCTTTGAAAGAGTACATTTAGATTTATTAACAGGATTTTACGAGTCAGACAGAGGAAATAAGCACGTCTTAGTAATTATAGATGCTTTGACTCGATATACAGAACTGATAGCGCTTAAAACTAAAACCGCGATCGAATGCGCTAGGAAGTTTTACGAGTGCTACATTTGTAAACATGGAATTCCACACATGATAATCTCAGACTCGGGTGGAGAATATTCAATAATCATTTCCTTAACTTATTGTGTGAATTCCTTGGCATAAAGAAAATCAATACCATGATCTATCACCCAGAGTCGAATGGGCTAGTGGAAAGAGCGAATAGGAAGGTTTTAAACATATTAAGAGTTACATTAGGGGGATCAGACCCCAACTGGGATATTGCCATACCTGCGGTACTAATTACTCTGAATCACTCATATCATGTATCTATTAAAATGTCGCCACATGAGGCAATGTACGGTACCCCAGCTAAAACGTCTTTCCATGTATTAACTCCTACAACTAATTTACCAAATCCTTTAAGGGATGTTATGAATGCAAGCATGAATCGTTATGATATCCTTCGAAAGAATCTAGAAGAATCACAAATCATAATGAAAAGGAATCATGATAAAATAGTGAAGCCAACTAAACCATATACCGGGGGTGATAAGGTATACATACAAGTATACGTACGCAAAGGACTCAATTACAAACTGACACCTAAGTTTGAAGGCCCGTTTAACATTTTAGAAACATTAACGGCCAATAGATTTAGATTTCAAAACGTATCCCAACCCACTGATGAGAGAATTGTACCATTGGCTCACATAAGAAATTAAAATAAGAGAGAAGGAAGTGAGGGAAATTTTTGTATCTATGAAACTTGTATCATATTTGTGTGTAAACATTTTTTTACAACAGGAGTAATTACATATATTTTTCTCATTGCAGGTTTCCAAAATGAAGTCTTTATTGTTAGGAGTGATATTGTTCGTTCAGACATTTTTTTCGTATGGGAAGAGCCCTAAAACTAAAATTATAGATTTTAAATATGGCACTATTGTAGAGAGAACAGAAGACGTTTTCATTACAGCAAGCAATATAATTATAGAAGTAGATATGCAAGTGATTTTCCTCCCAGAGAATGACGTCACTAGCTTAAAGAACGACCTGTCAAGGTTCGCTGCTTCATTAAATGAAATACATAGACGACATTTTCCTTTTAATACAGAGAGTTCGCTTGCACCAACACTAAGCGTTGCAGAAATGCTATCATACGACTTGCAAAATAATACTGACGAGGCAGAAGCTCTGGCTCATGACCTATTGATGTGGACTGTGCGACACAATAACCTTGAAAGACGTAACCCGTTTGTTTTTGCTGCACTAAACATCTTTGGATCTATTGCAAGTTTAGGCTTAGGAATTTCAAATCGTATTAAAATCAGTAAACAAAATAAGAAAATTGAGTTTTTAGAACATGAAAACGAACTAGTTTTATCAGAACTGAGGAATCAGTTAACATCAATTAATCAAATAATGAGTTTGGCGAACGAACATTCTAGTAATATTAGTCAGACTATGGAAGTACAAAACTTGTTGGCAACGTTAACGTATTATAATTCAAAAATAGATCATATCCATACTAAAATTTCACATTTTATTGAGAAATCAAAAGACTATGTGGAAGCTATTATGTTAGCAACTAAGGGTGTTTTATCACCACATCTTTTGCCAATTAAAGACCTAACGTTAATTTTGTAGAACGGGCGGAAGAAAATGGGTTACGTTCCTTTGTTAAACGCCCATAAGTTAGAATTTTATTATAGTTTCATATCAGTAAGCGTTGAAAATTACAGGATCATGATTACAATTCCCTTTGATTCTTCTGACGCCTGGCAAACATACAAAATATCACCATTCCCAACTTTCATGACGAATAACTCAAGTCCAGTAATATCCAGTTTGAGAGGGCACGTATTGATTTCCCCTGATAAGGAAACATATACGGTCATTAGAGACTTAGATAAATTAATTCATTGTTCAGAAGCAATGAATAATAAAGTATGTACAGCTGACTCCTTTGAATTCCATCATATATCAATGGATTTATGCGAGTTAGGTATAGTGCTAAACGGTTCTCTCTCCCATACATATGAAGATTGTCTGAAAAAACTTTATCCTTTTGACGATAATAAGTTCAATTACAGATTGAACAACGGCTCGTGGATACGATACGACAAGGCCGGCTTCAATGTATCATGCCCGGACGGATCCACATCCCACTCCCAGCTTTTCGTTGCAGCTGACAGTTGCATCGAGACGTCCACGAATTACACGGCCCAAGGAATTAACACTATCATCAGGGAACGGGCCTACTTCGCGAATTTCACGTGGACCACTACAATCCCATCCTTACCTCTCCCATACAACGCACGTGTGGCTAAACGGTTGACAAAACTAGCCGAATTGGACTACCCGTCACCGACTTATACAGGGGGGAATCTTCGTTTCTACGTGTCGCTGGCATCAATCAGCGTTACGGTGATGATTCTTATCTCCGTTAACATCTTTGCTTGGCGTAGGTTGAGGCAAAAGCAGGTGGAGCTCCAGAGGAACGTTTTGCCATGTCCAGAAAACACCCCTATTGCATTGAAGGCATTTACATTTAGAGCCATTTGAAATTGGCCATTTCACTTGACTCAGGGGGGTAAAATTGTCTGGAACTGTGAATTGTGTGAAAAGCAGTCAGTACGCTAGTAATATGTAGTTGAAGAGACTCCAGAACAATGCATTTGTGATTTATATATAAACAGTTAAAAAACATTTTTTGGGGGGGGCACCTAATAAAATATTGTAGCCCTATATATCTAAAGTATCTTTTGGGCACCTAATAAAATATCTAAGCCCTATATATATATATATATATATATATGTGTGTATATATATATATATATATATATATATATATATATATATATATATATATATATATATATATATATATATGAAACCGTGGTGCGTGTACGTACCAGGAATTTTTATCTTGTGCACATTAATATCAACTTTGATATATTTATATCTTTACCAAGGTAACAAATATTCTTAATCAGTTACTAATGAACAATCACATCAATTTGATGTAATTATATCTTTACCAAGGTAACAAATATTCTTAATCAGTTACTAATGAACAATAATATCTATTATAATATGTCTGTATCTTTGACAAAGGTAACAACTATTCTTTAACAAGTAACCGATTTGTATGTACATGTTCAGTTTTTTTTTTTGGTACCTCAAAATCATTTGCTAGCAATATGCCATATATAGCATATATGGATCTGTATTTTCCATGCATTTTTCTTTGTTTATGACTATGTATGTTAAGTATGTATTTTTTTTTTTTTTTTTGCATATTCATCCTTAATCATTTGTTTATGGCTATAACTAAAATATATATCCAGTCACACTCCTAGGAAACATTTTTGTAATGTTCAATACTTGAAGGTAGCTGTCCGAGCTAATGTAAGTTATACATTTATAAACCCATGACCCAAGGGATCATTGGAGAGTTGGGAGTGTGTGACGACAGCCATAACAGGATGTGAAAATAGACTAAGCTAAAGCATTGCATAGGTAAACATTATACGTTATTTTATATCTTGTAAACATGTCACAAGCCTCCCGTGAGAAACAGTTGACCTATTGAGCCGTACCGGAACCACCTGGCTTCTGGAGATAAGGCTGCATGATCACATTGTCTTTGTATTTGTAATAAACGCTGAGATAACTAATACTACGTTATCGACGCGAGCTTATGTTAAAAGCAGTTCTATTCATCTTTTCATACGGAATGGTCATCCGACCAAAAAATCCATACTCCAGTGATGGAGCTAACAATAAACTGTTTTAAAGTTAACTTGAACTTTGACTTAATTTAAGAAGTAATCTACGAGTCTAATAATTCTATATCACATTGAAGAGATATGAGATAGAGCCACGATGTGTGTGTATAACATTCTCACACCAACACATGCACGTCTGGCTCCAACAAGCCATACAGGTCCTTGACCACAGTAGCCAAATGTGTTATGGCCATGACCATATTCTTATCCAGGGTTCTGCTATTGCTTGGCGTCGCCTCTAGACAAATCTGGAGGGACAGAGATGCGACAAGTCTTTCCTTTGTCTCTTGCTCCCTACGCAAGAGAAAGTCAGACAGCTTAGGGAGATTTTCGCTGAACTGACATCCAGCAATATCTGCCTCCAACTTCCCAACTGAGAAGGTAAGGTGGACTTCCTTCCAGTCCTTATCTTCCGTGGGCAGGGCTAAAGATAAGGGTCTACACTCATCGAGTGTAGGGCAATGTTTGCCTGCCTCTATTGCCTTCATGACTGCCTTAAAACCCTTCGATGTAAAGGGAAAGGCTAGCGAAGCTGGAGCAAGAAAGGTGGGATGTTTCTTGCTAAGAGCTGACACTTTCGAGTTAGTGAAGCCCTTCTCCTTCAGGCTACTTGATAAAAGAGCCTGAGCTTTCTCATGGTCAAGTACTATGACCTCCTTCAGTTCTGTCTCCTCCTTGGATGTTGGTTCCGTCTTCAGACGGACGAAGCAGTCTGGGTAAGACTGAAAGCTGTGCCAGTATTCGACTTCCTCAATAAGGACAGCCCCCAGCTTCTTTGATATGAAGATCTTACCGTTGGTAATAGGCATGTATTCTGCATGCCTCCAGGGATTCACATCAAAGCAAGGTGGAAGATCTTAACGTCGAGTCTCTTCTGAGACCCACGGGACGCGGTGAGATAGTTCATTCTTCTTTGCCATTCAGCGTCCCTTTCTTCATTTTGCTTATGTAGACTCTCCATTATTGCCATGAGACTGGCCATTGCCTGTCTCATGTCATCTGGTGGAGGAGCAGAAGACGTAGAGGGTAACGGTTCTGGGGCCGGAACTGACGAAAAGGACTCCGATTCGACATCATCCTCTTCATCTTCAGGAACCAAGGTGGACTCCTCTTCGAGACCTTCCGCTAGAAGTCCCTTCTCAGTGTCCTCAGACACCTCTGACAT
This sequence comes from Palaemon carinicauda, assembly GCF_036898095.1. Taxonomy (NCBI): domain Eukaryota; kingdom Metazoa; phylum Arthropoda; class Malacostraca; order Decapoda; family Palaemonidae; genus Palaemon; species Palaemon carinicauda. The sequence goes on along the minus strand of NC_090726.1, from coordinate 134,599,578 downwards.
CCTCTCGTCTAAGTGGATGTCCTTCATTGCATCGGAGACGTCCGTATCTACGGAAATCTGGATGCACAGGATCTCAGGTCGCGGCTGGGGTATGACAGCTTCCACACCCGCTTTTGGGAACAGCAAGGAGTGTATCCGTTCACTAGGAAGCCACGAACCCATCTGCGCAGCTTACTTCATGCTGCATCCCTTGACTCCACTGTCTTGGGGTCATCAAAAGCCTCGGTAACCAAGGCCTTGCAAATTTTGCAGTCCTGGGGGTCCCAGTACTTGAGAGGTCCCTTGGAGATGGTGCAGGGACCATGAGCCCTGCACTCTTCATGGCCACAGAAGTCCTTGCTCCTCACGTTGCAAAAGACTCAAAGGCACTTGGGATAGTCCTCCTGTAAAGAGAGGAAAATTAAATGAGTATGCGGTAGTTCATCTCACCTGATAAACTAAATAAAATATTATCATTAATATTTTTGCATTATAGTATAGCTTAGGATAGACAAGCTAGAAAGGAATTAGGAAAGACACATACTTGTGTTTCCTGTCCAGCCAATTGCCGCGACCTCCCCCAAAATTAAAACCTAGAGTTTTCCTATTCAGGAAACCCAAGGGAAGAATTCTAACCTGTAAGGATAGATAAGTGTAACTTAACACTGACTTTTCCCAAGGTTTTAATAATGTGGGTAAATTGTAACTGATCTTCTATCAGTATGTTGAAAGAAATCTTTTCTTTCAATATATGATTGGTCTCAACAATAGACTGTGCAAGGATACACAGGGTATGTTGGAAAATAACTGCTGTACAATATATACTATAATTTTCTGTCTGCAGTATGATCTATACTGCAAATATATTGGCTACTGTATAATCACATACTGTAGTTTTACATGCCGGCTAGGCTAGCACCTGGTGGCACGATCCGAGACGCCGGCTGGGGTAGTACCCGGCGGCACCGGTCCAGCGGGGTAGTGCCTGGCGGCACCGACCCGGCCGCCATCTGCCGGCTAGGTTAGTACCTGGTGGCACTAGCCGATAGAGAGAGAGAAAGCATGGAGTGAAGGGTATCTTATTAAATGTTTATTAACAATAAATAAGGGTGTAAGTACTTAATCTTACTTCCTTCCTCCAGAAAAGAGGGTTCAAATGGAAGGGGAGAATGTTTCATTCAGGCTTCCATCCAAACACAAACCGTTGCTGGTTACTGCCGGCCGCTGGTATGTGGATGGCAGTCCAAGAGAAGACTGAAGAACACTGTATAGAAAAGGGGTCTCCCACCGGCAGCCGGCCCAGCCGGCACAGCTTTTCCCGGAGCCTTGCGTCCATAAGGGAAGGCTGAACAACTAAACAGCTGCTATGTGGGAGCCCCGGCCGGCCCCACAACTCGCCGGCAAGCGGCGAGATTGTAGGACGACGGCCAAAGGGTTGCGATGGCTAGGCCATCACTAAAGGATAGAGGGGGTAGGGAAAAGGGTCCTGTATGAAGTGTGGAAGGAGGCGGCAGGGTTGCCGGTCCTACCACACAACGAAGAAACTCTGTTTCAATATCGGCGCCGTCCTAGGCGGCAGAAGAATATCTATTCTTTAATCTAGGGTCTGCCAATAGAGTTAAGGGGAAGGCGTCAGGCTTGCCGTCCCCTCTCAACATAGGAGAAACATCGTTTCAGTGCCGGCGCCATCCTAGGCGGCAGAAGAATGTCTATTCTTCAGCCTAGGGTCTGCTAGCACAGGACTAGTCTTCTAGACCGCAGGTGAGAAGGTGGCGGCATCATACAACCACTTCAAATGCGGCCTAGGGAGGTCTAGCTTCCTATGCCGGCGGCTGAGGCCCGCAGGGGAATGACCACTCACCCTGCCGGCCGGCCACTGACAAAAGACTGAATACTCTGAAGTTCTGTCAAAAACCCAAAGTCGGCTATCTGCCGGCCAGGGATAGAGAGAGAAAACACTAGTCTACTCAATGGCAAAACCAAGATAGGGTTGTAGCCTATGGCTGCACTCAGAGGGAAGAAGGGATTACCCTTAAATCTCCACTGGAGACGAGTATCAATTTATATAATAATTCTAGGAGATATCTATCTCCGCCTGATATCTATCTCCGCCTGAATTGATAAAATGATACACGAGGGTAAACCGGGAGCATGTATGAAAGTATACTAAAGCACCTGGGCTAGTAGCCTAGTGCCAGGCGAGATTCGGTTACCTTAATCGCCGACACTCTTTCGTATACGATCGATGAGGAAGAGGAAATATATGCAATCAATATATCTTACAAGTATAAATTGCCTAAATAGCTTCATATTTAAGTGCTATTACAACTAGGAATGTTGTTCTATATCATGCATGAAGGTAAATTAAAGCGCTTAGGCTAGGAAGCCTAGCGTGGGCGAGGTTCGGTTACCTAAATCGCCGAAAATTTAAAGAATACAATCGACATAATATATAACTTCCTAGAATTTTATAACTGAATAGCTTCGTAAATATTCATACTGTTAAAACCGGGAAAGTCGTTCAGACTAACTAAATAACAAATGCGTTATGAACGACAGCGCCCATGGCGCCTCTGGTGATCGGCGAAACTCCAACTCTTAAAATTAATCTAATTTCACTGTGAGGCAGGAGCTAAAATTTATACACTGTAAAGATTGAATACTTAACTTTTCAGAGGCGGAGGAGGCTGGAGATTGCATGATAAATCCAAAAAACCAAAGCGTAACGAAAGAGCAACAGGGAAAATCACCGTGCGAGACTGCTACAACTATAGGAATAGCGTGCTGGGTTGACATACAGCACCATCTAGATCAGTGATTCTTAAACTGGGGGGCGCGCCCCCCTAGGGGGGCGCCAGGAGCTTCCAAGGAGGGCGCAAGCAGGGCTGCTAGATGGTGCCATTTTTTTTTTTTTTTTGTATTATTAATTGCAAAATAGTCAAAAACATTATCACTGCTTCCATATGATTTTTTAATTATCATCTTAAAACATGCCAAAAACTCAATTAATAAATGCTAAAAGTTATCAAAGTGACACGTGAGGCTAACCCTTAGATGAGAGCGGTCAGAGAAACGTTTCATCAGGAACTGAATGCGTCTTGTACCACCTTATTGTTCATCTCACCCGCTCTTATAATAACAAAGGGTTGCAGTAGTCTGGGTTAGTCTGTCAAACGAAGTAGTGAGGACTTTCAAGTCCTGCATATTATATTTCAACTATTATCAAGTACTGCTAATTACTACATTACTTTTAATGTATTTAGTGTAATTTTGATTTAGAGGTATTTTTTTTTTTTGGCGTGTGTGTGTGTTTACTGTATGTTCATTCATTCCTTTGTAGCTGTTTTACTATTTTAGATAAGTTATGTGCAGTATCAAAAATCTAAATGTGTATGTAACACGTGAAAGAGCAGAAAAATTTGTTCATATCATGGTATGACTTACCAGCTTATGCAAATGTATTGTACGTTATCATTATTTCACCTGCATAATATATTACTTTCATTTGATATACCTATAACTAGGGTGTTCATTTATTTGAGCTGTGAAAAGGGGAGTTAACACAACATACACACAATATATATATATATATATATATATATATATATACACAATATGTATATACATACATATATATATATATATATATATATATTTATATATATATATATATATATATATATATAAATGGAAATGAATAACTACGATATATATAATTATATATGCATTTGGAATCCTTATAAACGTGAAGATGTTAAGAAGAAATCATTGTCCACATGGAAGACTATATATTCAACTAGTTTTGTATGTTATATATAGCAACAGTATAAATGTTTTTATTAAATTTTAGTTATTTCTCGATTAGGATTTTTTTGGTCTGAATGTTCAATTAAATATTAATTTATTTTGCATGTAAGTGAATAACTTCGTAAATTTGTTTGGAATCAAAACGAAGAAAAGAAATAAGCTTGATGTGACAAGTGATCTCCGATGTTCATTGAGCCAAACACCACCAAATATTCCCCGACTAGTTGCTCAAAAGAGCCAGTATTACCCTTTCCACTGATGAGTAGCACTAAGTCCAAAAGGCCACTGGCTAGTTAAAATTGTGACAATGAAAATGAAAATGTAGTAATTGTGATGTCTTTTGTTTTACAATACTACATAAATATAGATAAATTAATCACTAAGGAGGATGTGTAATATTTTTCGATGTGGTCATGATCCATGAATTATTGTATTAAGAGTAAAACTTATGTTCATTTTTGCAGTAATTAGTATTTTTCTAGTATTTTCTATCAATGTAATGACTGTAATCTGTATGATGCTAAAACAGTTTGAAAAAAGATAAAGATAAAATTTTGTTTCATCATATATTTATTTTATCCATTTTCTATGAACAATGTTTATTTTATTGAAATATAGTACAGTGCATTCCTATAAAAAATTAGCAGCAATGAAATAAAAATCTATCATTCATTCATATACTAACATAACCAATGATGTACATTAGCATACAAAACGCAACACTTTGTTTATAAAAACAATGCATATATACATACGGTACTTTCTAGTTTGGCAAAAATTTCAAGGGTGGGGAGGGGGAGGGCATGGGATCTATGCTTAATGCAGAAGGGGGGCGCAAGGCAAAAAAGTTTAAGAACCACTGATCTAGATACTCGTGGTAGTACGGGAGGAAGGGTAACCTTGAAAATGGCTCCCCTTCTATTTTTGCCACTTTCCCCCTCGAAGCGAAAACGCTATTCGGGGTGAGGATTGTTATGTGTCGTATCAAGATATACGTCCCCTGATTTATGCGATATTCTTAGGAGAAATTTTTAAGGATATTCGCGCCAGGAGTTAGAATTCTGGAGACCTAAAGGTAAATTCTCTGGGAATATCACTGTAGTCAAATATCCCTTAGGAAGCTACTTATAGGAACCTTCCATCAGGACGACATTGCTTGAGCCCAAAAAAGGAATTCAGCAATCCCAGATCTACATTCACAAGATGGAATTGATGCAAAGAGAAAGAGAGTAGCATCATTTGTATATGTAACGAGCTTGTTTTCTAGGCCGAACCACATGTCATATGTTTATAGTATGAAAAGCAATTGGCCAAGAATACTACCCTGAGGAACATCAGATATCACATTCTTATACTCACCATGGTGCCCATCAGCAATAACTCTTTGCGACCTAATACTTAGAAATTCAGTAATGATGCTAAGAGAAGACCCACCTACTCCCAAATGTTTGAGTTTGAAAACAAGGGCCTCATGATTAACACGGTCAAAGGCAACACTAAAATCAAGACCAATCATCTGAACTTCTTGACTACAATCAAGAGATTTCTGTACAGCATTGGAGATTATAAGAAGGGCATCAGATGCTCCAAGGCCTTTACGAAAGCCAAATTGCAAACTAGGGAACAGATGATTGCCTTCCGCAAACCTATTTAGAAGTTTTGCCAAAAGGCATTCAATACTTTAGATAATATGGAGGTTATGGAAATTGGGCAGTAATCAATTGGACTTAAACTACTACATACAAACACATTTACACAATGGAGTAATATTACTGATTCTCAAATAAGGGCTAAAAGCTCCTCCTATTGCTAACTTGCACAAAATAAGAGATCGCTTTGAAGCTAAGAAATCTGCAGTCTTTAAAAGAAATACCAATTGGATCTACACCTCCATAAGCATCAGGCCTAGAATACTACCCTGAGGAACACCAGATATCACATTCCTATACTTACCATGGTGCCTATCAACAATAACTCTTTGCAAGCTATTACTTAGAAATTCAGTAATCATGCTAAGAGAAGATCCATCCACTCCCAAATGTTTGAGTTTGAAAACAAGGGCCTCATGATTAACATGCTTAAAGGCAGCACTAAAATCAAGGCCAATCATGTGAACTTCCAGACTACAATCAAGAGATTTCTGTACAGCATTGGAGATTATAAGAAGGGCATCATATGCTCCAAGGCCTTTACGAAAGCCAAATTGCAAACTAGGGAACAGATGATTGCCCTCCGCAAACCTATTTAGAAGTTTTGCCAAAAGCCATTCAAATACTTTAGATAATATGGAGGTTATGGAAACTGGGCAGTAATCAATTGGACCTAAGCTACTACATACAAACACATTTACACAATGGAGTAGTATTACTGATTCTCCAATAAGTGCTGAAAGCTCCTCTTATTGCTAACTTACACAAAATAAGAGATCTCTTTGGAGCTAAGAAATCTGCAATCTTTATAAAAAATACCATTTGGGTCTACACCTCCATAGGCATCAAGGTCCATCAAGAGAGCTTTAATTTCACGAGATCAAAAAGCTAAACTAGTTAGTTTAGCCCTAGGAATACAGGAATGAATAAGATCAAGTTTCTCACTACTCACTACAGTGAAACACATCAGCCAAAATGGTTGCCTTTTCCTTTGGACAGTGAATGACAGAGCCATCTGATTTAAGTAAAGGAGGAACTTACGTCTATACTGAAGAGTTTGTTAGTGATTTATCACTCAGTGTTGATAATGTACAGTAAGAACTTGAGCTGGTACTTGTAATGGATCTGTTGGCTATGGCCACAGCGGTCCTGGAGCCAGATCTGATCTTGGCACCTTCAGTTCCTGATTGCCCTATTATGAATAGATCTCCATCACCTCCCATGGGTGTGTTGAGTAGGAAGCCTTGTGTGTCTGATTATCCAGAGAAGTTCTTTCTCCTCTTGGTTCCCTCACCTCCCACGAGTGTGTTGAGTGGGAAGCCTTATATGTCTGATTATCCAGAAAAGTTCTTTCTGCTATTTGAAGTACAGTAACTCCAATCCGAACTTTAAAAGTCTCTCCACATTCCTACTCATGGAACCCTACAGGTAAGACTGCCATTTCTACTTGTGCTGAAGCAGCCATGTTAAAAGACCCTTATTACCAGTCTACAGCTCGTTCCAAGGAGCCAGGCTTGACTTGTACATCCTCTCCCATAAAGAGTTCCCAAGAAACGCTCTAGGACTCTTCATCTCTTTATTACAAGGGTGGTCGGGGACTGCTTCGGCTGTGTCCACACCCCAAGATTTGGCAATGCCAAGCTGTTCTAAACAGTTGTCGTCTTCTCCTTCTGAGACTATTAGTGCTAAGAAATCTTATGACAAAACCATCATTAATTCGCCAAGTATTGTCTATTCACGCTTAAGCCAGGCTGAATGTTCAGCTTAACAAGTGTATACACACCCGTGTTCCTACATGTCATGATGACGTCACTCCACGTGCCGCCATTCCTGTGTGTGAGGAAATTCCTCTGCTGGTGTCAGGCCAACAAGTCCAAGTGAAATGTCATGCCCACTGGTAATGACATCACTGCATGTGCCGCTATTTTGACGTGTGAGGATATTCATCCGCAAGGCAGCTATGCTAACGCTTGCCGTGAGCTTGATATCACTTCTCTATCCTGTTTACGAACAGCACACCCTAGGGGATTTGCTAGATTGACACATTATTTTAAATTTCCTCAATCCTAAAGCCAAGAGTTAAGCAAATAGCCCACCTAATGTTTTACATGAACAACCACATACTATTTCCTGCCATGATATTCTTAATGTTTCAGATGTTATGCGTTCTTCGAAACAACATTATCTTTCAGACAATTCTTTTCAAGTACTTGAAGTGGAAAAGGGGCAGGAAGCTTTTCTTCCCATCCCATGAGTTACACCCCCATCTGATGAAGATGATATAATTTTTCTTAAGCGTTGTAGGCGAGCCCAACGTCGTACATGGTCCAGATAGCAACCTACGGAGAATTCCTTCTTCCCTCATAGGTTGAGTTCAGAAAAGGACTTCAATACTTCTGCCACACATTCTGCTGCTAGAGGCAAATACTTTACTCTAGTAATGAGAAAGAGCTGGATTCCTTTTCTTTCTCCACCTCCTATTCCTACCACAATATGAATGTGGTGAGGGAATGGAAAGACATTCAAGGAAAAGCCAAGAATCATCCTATAACTGTCAAAGTTGGACCACCAGTTATCCAAAAAGTGGAACCACCACTTAGTCAAGATATTATCACCATTAATGACTCTCCGGAGAATCTCGATGGGTGCATGCGCGAGCACCAGCTCTGATGATATAGCCCCCCTCGAGGTCCCTATGTCTAGTTCAGAAGCATTGCAGTTCATTAAAATCATGAGTCTCATCTGCCGTTTAGAAGACCCAGACAAGCCTCCTCACATGCAAACTGTTAACAGGCAATGCGCTATTGATTCTATATTCCCACAATCACAAAGACCTAAGCACAGGTTTGATGTGGCTCTCTTTAACCAAACTAAGGACACGCTAGATATGTTTTAACACGCAAGTTTCAGCCGCTGAGAATTCCCTTAAGGCCAGGAGGTCCTCAAAGTTACCACCCTTGGCCCTTTCTTGCCAGAGATTTTATGTACACTCTGGCACTTATCAGAACCCACTCCCTATTTATGCTGACGTTGCTAACCTGGTATCATCCGTACTGGTTGGCAGATTACCCAACCTCCTCTCCATCTTTTCATATCTCAAAAGGGCAAACATGGAGGTAGCGGCTATTTCCGAGAACCAAGTCTGTTCTTGGCTCAACCACTGGTCTGGAGCGGTATCTTGCTATACAGTCATAGACAACCTTGAGGAGGAACACGCCCTTAAGCAATTTGAGGAATTGTCATGATCAGGGGCAAACGCCCTAGAATTCCTGTTATATCAGACTGTTTCCATTTTGGGGAAACTGTATTCTAAAAAGATGCGATGCAGTCTTAGCTTGATGCTCTAAGCAGCTGTCTCCCAGATTTGATGAGTTCTCCTCTTCTGTTTCCATCTTTAGTTGTGGCTATGTCCATAGGAAAGGTTGAGAGGTTGGGAGAAGCTTCTCTGATGGATGCCTGCCACTCAGCTGCAACATAGGAACTCTCCTTTCAAACAAATTCTGCCTCTAACAGATTCGCAATAGTCTGGGAGGCAAGCTACCAGACTCGCCTTTTGACGGAGAGGATATCCCTCTGGATATAGAGGTCGCGGTCACAGAGGCTCCCGCTAGGAAGGGCATGTCTCCCAATTACGACCAATGGGGGGATGCCTACAAAGCTTTTGGCTCAGGTGGCAGTACTTTGGGGCCGATCCTTGGACAGTAAAAGTCCTTCGTTCGGGATATAGAGTCCCTTTCATAGACTGTCTGCCACCTCTGACAGTTCAACCATTTTATTTGAAAGGTTCAGTAAAGAACTTCTCTTATTAGAGGAGGTATCCAAATTGTTGGCCAAAGGAGCTGTGGAAGAAGTCTAAACGACTCATCAGGCTTCCTCACCAATCTGTTTTTAGTAGAAAATCTGACGGGAGGTTGGAGACCCATCATAGACCTTTCCCACTTGAATCTGTTTGTGCTGCAAACAAAATTGAAAATGCAAATTCTGGCCACCGTTCTCCAGGCCGTTAAGGAGAATAATTTCCTTTTGATCATGGACCTGGAGGACATCTACTTTCAGGTTCACATTCATCCTGTCTCAAGGAAGTACGTAAGGTTTCCCTTTCAAGACAGAATTTTCCTGTTCAGCGTGCTATGCTTTGGTCTGTCAACAGCCCCTCACATTTTTACCAGAATCTTTGTCCTTGTCTCAGTCTGGGCATCAGGCTTTTGAGGTACCTGGACAACTGGCTTCTCTTGGCAGAGTACCAAGCTCTTCTGTTAAGCATGGTTATATACTCCTAGTTATTTGCTAGGAGTTAGGGATCCAACAGAACTTGGAGAAATCCAGCCTCATCCCTCAACAATCCGTCGGTTACCTTGGCATGGACATAGACTTGATCCAAGCCAGAATGTTTCCATCTGCCGACAGGATCCTGAAATTCTGGGAAATAGCACAAATCTCTCTGAATTGGAAGCCACTTCTTGCATGCTCTTGGCAGAAACTTCTAGGCCATCTCATTTCTTTGGAGAAACTTGTCCCCTTCAGAAGACTTCATCTTCGCTCTGTACAGTGGGGTTTCAAGAGCTAGTGGTCGCAGACATCCGACTACCCTGCAACCCTGCTGTCGGTGCCCCAGGAGTTTGTGACGAGCCTTCATTGGTGGCTGAGAGAGAAGAACCTGTTAGAAGGAACCCCCTTCAGGCTCCTCCCCCACAATTCCTTCTGTTCTCGGATGCTTCTCGCCAAGGAGCAAATCTTGAGCCTATGGTCAGAAGAGGACAAGACCTATCACATCAATTTCCTGTAAATAAAAGCAGCGCGGCTAGCATTATTCCACTTTTCAGAGTCTGAAAGGTCACTTCTTGGTGCTGATGTGTGACAACTCCATGGTAGTGACCTATATTTCTAAATAAGGAGGTGCAACCTCTCTCCTGCTTTGCCAACTGGTAGTAGAGATACACAGGTGGGCACAGACCGAAGTAAACTCCATCTCTGTGAAGTTAATCCCTGTGAAGAGGAACGTCATAGCCGACCATCTGAATTGATCAGGGATGACGGTTAGTTCAGAATGGTCTTTGCTTCCTCTATTAGCGAAGAAACTTTTGACTTTATTGGGGTTCCCCTTCTCTGGACATGTTCGCCACTCACCTGAATCACAAACTCCTGCTGTATTGCTCACCAGTCCCAGACCAGGATGCAGTAATGGAAGATGCTTTTCAGCACCCAGCGAGCAGACTGGACAGAGTCCGAAGATCCCAGTGAGTCAGAGTAACACTAGTAACTCTAAAGTGACCATCAGCAGAGTGATATCCAGATCTGCTGGAACTTCTCACAGAAGTTCCAAGAGAACTTCCAAAATGGCCAAACCTACTACGGTAATCACACATAAGAAAGTTCCCCGATGCAGTGTATTGTCTGTCACTTCACACCTGGAGACTATCCAGCAACTCCTCTAAAAGAAAGACTTTTTGAGACCAACTGTGAAACAACTTTGAGGATATCTCCGAAAGTTGTCCGCAGCAGTCAGTCTACCAGGCCAAGTGGAAAATCTTCTGTGATTGGTGTCCTAGGGGGAATATTGCTCTACACAAAGCCACTATTCCCCTAATTGCAGAATTTTTGATGTTCCTGAGGAACGAAAAATCCCTTTCAATCATTGCAGTAAAAGACTACCGCTTGGCCTTGAGCCAGGTTTTCAAACTGAAAGAGCTTGACCTCTCCTTTTCATAGGAACTCTCAGCTCTCATTCAGATTTTGATCAGACTTGCCCTTCTCAAGAACTGAAACCCCCCCTCCTGGGATGTGACTAAGGCTAGGAGGATTAATACTACTGAAGATGCCCTGACTCACAGTCCTTACCTGAACCCGTGAAGCCAGGTTTAAGCCAGGTTTACAAGTCAGACTGTCAGTTCTAGCTCCACCATTGACTAGTAAAAAAGGTCTTGGAACCAAGGTTATTTACGAAACTAGTGTTATTCTTAACCATTTACTGTCTCTTTTATACATTGTTATCTTTATAATACCTTTTGTGTAAAACTCTTAAACGTCTTATGACTCAGTTTATTAAACAGATTTTGAGCGAAGCGAAAAATCTATTTTTGGGTGAAATAGCCATGTCGTCCTGATGGAAGGTTCCTATAAGTAGCTTCCAAGGGATATTTGAACTACAGTGATATTCCCAGAGAATTTATCTTTAGGTCTCCAGAATTCTAACTCCTGGCACGAATATCCTTAAAATTTCTCTTAAGGATATTGCATAAATCAGGGGACGTACATCTTGATACGACACATAGCAATCTTCACCCCGAATAGCTTTTTCGCCTCGAAGGGGAATATGGCAAATTAGAAGGGGAGCCGTTATCAAGGTTACCCTTCCTCCCATACTACTATTGAGTATCTAGATGGCGGTAATTCCTAGTAGCATTGAGCATGGTGCTACAGATATAGTAGTTTCGGGGGGGATCCTGCCAAGGCCTTTTCTATAGAAAAGGAGGGCGGGTCCATCAGGACGACATGGCTATCTCACCCAAAAATAGATTTTTCGCTTCACTCAAAATCCGTCTTCTGGGCTCAGGCCATGTCGTCCTGATTGAAGTTCCTATAGGGTAGCTTCCTTGGGTATATTTGACTACGGTGATATTCCCAGAGAATTTACCTTAAGGTACCCAGAATTCTAACTCCTGGAGCGAATAGCCCTCATTAAATGAATCAGGGATATCGCGTAATATCAGAGGACGTATTCTTGACACGCCACATAGCAATCTGCACCCCGAACAGAATTAACACTTCGAAGGGGTCAAGTGGCAAGAAAACGAAAACGAGAAAGAAAGGAGAGCCATTAGCAAGGCACCTCTCCTATCTCGCTTCGAATGCGTGCATAGCGCCGCTGACGGCGCCATCTGTATTCCTTTTCGTGTAGCTCAACTACTCGGTGTTTTCCCTGTGTTACTCGCTTATCTTGAATTTTTGGGCTCAAGCCATGGCGTCCTGATGGAAGGTTCCTTTTTGGTAGCTTCCTTGGGTATATAACTACTAGATATTCCCAGAGAATTTAACCACAGGTTATCACAGAATTCTAACTTCTGGAGCGAGTATCCTAAAGGTTTCCCTTTAAGACATCGTATATCAACAGGGGACGCATGTATTAACGCGCCACATAGCTATCTGCACCCCACATAGAGTTAACACTTCGATGTGTAGGGGCGGAGAATAGTTGGGGAGCCGTTCCACAGCTAATCTCGTCCGTGGCTACTTTTGGTACTCGAGACGTAAACAAACGGGCGCCATTGCTAAATGACGTCACTTCCGTCCTCATCCTTCGCTTAGTAGCTTGCCTTACTAGACGGATTTTTCCCTGTGCGTATCTTATCGACTTGCATCTTAGCCATGTCTCTACCCTCGGCCTCGCCTTCTTCTGGAAAGTTGAGTACAAGGTTCCAGTATTGTTTAAATAAGCTCTGACCGTAAAGTAACTTTTACTTTTCGAGATATTTTATGTTTTGTGGCAGAGCTGTGCTACTACCGGACCCGCCATTTTATGGCGTCGCTGTTGTCTTGCATGCCTTATTTAGCTAGCCTCAACAGCTTTTTCCGGCCTCATTAACTAATCGATACTATTAGTTATTTAGTCTTCATAGCTAGGAACTTTATATATCGTGTTTTGACGCTCTTTTATTGGTCATCGACTGACCCCGTACCAGTTCGCTATTCTAGCCCCTAGGCCAGAGTGCCTATCATCAGTGTTCATGCATGATATATTACAGTGATCCTAGGTTTAGTTATGAAGATAGTGGCATTATTTTATGATACTGTTTACTGTGATGCAAGTGTTTTCGCCTTCAGGGACCATATAGAGGATAGGTTTGACAGTGTGCCTCTCTAACCTAACCTAATTGTAGGCCCCCTATATGCTCCCTTCACCCCCTGCCTTAGGGCATTCCCTCTGCGTAGCCTTGCTCTCCCTACCACGTAAGGGGATCAAGCTCATACCAGAGTACTTATCGCTTCTCTGTCCTCCCTAAGGGAATGATCCCCCCTTAGGGTTGCGTCCGAGAATGAGGAACGGCCTGCCCTTCCTAAATTGCTGAGGCTAGGCTACCTGACCTTCCCTGCAATGCGATACGTCTTCCATCCTTCCTGGTTCAGGGTGTAACATCCCTGCTCTAGGTTAGGCTTGGGGGGAGTTAGTTCTGTGCCTTGCTGAAACGGTACCCATGCACCGTTCTCAGTCAGGCTGCCTAACCTTAGGCTAGGGAGCGTCCTCCCTTCCTTGGTGGCCGCTTTGGTACAGAGCCTCTCCTATAGAAGACCCTTCTTCTTCTCCCCTCCCCACCTATCTCTTGTATGGCCTAGCCTATACTTAGGTTAGTCTATACCCATCTGTCCCCTGTCCTACAACTCCTCCTTAGGGTGGAGTGATAGGGCTACCTTGAGTCCCTGTATGCAGTCCGCTCTGGTACATATACCCTTCATAGTGTCCTATGGGGTTAGCCACTGGATGCGTTTTGTCCGCAGGGGTTCTCCCCCTCTTGGGTGTTCCCGGCCACCTGCGGCCCCTGCCACTGGATGATAGGGCTAGCCTCTATCATGGGTACACCCATTCAGGTGGGATGCCTTGGGGTTCGTGTACGTACCCCTACATCCCTCCTTCTGTCTCTTTCACTGTCCTGGTGCCGGTCCCTTGCCGCCTCCACTGTCGGTGATACCGACCTCCCCCCTTGGTGACACATTCCTTACCCCCCGGGCCGTCAGTCCTCCGTGTGCCGGAGAGCTGCCGCCTCCCGTCGGCGTACAGCCGATGGCCTTCCCTCATACCTCATAGCTTCGGTCGTCCGTCCATCGGTCCGGCCCCCGGAGTGCCGGCATCCACTGCCGGCAGTCCGGTTCTGCTATAGCCCATCCTTGTCCCTGTCACCAAGCCGGCAACCTTTGGCTGCCGGAGCCGCCGCTTCCCGCCGGCGTGCTGCCGTTGTGTCGGCGGCCGCCATCCTGGCATTACTCCTGACTTCTATATTTGTCTTCCCTAATGCCAGAAACTCTGCTGGACCGGCCTCCGGCGTGCCGTCGGTCTGCCGGAGCCTTCCGGAGGCGTCAAAGTGACCTGCACCCCTTCTCCTAGATATCAACTCATGTTGATAGCCCTACATTGCAACCAGATGGTTTGACTACATAAATAGATAGGTATTGTCTTACCGTTCTATTAATAACCATGCTGTCTTCTTGCATATCCCAAATTTCCAGCATGCTGTGTGTATCCTAGCACGGCTGGTTGCCGGAAACCGTTACCCTATGGGATCGTCTACATTCCCAATTCTATGGTCTGAGTGGTCTCAGTCCCAGTTTTATATCCTTGGCAATTCCTACTAGAATTCCCCCTGCCTCCCTGGCAATCTATGAAGAATTCTGCCTTGTGCCCTTGGTCACAAACAAATTGCCTATGGATAAGGTTACGGTAACCAGCCGGGCGGGTTACACGGAGTATGTGTCTATCTCCTTCATTTCCGCCCACTCTCAAAAACATCACAATGTTTATATCACTTAAAATTAAGTTAAAGATTAATCCTTTAATATTTAACTTAGAATATAAGTCATTCTTATGACTCCCCCATACTCATGTTCTCTTTTTCTTACAGGAGGAGTTCGTGAAGTGCGACCACGGCTTCTGTGGAGTGAAGCGCCCGCACTTCTATGGGCACACGGCGTGTAGGACTCACGCCCCTTGCGCCAACAAGAAAGGCGATCTGAAGTTTTGGGACCCGCAGAACTGTACGGTCTGCCAGGACCGCCTGGTCGAGGCGTTCAATAATCCTCCCTCAGCGGAGGTTAGGGACGCTTCTCGAGAGAAGCTACGCAAGTGGGTGCGTGGCTTCCAGAAGAACGCCACTGGACCATACCTTGCCTCCGAGGACTTGAGGGCCTTGCTTTTCCCGAAGGCATCCCCAGACTCTGTGGTCCCCAAGGATCAGATCCCCACCGTCCAGATAACGGTGGAACCCGATGTAATCATGGCCCAGTCCATGCACGAGTGCCGCCTGGATGCCGACAACGCGGAACGTATGTCAGAAGTGTCGGAGAACACGGAGAGGAACCTCATGGCCGAAGAACTGGACTATGAGGAAGACCAAGTGGAATACACCGAGTCGGAGCAGGAGGTCGCTCCGCCTTCCACCCCCACACCGACTCCTACACTGACGGATGTATCACTCCCGTCTACCTCTGCTACCCCGGACCCCATCCCATCCAGCGCCCAGGAGATGTTCCGAATGCTCGAAGCTCTCATGGATAAGAAACTCCGTGAGACGCACGAATACATCAGGACCATGGGAAGTTCAAAGCAGCCGAAAAGGATTTCGGTTAAGGACCTCCCGGCATGCTCGGACGCCAACCCCTGGAGGTATGCCGAGCACATGCCAATCACAACGGGCAGGATCTTCATCAGTGAGAAGGTCGGCTCGGTTGCCCTGGAAGAAGTGGAATTCTTCCCGAGTTTTGAGGCTTATCCGGACTGTTACGTCCGACTTCGATCCGAACCTGCCTCTAAAGAGGAGACTGAACCGAAGGAGGTGATCGTGTTCGATCTCCCGAAGGCCCAGGCTATGCTGGCCAATACTGTTAAAAGTAGGGGCTTTACCTGCTCAAAGCTTCCGGCGTTGAGCAAGAAGCACCCTACCTACGTCGCACCAGACGATGCGATCCTCCCCTTCATGGAAAAGGCCTTCGCTGCGGTACACAAGGCAGTGGAAGAAGGGAAACCCTGTCCTGCACTGGAGGAGTGCAGACCCTTCTCCCTGACTACTCCCCCCGATGTTCGACACTGGAAAGATGTCCAGCATACTTTCGTGGTGGGGAAACTAGAACCTGACGTTGCTGGACGTCAGTTTAACGAAGACCTCCCGAAACTTAATGACCATCTCCTTCGTCGGGAACATGACACGAAGGAAAGGCTCGCCGCATCTATGTCCCTCCAGGTATAGCTTGACGTCATGGCCGGTGACACTAGAGTCCCCGATTACTACATGGTGCTCGCCAAAACGCATTTGGCGACTGTAGTTAAAGACCTGTACAGCTTCATGAAGGCTCGTAGAGTCTGTCGTGAATTCGTGTTCTCCAGTGCCACAGTGAGACACGAAACCCGGAGGCTGATTTCCTCCAACATCTGGGGTAAGCACCTCTTTCCCTCTGCCCTTGTGAAAGAGATCATCGACAAGGCCGCCACGGAGAACAGGAACCTTCTCCACAAGTGGGGCATGTCGAAGAAGAGGAAATCCTCTCAGGACGACGGCCCTCAACCTAAGAGGAAATCCTCCAAGCAGAAACCCCAGCAACGTCAACAGAGACGGCAGTTTCCGGGATCCGCTACTCCCCAAGTGGCAGCTCAGCCACAGCAGACCTTTCAGCTAGTCACCCAACCGGTCTTGTCACAGTCGCCGGTTTTCACCCCTGCTTTCGAGCAACAGACGACTACCTTTCGTCCCAAAGGTAGAGGCTCAAACAGAGGTGCAGGCAGAGACGCATCTCGCCGTCCCTCCAGAGGCAGAGGAGGAAGAGGAGCTAGCGGCCGAGGCAGTAAACCCTCGGGACACCAGAAGCAATGAAGTGCTTCTGGTGGGAGGAAGACTCCGCCAATTCCAGGATCGTTGGACCTTCGATCCCTGGGCACACAGCATCGTCAAGAAGGGTCTAGGCTGGAGTTGGACTCAACCACCTCCAACCTTCCAGCAATTCTTCTAACAATCAACCCCCCTTCTCGAAGAATATATCCTAGATCTCTTGAACAAGAAGGTGATAAGGAGGGTAAAGTCAACCAGGTTCCAAGGGAGACTGTTTTGCGTCCCCAAGAAGGACTCCGACAAGCTCAGAGTCATTCTAGACTTATCCCCCCTCAACAAGTTCATAGCGAACAACAAGTTCAAGATGCTGACTCTTCAACAGATAAGGACCCTTCTGCCTCAAGGTTCCTACACGGTCTCCATAGACCTGGCGGATGCCTACTGGCACGTTCCAATGAACCACCACGCTTCCCCCTACCTAGGATTTCGACTCCAAAGGAAAAGCTACGCCTTCAGGGCCATGCCCTTCGGCCTCAACGTGGCCCCTCGGATCTTCACAAAGCTGGCGGACGCCATCGTTCAACAGTTTCGCCTCCGAGGCGTCCAGGTGATGGCCTACCTCGACGACTGGCTGGTCTGGGCTCCATCGCCCGAGGATCGTTTAAGATCCTGCAACAAAGTTACCCAGTTCCTAGAACACCTGGGATTCCAGATAAACGCGAAGAAATCTCGCCTCTCTCCAGCTCAGAAGTTCCAATGGTTAGGAATCCAGTGGAACCTTCAGTCACACCGCCTTTCCATCCCCCAGAAGAAAAGGAAGGAAATAGCAGGGTCTGTCAAGCGACTGCTGAAATCCAAACGGATCTCAAGACGTCAGCAGGAACGAGTTCTAGGCTCTCTACAGTTCGCCTCAGTGACAAACCCAGTGTTACGTGCACAGCTAAAGGATGCCGCGGGAGTCTGGAGACGTTCCACATCCATCGCTCGAAGAGACCTCAAGAGACGGCTCCCAAACAGACTTCGGTTACTCCCAAAGAAAGGTTCAAGGAACATGGTCTCCCCTATTCAAGACGTTTCACATCAACATCTTGGAGGCCATGGCGGTCCTTCTAACTCTGAAGAAACTCTCCCCGCCTCCTTCGATCCATATTCGTCTAACCCTAGACAACTCAGTGGTAGTTCGATGTCTCAATCGCCAAGGCTCAAGATCGCTCCAGATAAATCAGGTGCTTCTGACAATCTTCCGTCTGGCAGAGAAGAAGAAATGGCACCTATCTGCAGTTCACCTACAAGGATTCCGCAACATGACGGCGGACGCTCTATCTCGGACAAGCCCGATAGAGTCGGAATGGTCTCTAGACGCAAGATCATTCTCCTTCATCTCTCACCAAGTCCCAGAACTTCAGATCGATCTCTTCGCAACGAGCGACAACAATCAACTTCCTCGATATGTGGCCCCGTACGAGGACCCCAAGGCAGAAGCAGTGGACGCCATGTCACTGGATTGGAACAGGTGGTCCAAGATCTACCTGTTCCCTCCCACCAACCTTCTGCTGAAAGTCCTCTCCAAACTGAGAACCTTCAAAGGAACAGCAGCCCTAGTGGCTCCCAAGTGGCCTCGGAGCAACTGGTACCCCCTAGTCCTGGAGCTACAACCCACGCTGATCCCTCTCCCGGGCCCAGTTCTCTCCCAGCAAGTACAGAAGTCGACTGTCTTCGTTTCATCATTGAAAGTCAGGGACCTTCATCTCATGATTTTCTCTCCCTAGCCGTGAAGAAAAGGTTCGGGATATCGAAGAAGAGTTTCGACTTCCTCGAGGAATACAAGACCGAATCCACACGACGGCAATACGAATCATCCTGGAGAAAATGGGTGTCATTCGTCAAGGCAAAAAACCCTACGGAAATCACCATCGATTTTTGCATGTCCTTCTTCATTCACCTTCATGGACAAGGCTTGGCAGCCAACACGATTTCTACTTGCAAATCGGCCTTGACTAGACCACTAATGTACGCCTTCCAGATTGATCTGTCCAGCGACATCTTCAATAAACTGCCGAAGGCATGCGCTCGTCTACGCCCAGCACCCCCACCAAAACCGATCTCCTGGTCCCTGGACAAGGTGCTCCATTTTGCCTCCAACTTGGACAGTGATTCGTGCCCTCTCAAGGATCTGACTCAAAAGTTATTTTTCTTTTTGCTCTTCCCTCAGGAGCCCGAGTCAGCGAAATAGTGGCATTATCAAGGGACGAGGGTCACATTCTGTTTACAGATTCAGGAGACCTTACCCTCTTCCCGGATCCGACGTTTCTCGCCAAAAACGAACTACCCACCAAAAGATGGGGCCCTTGGAGAATCTGCCCCCTGAAAGAAGATGCCTCTCTATGTCCAGTAGAGAGCCTCAAGGTCTATCTTCGTAGAACTTCTGACTTTGGTGGAGGCCAACTCTTCAAAGGAGAAACATCGGGCAGCGACCTGTCACTGAAACAACTACGAGCGAAAATTACCTACTTCATTCGCAGAGCGGATCCTGACAGTACACCCGCAGGTCACGATCCTAGAAAAGTTGCATCGTCTCTGAATTTCTTTCAGAGTATGGATTTCGAAAGCCTTAAGAGTTTCACAGGCTGGAAATCCTCGCGTGTTTTCTTCAAACATTATGCGAAACAAGTGCATGAAGTCAAACATTTTGTGGTAGCCGCAGGTAGTGTTATGAAACCTGCACCTAACTCTTCATAGAACAGTGAGTTACTTGGGACTCTAACTCCTCGGGTGCCTATGTTGACCCTCACGTGATACGTAGTGATTTCAAAGACACTTAGTGCTTTTTCATATACTGTTCTTCTCCCAGGTGAAATGTCATAGTCGTCACATGAGTGCCGCATGCCTAGAGCATGATGTGTTTTCTTTTAAAGACTGACGTTCCTCTGGAACGAGTGCCTACTAATAATTTGAAATTCTCTTTCAGTTTCAAGAGCAAGTCTTTCATTACTATGTACATTATAATTTGTTGTAAATTACTTTTACATACTTATTGCATTTAATTACCATATTCTGCAATTGTGAAATAAAATTTCTATTTTATTACTTGTGCGTCTCAATCCGCTCCTACTTATACTATGAAATACATGACTGTCATAGTTTTATTATCCCCTTCCTCTTATATACGATGAAGATTACTAAGGATTCAATCCTTATTATATACTCACCTCTGCAATGTAATATTCCTACCCGAATACTTACTTACATCATGCCTTCGAGACCAGACGATTCTCTCTCTTCACATACAGTGCCTAACCACCACTTGTCTGCTATTGAGAATGTTCCTCTATGAATACAAACCATTCAGTCTTGTCTCCGAGTTCTTCATGTTCCTCCAGCAAGGTGGGTAGCCCTTCGATGACCACTTTGATCTTCAGCATGGTCCGTTGGGACTTCACTGCCAGGGGGGCAGGAAGTTTTCTTCCCTACGGTTCCTCTATTGAGATTACTATGCTATCCTGTTCAAAGCCCTCGGCACTTACACTACAAGGGGAAAATCTACCACGATACATTGATTCTCTGGTATTCTTCCATCAGGACGCCATGGCTTGAGCCCAAAAAACGGATTTTGAGCGAAGCGAAAAATCTATTTTTGGGTGAGATAGCCATGGCGTCCTGATGGACCCTCCCTGCTACTTCGTCCATTTTTTTCAGGTCCCACCCTGTCCTGCTGTATCATGGTGATCGGCAAGCAACTGGCTTCAGGATGAGGACGGACATGACGTCATTTAGCAATGGCGCCCGTTTGTTTACGTCTCGAGTACCAAAAGTAGCCACGGACGAGATTAGCTGTGGAACGGCTCCCCAGCTATTCTCCGCCCCTACACATCGAAGTGTTAACTCTATGTGGGGTGCAGATAGCTATGTGGCGCGTTAATACATGCGTCCCCTGTTGATATACGATGTCTTAAAGGGAAACCTTTAGGATACTCGCTCCAGAAGTTAGAATTCTGTGATAACCTGTGGTTAAATTCTCTGGGAATATCTAGTAGTTATATACCCAAGGAAGCTACCAAAAAGGAACCTTCCATCAGGACGCCATGGCTATCTCACCCAAAAATAGATTTTTCGCTTCGCTCAAAATCCGTTTATTTTCAACCTCATGATGCTTTCTCCAGCCTCTTTTGCCTCTGGAAAGTTGAGTATTATCTCTATTATGTATAAATGTAAGCTCTTGGTGATTTTAAGATAATTTGATAGCGATATTTTGGTTACAAGAGCTGTTGCCTACCGGAGGCGTCCTTGACGCTGTCGCTCGCCATGCATGAGTCATTTAGCTAGCCAGAGCGACGTTCCCGGCCCTTTTGCTTTAATAATTTTAGCTATTTAGCTCTACATAGGAATTCTTTATATGATGCTATTAGTATTTCCGTTTCGGCGAATGTTTTACCGATCCTAGCCTACGCTAGGCCTTGTAGCCTAGACGTTTGGCCCTAGTACTTTCATGCATGATATTCAGATTCCGAGTGTTTTTAAAAATTTATTGAAGCTTTAGGCAGTTTTATACATATAAGATATTGTTGATATTTCTTCCAAGATAGTATACGAGAGAGTTTCGGTGATTTAGGTAATCAATTCTCTTCGCGCCTAGGCTAGTTGCCTATGGGGCCCTAGTATACTTTCTCACACTCCCCGGTTGCTCTCTTCTCCTCGGAGAATTAGTGCAATCCCTTTTCCCTCTGTTTAAGCCTTGGGCTTAACCCTAATGGTTTATCTGAATTAATATTTAGATATAACTATATTAGGGTGTTTCTGTTCTTTCCTGTTTCCAGTAAATCTGGCTTCAGGAGGGGGCAGGACATCAGAGTTCTTAGTCTGGGTCTGTTTCTTTCTAGCATAGAGAATGAGATTCCTTTGCTAGGCCTAGGGCAGACACAGGAGGCTTAGCCTCCCTAGACCACTTTTGAAGGTTTCTGTACGAGATGATCCCTTCTTTTTGTGATCTAGCAGACTAGTCCAGTGTGGTTGTTCTCGGTTTGAAGGATAAGATCCTTCTTTCCTGTGAATAACAACACCAAACCTTGCTTTAGTTCTGAGGGAGATGGCAAGTATTGCCGGCCTCCCTCCTAGGATTCCCCCTAGGCTAGGATGAGCTTTCTTGGCTGTAGGGTGATCTTTTACTAGAGTAGAGTTTGCAGGACCCTCTTCCCCCTTCCCCCTCTTTCCTTTAGTAATGGTCTAGCCATTACATCTCTGTCTGTCGTTCTACATCTGTACCTAGCATAGGTTAGGATGTGGAGCTGACTCAGTCCCTTGCTGGCCGGCAGTGCGTGCCGGCCGGCAAAGGCCTATCTTCTATAGAGTGTTCCCCAGACCTTGGTCTCTCATCCATGTCTGTCTGTAGAGCCAGGCGGCATTGGATAGATGGAAGCCTGAATTTACATTCTCCCCTTCCTTATGTTCACTCTTTCTGGTTGCCGGGCTATGAGGCAGTGCCGTCTCTTATCCCTACATCCATTCTGTTTCTCTTCTAGTGTTTGTACCCTTGCCCGGCTGCCGGGCTGAGTGGCCGGCAGCTGGGCAGTTGGAAGTTCTCTGGTTTTTTTCTACTGCCGGCCGGCATTGGTAGCATACCCTTGCCGGCCGGCAATAGAAGCACACCATAAGATCTGCCGGCCGCCACGAGTAGCGGCCGGCAGCCGGGTGCTATCATTTTTAGTTGCCGGCCGGCACACACATTTGAACCAGCGCTCTTCCACCCAATAGTCTAAAAGTAGTATAATTTGGAACTAATTTAAGGTACGTGCCATTATATTATATACAGTAGCCAGTATTTCCACAGTATAGGATATACTGCATGGAGAAAACTATGGTATAGAATATATTACAACACTAAGCTTTTCTAACACTCTTGTGTTGTCTTGTACAGCCTTTTGGTGAAACCATACAGATGAAGAAAGTGAGTTCTTTCTTTATTAACTATCCAGTATTTTAAAATTACTTATTTGGTGTGAGCTACACCTATTTTCCCCTGGAAATACCTTATCGTTTACTCTAGAATAGAATAACCATAAATTTTATTATCTGGAAGGTTACAGCAATTGACTGGGCAGGAAATACAAGTGTGTGTCTTTCCTTCTTTCCTTTCTAGCTTAGTTACTTTAAGCTATGTATACTTAACATTAGTTATCCAGTGATACGTTGTTCACTTGATACTCATGGAATTTTCTTCTCTTTACAGGAGGACCATCCGAAGTGTGGGAGTTTATTCTGCAACGTCCGCAGCAAGAACTTCTGTGGACATGACTTGTGTAGGAGGCACGCAGCATGCGCAGTCTCCAAAGGTGATCTCCAGTATTGGGACCCGCAGGTATGTACTATTTGCACTAACCTGATTACCGAGGCGTTTGACACCCCTAAGTCGACGGAGTCAAGGGACGCAGCAAGGGAGAAGCTTCGAACCTGGGTAAGGGGCTTCCAGAAGAACACTTCTGGCCCCTATCTTTCAAGCGAGAAGATGAGGGCTTACCTTTTCCCCAAAGCATCAGCGGATGCAGTGAT
This sequence comes from Palaemon carinicauda, assembly GCF_036898095.1. Taxonomy (NCBI): domain Eukaryota; kingdom Metazoa; phylum Arthropoda; class Malacostraca; order Decapoda; family Palaemonidae; genus Palaemon; species Palaemon carinicauda. Next base: position 134,576,072 of record NC_090726.1, on the reverse strand, counting down.
TCCCCAGCCTCAAGCGGAGATACTGTTGGTTCAGATCCCGGTGGATTCTGAAGTCTCGGACGCCCTGCAAGACATCCAATTGGAGGACGATAAGATGTCTGAGGTGTCCAAGTACATTGAAAAAGACCTTCTGGCAGAAGACCAGGAAGAGGAGCTGACCCAGGCTCCGGACAATGAAGAGGAGGAATTCGACGAGGAGTCGGCTACCCCGGTTCAGGCCCCTGAACCTGTTCCCTCAACATCGTCCGCTTTCCCAGAGGATCGGGGAAGGACCCTTTCTTCCATCGTTGGGATGATCCAGCAGATGCAGAAAGAAAATAATGAGAAGGCAGCTGCAATGAAGTTGGAGATGCGAAGACTTGCAGCATCACATGGGCCCCAGAAGAAGCTCAACGTGAAGGACCTTCCCTTATGCTCGGATACCAACCCTTGGAGGTATGCCGAGCACATGCCTATGACGACGGGAAAGATCTTCATCTCGGAGAGACTGGGCTCAGTCCCCCTCGAGGAGGTGGAATTCTGGCCCAGCAAGGAGTCGCACCCGGACTGCTATGTCCGCCTTAGGAAGGAACCAGCCTCAAAGGAAGAGACGGAGCCGAAGGAGGTCATAGTTTTTGACCATGCTAAAGCTCAAGCCTTGCTGTCAAGCTCGCTGAAAGAGAAAGGCTTCACAAACTCAAAGGTACCCGCTTTGAGTAAGAAGCACCCTTCCTTTGTGGCCTCTCCTACTAGAGCCTTTCCCTTCATGGAAAAAGGGTTTAAGGCTGTCTTGAAAGCGGTCGAGGCAGGTAAACCATGCCCCTCCTTGGAGGAGAGTAAACCCCTGTCCTTGGCCTTACCCATGGACCAGAAAGACTGGAAGGACGTTCATCTTACCTTCTCAGTCGGGAAGTTGGAGGCCGATATTGCCGGATGTCAGTTCGGTGAAGACCTCCCAAAGCTGTCTGACTTTCTCTTGCGTAGGGAGCAAGAGACAAAAGAAAGACTTGCCGCCCCAATGTCTCTGCAAACGACTCTGGAGACGATGGCAAGTGACCCCAAGGCTCAAGAAATGTTTATGGTAGTTGCCAAGACACATCTAGCCACAGTGACGAAGGACCTTTACAGCTTCGTCAAAGCTAGGAGGGCTTGTAGGGAGTTCGTGTTCGCCTCGGCTGCGGTGAGGCACGAGCCAATGAAACTAATCTCCTCTTGCATTTGGGGCAAAGACCTCTTCCCTAGTGAAGCGGTCAAAGAGGTAGTGGATAAGGCCGCCGCTGAGAATAGAAACCCTCTCCAGAAGTGGGGCCTATCTCTTAAACGAAAGTCTTCCCCGGATGAGGGTCCCCAACCAAAGAGGAAGACTAAGAAGCCTAGGCTACCCTCTCGGCCAGCCAAGCCATTCAGACAACAGCAGCAACAACTTCCTTTGACCGCAGTGCCCCAAATGGTGGCACAAACCCCGGCCACGTACCAGTGGGTACCCCAAGCAGTGACTACACAGTCTCCGGCATTTAACCCAGCATTCGAAGGACAGTCTACTACCTTTCGAACAAGAGCTAGAGGATCAGCCAGAGGTTCATCTAGACGCCCCTCAAGGGGAAGGGGATTGAGGGGAGGTCGCGGTCAAGGAGGCAAGGCCTCAGGTCAACAGCAACAAAAGTGAAATGCTACCGGTAGGAGGGAGACTTGATCTTTTTCGGGATCGTTGGACCTTCGATCCCTGGGCCCACAGCCTACTCAAGAATGGACTGGGTTGGAGCTGGCACAGCACTCCACCTCCGTTCCCACGATTCTTCCAACACCCCACCCCCGTTCTGGGAGAGTACATTCGAGAACTCTTGGAGAAAAGAGTAATCCGAAGGGTAAAGTCCATCAAATTCCAAGGGAGGCTGTTTTGTGTTCCCAAGAAGGACTCAGAAAAACTCAGAGTCATTCTGGACTTGTTGCCACTCAACAAATTCATAGTGAACAGCAAGTTCAAGATGCTAACACTTTGACACATAAGGACCTTACTGCCCAAACGGGCATTTACCGTCTCCATAGACTTGTCAGACGCTTATTGGCACATTCCAATCAGCCGTCGACTCTCCCCCTACCTAGGATTCAAGCTACTTCGAAGACTCTACGCCTTCAGAGCCATGCCATTCAGGCTAAACATAGCCCCAAGGATCTTCACGAAGCTGGCGAACGCATCTCTCAAACAATTACGCCTAAAAGGAATCCAAGTAGTAGCCTACCTGGACGACTGGCTGGTGTGGGCAGCATCCAAGACAGAGTGCATGCAAGCGTACCTACAGGTGATCCAGTTCCTGGAACATCTAGGCTTCAAGATCAACAGAAAAAAGTCTCGGCTTTCTCCATCTCAAAAGTTCCAGTGGCTGGGAATCCACTGGGACCTAATGTCACACCAACTCTCCATCCCCGCAAAGAAGAGGAAGGAAATAGCGGGTTCTGTCAAGAGACTTCTGGATTCCAAAAGAATATCAAGACGCGAACAGGAGAGAGTGCTGGGTTCTCTCCAGTTTGCCTCAGTAACAGACCCAGTGCTAAGAGCACAGCTAAAGGATGCAACAGGAGTTTGGAGGAATTATGCATCAAACACGCGAAGAGATCTGATAAGGCCAGTACCGTCTCGTCTACGTACGCTTCTCAGGCCATGGTCCCAAGTCAAACAACTGAAGAAATCGGTGCTTCTCCAGCCACCTCCCCCCTCTATGACCATTCACACAGATGCCTCGAAGGAGGGATGGGGAAATCATTCTCACCGGAGGAAGGCCCAAGGAACCTGGTCCAACCTATTCAAGAAATTTCACATAAACTTTCTGGAAGCCATGGCAGTTATTCTTACATTGAAGAAAGTCTCCCCTCGCCGCTCGATCCACATAAGCTTGGTACTAGACAGCGAGGTGATAGTGAGATTCCTGAATCGACAAGGATCGAGGTCACCTTCACTCAACCAAGTGATGTTGGTCATCTTCCGGCTAGCGGAAAAGAAGAAATGGCACTTGTCAGCAGTTCACCTTCAAGGAGTCCGCAATGTGACGGCGGACGCTCTATCCAGGTTCACACCGATAGAGTCAGAATGGTCCCTAGACGCAGGATCGTTCTCCTTCATCTTGAGTCAAGTCTCGGAACTGCAGATAGACCTCTTTGCGACGAAAGACAACAAGAAGTTACCTCTCTACGTGTCCCCGTACGAGGATACCCTAGCGGAAGCAGTGGACGCGATGTCCCTCGACTGGAACAGATGGTCCAGGATTTACCTGTTCCCTCCTCACAACATTCTATTGAGGGTCCTCGACAAACTGAGATCTTTCAAGGGAATAGCGGCAATAGTGGCTCACAAGTGGCCAAACAGCGTATGGTTCCCTCTGGCATTGGAACTACGGCTGAAGTTTCTACCGCTTCCGGATCCAGTTTTGACCCAGCGAGCTCAGAAGTCGACTGTCTGCGCTTCATCACTGAAAACCCGAAACCTGCACCTCATGATTTTCTCTCCCTAGCGGTGAGAAAACGTTTCGGGATCTCAAAAGACAGTATAGACTTTTTAGAGGAATATAAGTGCAAATCCACCAGAAGACAATATGAGTCATCGTGGAGGAAGTGGGTGTCCTTTGTCAAGGCGAAGAAACCATTCTTATCATTCTTCATCCACCTCCATGGTCAAGGCTTAGCAGCCAACACGATATCAACGTGTAAGTCCGCCTTGACAAGACCCATTTTATATGCCTTCCAGGTCGACCTCTCTAACGACATTTTTAACAAAATTCTGAAGGCCTGTGCTAGGCTCAGACCATCAGCACCTCCGAAGCCCATTTCATGGTCTCTGGATAAAGTTCTTCATTTTGCTTCGCTGATGAACAACGAGGAGTGTGCTTTAAAGGATTTGACCCAAAAAGTTGTATTTCTGTTTGCACTCGCTTCGGGGGCTAGAGTTAGTGAAATAGTAGCCCTCTCGCGAGAGGAAGGTCGTGTTCAGTTCTTAGATGGGGGAGAACTGAACCTTTTTCCGGACCCAACGTTTCTTGCCAAGAACGAGCTACCCACCAACAGGTGGGGTCCCTGGAGAATCTGCCCTCTGTAAGAAGATGCATCTCTATGTCCAGTGAAATGCCTAAAGGTCTATCTTCATAGAACTTCAGACTCTAGGGGAGGCCAGCTTTTTAGGGGAGAAACATCAGGCTCAAATTTATCTCTGAAACAACTAAGGGCGAAAATCACCTATATTATTCGCAGAGCGGATCCAGATAGTACACCCGCAGGTCACGATCCGAGGAAAGTTGCCTCATCCATAAATTTCTTTAATAATATGGATTTCGAACATCTTCGCTCATACACTGGCTGGAAGTCTTCCAGAGTTTTCTTTAGACACTATGCGAAGCAAGTGGAGCAACTGAAGAGGTCTGTGGTAGCAGTGGGTAGTGTCGTCAAACCTACTGTTTAACTCTGCGAGGAACAGTGAAATTAATTGGGACGATTAATTCTAGGGTGAGTGTGTAGTCATGGACTGTTCTACAGACTAAGTGTTAGGGCACTAAGGTGCCCACGTTGACTGTTCCATAATCAAAGGTGAACCTAGCATAAGTGCAGACACGTGTGCCAAGCGTTTCTACGCCAGTGTGACTGAATAGTAAGACAGACTTTTATGATTTTAATATCTCATTATTAAAAGTGGCGCTAATGTTTTTTCTTTCAGATAAACAATTTTTCTGCTTACTATGATGCTTATGCTTATTTGTTGGTTATCCTCTTCTTATACATGTATAATTGTTGATTAACCCGTTTTATTTTATTGATTGTCAATAAACTAGTTCTTGTGAACCTTGCGTCTCATTCGCCCGTGTCATTTTACTAGAAAATGGTTTAGCATTACGTAAACTATGTATAACTTTAACATGAATAATTCTAATAGATTGTTCCTTTCTGCAAGCAACTTTCATTGGTTTATGCTTTCCCCTAGTGGGAGGACTTCATGCCCTAAAGGGATGGTGGCGAATGTACAAGTTTTCTTCCTACCCGGATATAAACCTTTGTCCAACCCAGTAATCGAACGGGGAGCTTGTCGGTATTTCATATCGACACAGCGGTTCTTTTACAAACTTTGCTTTACATAATATAGAGTGAGACCACTATATTGGCTTGTCTGTTATTCATACATAGGTATAGGTATATGTACTCTTCGAGACTTTTCCAGAGTCTAGTATGACTCTTCCCTGTAGGGGGCAGGAAGCACTAACATAGTCTATGTTTAGATGAAAAGATGTATGACGGCAACATCTTAGGTCTCTAGGTCTAGGCTGACCGGGAAATACCTTCTTGAGAGTATGGCACGTTTTGAGAATCCACAGATACAGTAATGCTCTGGTATACTTCCATCAGGACGACATGGCCTGAGCCCCAAAAACGGATTTTGAGCGAAGCGAAAAATCTATTTTTGGGTGAGATAGCCATGTCGTCCTGATGGACCCGCCCTTCCTTTTCTCTAAAAAGGGCTATAGGACCCCTCCCTATATACAGTATCTGTAGCACCTCGTGTATCGCTACAAGGAATACAGATGGCGCCGTCGGCGGCACTATGCACACATTTGAAGCGAGATAGGAGAGGTGCCTTGCTAGCGGCTCTCCTTTCTTTCTCGTTTTTCGTTTTCTTGCCACTTGACCCCTTCGAAGTGTTAATTCTGTTCGGGGTGCAGATTGCTATGTGGCGTGTCAAGAATACGTCCTCTGATATTACGCGATATCCCTGGTTCATTTAATGAGGGATATTCGCTCCAGGAGTTAGAATTCTGGGTACCTTAAGGTAAATTCTCTGGGAATATCACCGTAGTCAAATATACCAAAGGAAGCTACCCTATAGGAACTTCCATCAGGACGACATGGCTATCTCACCCAAAAATTGATTTTTCGCTTCGCTAAAAATCCGTTTTTTGGGCTCAAGCCATGTCGTCCTGATGGAAGTTTACCAGATTATTACTAGAAAGTACTGTATCTGTGGATTTCCATAGGTGCCTTAACCTTGGGACAATTTTCCTATGGTCATCTGGACCATTGAGACAAATGACGTTACCGTTATCCGTCATTACCACTAATCATAGACAATCTTAGTGCTTCCTACCTTCTGCCGGGAAGAGTCATACTAGACAGTAGAAAACGGGCCTCAAGGTTAGCATATACAGTATTGTATGAACAAACATAAGTATCCACCAGATATACAAGCGGTCTCACGGTTTGTATATATTATCGGAACAATATAAGTGTCAACTATATCCATTGTTTGTAAGCATGCAATGATATGAGGTTTACTTAAATAAATAAGTAAGAGAACTCTGGCATATTTAATGTGCAAATTGCAGGGCGAAAAAGGATGCAATTACATTCTAATAGACATTTATTTCGAATAAATGACTAAATGGAATAACGAGTGAAACGAATGTAACGTGTTAAAGGAATTATACGTGCAACGTATCCAGAAAATATTTTTCCTCTCTGAAAGGGAAGAAATGATGAGTGCCACTCTAAAACTTAAAATTGTGATAAATTTTTCCAATATAAATTCTGTAAATGTTGTATACTATCAACACTGTGTACTACGTACACACGGCACAAGTGTTATCTGTATAATTCCGTACCTGAGATTTTGAACAGTCTTAGTGTCACCATGGTGACACTCACTTAAAAGGTATCGCACTGGAAGTGTCAACACCTTTTCACCCTAATTGATAGTCCCAATCAATTAACTGTTCATCGCAGCACTAGATGACAGGTTTTAATACACTACTGCTGCCACCACATAATGCTTCAGTTCATGGACTTGCTTAGCGTAGTGTTTCTAGAACACTCTGGATGATTTTCATCCAGTATATGACCGATGACGCTCAAAGTCCATATACTGAAAAAAGTTCAGTGATGAAGCAATTTTCCTCGGCTCATGACCTGCGGGTGTACTGTCAGGATTTGCTCTGCGAATGAAGTAGGTGAGCTTCGCCCTCAGTTGTTTTAGGGATAAGTTTGATCCTGAGGTTTCTCCTGTGAAGAGCTGTCCTCCCCTGAAATCTGAAATTCTACGAAGATAGAAGCCTTGTAAGACACGCATCATACTTTGAGTTGCACCCAAAATCTCCTCAACCTTATGGCTTTCGGGTGAAACGATTATTAAATAGTCTGGATATAATTAGAAATAAGGTACTTCCATTCAAGGTATCATCAACGCCTCCATGGAAGTTACCAGAGATATCTTTTTGTAAATATTTTATTGGAGATAAGAAGAAATAGAAGCCAGGTGTCTTTTTAATGAACATGTTAAAAAACATAGAGGATCAACTTTTATCTATACTGATGGCTCCAAATCTGATGCTGGCGTTGGATTTGGAGTACATAGTAATGGTTTTAATTGTAGAAGTGCACTTCCTCTGACCGCTTCCATATTTACTGCCGAACTGTATGGCATATTAACCGCTATTGAGAAAATAGCGTTGGAGAAGGAGGGTAATTTTACAATTTTTAGTGATGCAAGGAGTGTCCTTCAAGCTATATTAGTTTTTAATTCTAATAACCCTCTAGTTTTAAAGATTTTAGAATGGCTTTTTATTATTGGACGGAGAGGTATAACAGTTCAATTTTGTTGGGTTCCAGCACATGTAGGTGTGTCTGGGAATGAGAAGGCAGATTCACTGGCTAAGAAGGCTGCATCCGAGTTGCTGCCAAGGAGGTATCCCATTCCCTGTAATGATTTCTTACCTGACATCAAGAAATTGGTTTGCAATAAATAGCAACAGCAATGGGATAACCTAGATGGGAATAAAATGCGAGAGGTAACAAATGACATATCTCCTTGGAGGTATAATATGATGCCCCGAAAATGGGAGACGTCTCTTTGTCGTCTCCGTATTGGTCACACTCGGTTGACACACGAGTTTCTGCTGAAGGGCCAACACCAACCGTATTGTGACGACTGTTGTAGTACCTCTAACAGTAAGGCATTTGTTGACCGAATGCCCCAATTATAACAACTTAAGGAATAGATATTTGTTTGAGGCTCGAGGTGAGGGTGGCAGGTTCATCCTTGCCAAGATTCTTGGAAATAATGTGTCCTACCATGCAAGTGGCATTTTTAGATTTATTTCAGAAGCAGGTCTTCTGAAAAATATTTAACTTTTATGACATTCAACTTCTATGATTTTAATTGAATACTCTTTTATTTTTTATTTTATTTCATTTTTCATTTTTGTATACATAAATTAAATGTTACCGGCGTCAATAACCTCAGATGTCAGGATGCCTGAAAACTTTAAATCAATCAATCAATCTACGAAGATAGACCTTTAGACACTCTACTGGACATAGAGAATCTTCCTTCAGAGGGCAGATTCTCCAGGGACCCCATCGTTTAGTGGGTAGCTCATTCTTGGCGAGAAAAGCTGGATCAGGAAAGAGATTAAGTTCTCCAACTTCTGTGAAGTGAATGTGGCCCTCCTTTCTTGATAGGGCTACTATTTCACTAACTCTAGCCCCTGAGGCTAAAGCGAACAGGAACATAACCTTCTGAGTTAGATCCTTGAGAGAACAATCTTCATTGTTCACAGATAAAGCATAATGTAGGACCTTGTCCAAAGACTATGAGATGGGCTTCGGAGGAGCTGCAGGCCTAAGTCTAGCGCATGCCTTCGGGATCTTGTTAAAGATTTCGTTTGTCAGATCCACTTGAAAGGCATATAGAAGAGGTCTAGTCAAGGTGACTTACGCATACAGTAGTTATCGTGTTAGCTGCCAGACCTTGATTATGAAGGTGGATAAAGGACAGACCGAAATCTATTGAAATTTCTTTCGGTCTTTTTGCTTTAACAAAAGCAACCCACTTTTTTCATGATGATTCATATTGTCTTCTGGTTGACTTAGACTTGTATTCTTCTAAGAAGTCTATACTGCCTTTTGAGATCCCAAATCTTTTCTTAACCGCTAGGGCAAGAAAATCATGAAATGAAGGTTTTGGGCTCTCTGTGATGAATCGAAGACAGTTAACTTCTGAACCCTTTGAGATAGTGCTGGGTTCGGTACAAGGGGCTGCCTCAGCCTCAGTTCCCTCACTAGAGGGAACCAGTTGCTCTTGAGCTATTTGGGAGCCACTGGAGCTGCCGTTCCTTGGAAGGATCTCAGTATGTTGAGGACCTTCAGCAGGAGATTGGATGGAAGGAACAGGAATTTCCAGGTCTATCCGTTCCAAACTAGGGACATGGCGTCCGTTATCTCCTCTAGAGGGTCCTCTTATGGGGCTACATATCGAGGTAGTTTCTTGATGACGCTCGTCACGAAGAGGTCTATCTGCAGTTCCGCGAGTTTTTCCAAGATGGAAGAAAATGAGTCTGCGTCTGTGGACCATTCTGACTTTATCGGCATGAGCCTGAATAGAGCATCCGTTGTCACATTGCGGATCATTTGTAAGTGAACTGCTAATAGGTGCCGTCTCTTTAGGCAAGGGATGGCTAATATCACATGGATTATATGGGACGATCTCAAGCCTTGTCGGCTCAGACATCTCACTATCACTTCGCTGTTTAAGTTGATCTGCATGGGGAGAGTTTTCCCAACGTCAACAGGACTGCCATGGCTTCCAAAATGTAGATGAGAAGGGCCTTGAACAGAAATGACCAAGTCCCTTGGACTTTCCTTTGATGGGATTGAAATCCTCATTCTTCCATCGAGGCATCCATGTGGATGATCTACGATGGTAGAGGTGGTTGCAAGGGCACGGTCCTCATTAGGTTCTTGGCCTTCGACCATGGTTTGAGAAGTGATCAGAGTAAGGCCGATTTCGGTCATTTTAGATCTCTTTGCGTGTTTGATGCGTATATTCTCCAGAATCCTGACGCATCTTTCAGCTATGCTCTTAGCACTGGGTCTGTCACTGCTGCGAACTGGAGAGAGTTCAGTATTCTTTCCTGTTAGCGTCTAGAAATCCTGTCGGATTACAGTAGTCTCTTGACCGACCCTGCGATCTCCTTCTTCCCTAAGGGAAAGGAGGGACAATGTGACCTCAGGTTCCAATAGTTTTCCAGCCATTGAAACCTTTGAGCTGGAGAGAGTCAAGACTTCTTGAAGTTGATTTTGCATCCCAGATGTTCCAGGAATTTGGTTACTTCTTTGGATGCTTGCAGACCAGCTGTTTCGGGTGCTGCCTGCACCAGCCAGTCGTCCAGGTACTTTGTTGCCTGAATAGTCTCTAGGGGTGGATGATGCACGACTGCGTCTGCCAATTCCGTGAATGTACTTGGGACTATGTTTAGTCCGAAGAGTATGGCTCCTAGAACATACTTTATCTTCTATAACTTGAATCCTTGGTAGTAGGAGAGGGGGCGACTGACTAGAAGATGCCAATAGGCATTTGTCAGGTCTATCGAGACTGAACGCCCCTTTCTGTAATAGGGTTCTTATGTGTAGAAGGATTAACATCCTGAACTTGCTGTTTCTTATGAACTTGTTGAGTGGCGACAAGTCTAGAATGACTCTGAGTTTTCTCGAGTCCTTCTTGGGAACACAAAACAGCCTTCCCTGGAATTTGATGGACTTTGCTTTCCTTATAACCTGTATGCTCAAGAGCTATAGGGTATACTCTTCTAATACGGGGTGGGGTGTTGGAAGAGTTGAGGAAATGATGGTGGAGACAAGTCTAGTTTCCATCCTAGTCCAATCTTGATTAGGCCTTGGGCCCATAGATCGAAGGTCCAACGATCCTATTGGAACCTCCCTCCTACCAGAAGCGTCTCCTTGCTTCGATTGATCGGAGGGTTTACCTCCTCGACCGCCTACCTGGGGCACCGCGGTCATAGAAACTGTGGGATGTTGTTGAGCAGCCGAGGGAAAAGTGTAGACTTTTTCGTCTTTCATTTAGGTTGGGGACTCACATCCGGGGAAGACTTCCTCTTTGAAGAGATGCCCCACTTCTTTAGAAGGTTCCTATTCTCCTTGATGGCTTTCTCGACTACTTCTTTTACTACATCGTTTGGAAAGAGGTCTTTACCCCAGTTGTTGGAAGATATTAGCTTCCTGGGTTCATGTTTCACTGTTGCAGCAGCGAACACGAACTCTCTACAGGCTCTCCTAGCCTTCATAAAAACATATAGGTCTTTTACTAAGGTGGCCATATGCATTTTGGCCAAGACTATGAGTATGTCTGGGGTACTTCGTTGGCCTGCACACATCTCTATGCAGTTTTGTAGGGATAAAGAGGCCGCAAGTCTCTCCTTCGTCTCTTGTTCCTTGCACAAGAGAAACTCAGAAAGTTAGGGAGAATCTCGCTAAACTGTCGTCCAGCGATGTACCCGTCAAGTTTCCCTACTGAGAAGGTTAGGTGGACTTCCTTCAATTCCTTCTCCTGCATGGGCAAGGCTAGTAACAGAGGCCTGCACTCCTCAAGTGCAGGACATGGTTTGCCTGCCTCCACTGCCTTGGCAACAGATTTAAATGCCTTCCATGTAAAGGGGAATGCTATTGAAGCAGGAGCAAGAAAGGTAGGGTGTTTCTTGCTCAAGGCGGACACTTTCGACACCGAATAACCCGCCTTTTTCAGGCTACTTGACAAGAGAGCCTGTGCCTTATCGTGGTCGAAAACCATGACTTCCTCCGGTTCTGTCTCCTCTTTTGACATTGGTTCATGATTCAGTCGAATGAAGCAATCAGGGAAAGCGTTAAAGCTTGGCCAAAACTGGATGTTGTCTAAGGGGTCAGCTCCTATCTTCTCTGAGATGTAGAGTTTGCCGTTCAAAATTGGCATAAGCTCCGCATACCTCCAGGGATTGGTTTTGGAGCAGGTCGGGAGGTCTTGGTCTCTGGGTTGCTTGAATGACCCTCGAAAGGCGATAAGTGGAGCTTCACTGACCTCTCTCTTGAATTTCACTTCCCTTGTTTTGCCTCGTTTGCGAATGTTCTCCATTAAATCCGTAAGATGGGCCAGCGCCTGGCTCGTGTTGTCCAATGGAGGGGTAGATGGTGAAGACGTCGAGGGTAACGGCTCCCGGGGCCGACATAGACGGAAGGAATTGCGACACAACATCGTCATCTTCTCCCACAGGTGCCTCCCTGCCATCCGTCTCAATGGCAATCTGGACGCAGGGAGGTGTGAGTCGTGCCTGGGGCACAACCATTCCACTACCCGCTTTCGGGAACAGTAAGCTACGTATCCTATCATTAGGTAGGTATGGTCCCGGAGCGTTCTTCAGGAACCCTCTTACCCATTTGTGTAGCTTTTTACGTGCCGCATCTCTAGACTCCATTGACTTTGGGTCATTAAAACCTTCAGTCACTAAGGTCCGGTAGATATTGCAGACTTGGGGGTCCCAATATTGCAAGGATTCGGTAATAATAGTGCAGGGGGCATGAGACCTGCATGCTGTATGACTGTAGAAGTACTTATTCCTAAGATTGCAGAAGATCGCATCGCATGTCATCTGGGGTTCCTCCTGTAAAGAAAGGAAAACAAAATGAGTATACGATTGTTTATCTCACATGATAAACAGATATGCAATTATTCATATTTTAATCATTATAGCTAAGGATAGTAAGCTTGAAAGAAATAGGGAAGACACCTACTACTTGTGTATCCCTCTCAGCCAATTGCTGTAACCTCCCCCAATATTAAAGATAAAGAGTTTCCTTTATCAGGGCAACTCGAAAGAGAAGGGTTCTAACCCTTAGGGATAGAAGAAGTGTACACTGCCACTGACCCTTCTAATAATTTGATATTGTGGGGTAAGTATTAACTGATTTCTAATCAGAGTATTGAAGGAATTCTATTCTTTCAATATAGGTTCAGTCTCAGCAAAATCCTGTACAAGGGTACACAAGATATGTTAGAAATTAACTACTGTATAATAATACTATAGTTTTCTGTTTGCAGTATATACTATATTGCAAATATACTGGCTACTGTATAATTATATACTGTAGTTCAGCCGGTGTGTTGCCGGCATGGCTATCACCCGGCGGCACGGTCCGGCCAGCATGTCACCGACTAGACTAGAAATTAGAAAATACACATACTTGTGTATCCCACCCAGCCAATTGCTGTGACCTTCCCTTCCAATATTAAAACTATAGTGTTTCCTGATCAGGGAAAAGTATACTACCACTGACCCTTCTAAAATATTTAATATTGTAGGGTAAATTGTAAACTGATTTCTAATCAGAGTATTGAAAGAATTCTATTCTTTCAGTATAGGATTGGTCTCAGCAAAAGACTGGGCAAGGATACACAAGATATGTTGGAAAATAACTACTGTATAATATATAGAATAGATTTCTATCGGCAGTATATACTCTACTGCAAATATACTGGCTGCTGTATAATCATATACTGTAGTTCAGCTGACATATTGCCGGTAGAGCTAGTCCCTGGCGGCACAGTCCGGCCGGCATATGGCCGACTGGTTAGTACCCGGCAGCACTGGTACAGTCGGCATGCCGCCGACTGAGTAAGTACCTGACGGCACCGGCCCAGCCGGCAGCATGAACTAGCTGATAAAGAGAGAGAAATCATGGAGTGAAGGACTGCCTTATTACAGTGTATGTTTACACTAAGTAAGGATGTAAGTATATAAACTTACTGCCTTCCTCCAGAAAGAGGGATCAAATGGAAGAGGAGAATGCATCATTCAGGCTTCCATCCAGCCACAAAGACAATTGCCGGCATTGCCAGTTACAGGACTGTGGATAGCAGTCCAAGAGAGGACTGAAGAACCTTCAGCGGCAGAGGGGTCTCCCACCGGCAGCCGCCATAGCTGGCACAACCTTCCCGGATCTTATGTCCGTAAGGGAAAGACTGAGTGGCTAAACAGCTGCTTATGTAGGAGCCCGGCCGACCCCGCAACCCACCGGCAGCGGTGAGATTGCAGGACGACGGCCACAAGGAATGCGATGTCTAAGTCATCACTAAAGGACAGGGGGGGGGGGGGGGGTCCTGTATAAAGTTAGGAAGAAGGCGGCAAGGTTGCCGCCGCTACCACACAAGGAAGAAACTGTTTCAATATCGGCGTCATCCTAGGCGGCAGAAGAATATCTATTCTTCTGCCTAAGATCTGCCGAAATGGTGTTAAGAGGCGGTGGCAGGTTTGCCGCCACCTCTCAACACCGGAGAAACATCGTTTCAGTGTCGGCACCGTCCTAGGTGGCAGAAGAATGTCTATTTTTCAGCCTAGGGTCTGCCAACACAGGACTACCACTTCAGGTGCGGCCTAGGGAGTCTTAGCCTCCTATTCCGGCAGCTAAGCCGGCAGGGGAGTGACTACTCACCTGTAGCTCTGCCGCCGGCAGAAAGACTGAATACTCTGAGATTCTGTCGAAAACCAAAGCCGGGCTCTCGCCGGCAAAGGTGGGAGACAGAAAAACCCTAGCCTGGTCAAGCCGGAGGGAACTACTCTATGGCAAGACCAGAAAGGGTTGCCGCCTACGGCGGCACTCAGAGGGAAGGAGGGATTACCCTTAAATCTCCACAGGAGACAAGTATTGAGTTATATAATTCTAGGAGATGTACTATCTCTCATTGAATCAATAAAACGATACACGAGGGTAAACGGGGATAATGTCTGAGAGTATACTACATCGCCTAGGCTACGTAGCCTAGGCAAGACGAGATCTCGGTTACCTAAATCGCCGAATCTCTAACGTATACGATCGACAAAAGGTAGAGGAAATTATGCATAAAATAAATATCTTTACTAGTATAATAGTGCCTAAATAGCTTTATAATTTGTTAATGCTATTACAACCGGGAATCGTTCTGCTAATTAAATAACACATGCATAATGAACGATAGTGCCCATAGCGCCTCCTGTGACAGGCCTAGCTTCTAACACAATAAATTACTCTAATTTCACTGTGGAGCAGGAGCTAAAAACTATTCACTATAAAGAATCAATACTCAACTTTCCAGAGGCGAAAGAAGCTTGAGATTGCATAATAATCCTCACAAAATCGATCAAAAAGGTTAGATCAACAGGGAACACCACCGTGCGAATTCGCTACAAAAATAGGAATGACCGCCATCTTGGATATGGCGCCATCTAGATACTCAATAGTAGTATGGGAGGAAGGGTAACCTTAATAACGGCTCCCCTTCTAAGTTGCCACTCTTCCCCCTTGAGGGGAAAACGCTATTCGGGGTGAAGATCGCTATGTGTCGTATCAAGATATACGTCCCCTGATTTATGCGATATTCTTAAGAGAAATTTTAAAGATATTCGCGCCAGGAGTTAGAATTCTGGAGACCTAATGGTAAATTCTCTGGGAATATCACTGTAGTTCAAATATCCCTTGGAAGCTACTTATAGGAACCTTCCATCAGGACGACATGGCTTGAGCCCAAAAATAATTTCAAATTTCGAGAACAATAACAGAAAAAATCCATACACGAATTAATCACTTACTACTCTGGAAGATGGTTGGAATAGGATTTGATTGAGCTCATGATAACAGACACTTGCCTGCCTTTAGGAAAAAATCAGTAATAACAGTTGTGAGAATATCACAGGCTATGTTCAATGAAATCCATAGAGGGCTATAAAGTGTAACGAATTGACTGTAGTTCAATATTCCAGGGAGTTTGTAACTGATTCACCATTAAGTTGAGCAACAAGTTTAACATTCTTTTTTTTCAAATAAAGCAGCACAGGGAGGAGCCATCGCTAATAAAAAACACAAGAAAATAGTTGCCGTCTATAAACAAAGGTCTGAATAGAACCGACTCCTTAGTTCCAGTACACTATTGGAGATTAATTTGGGAATCGAGAACTGTCAATTTGACAGTCTGACTGTTAAAGCCTGGCTTCACCTAGTCCGGGTCAGGGCATCTCCAGTTATTTTTCCTCCAAGGACTAAGGTCCTCAAGGTTTTAAAGAAAGACCCTTATGAACACATACATAAACCCTTAGACAAGGATCTTACCTTAAAGACCATCTTTCTCCTTACCTTAGCTTCAGCCAAGAGATTAAGCAAACTACATGGTCTATATGTTATGTCACATTCCAGAAGGTGGAAAGAATTATCCCTATCATTTGTTCCCGAATTTGTGGCCAAAACCCAGAATCTGGTTGAAAACAATTTGAAATTTGACTCTTTTACGATCTTGTCTCTCAAAGAAGTAACTGATGATCTGGATGACATTTTACTCTTGTCTCGTGAGAGCAATTAGAAAATATTCAAATAGAACGACGTATCATAGGCCTAAAATTTCTAATTTGTTTGTGAGCACAGGTTGCTCCAATAAAGAAAGCACAGTATCCAAAAACAATTTAATTTTGGTTGAAAGAAAGAACCATGAGAGCTCGGGGGAAATGCCACCGGGCCACACATGGGAGCTCATGATATCCGTGGTCTTGCTGTAACCCTAGCGTTCCACAAAAACTACTCTTGTAGCACAAGTCCTCAAAGCTGGTGTATGGAAGAGACGAACCACTTTTACAGACTGTTACCTTAGAGATTATACTGGACACATTTTCTTTAGGCCCTATTGTTGCAGCACAACAAATAATCTAATCTTATGCTCTTACACGACATATAACTTTTATGAAAGGCATCAGTTATTCTCTGCACTATAAAGGTATGTAATGTGTAACAGTGCGAATAGTGATCTTAGATGGACCTGAAGCCTTCACTTGGCTCACCCAAATGCAAGTAAGAATGCCATACTTATTTCTTTATCATAAAACGGATTTTGAGCGAAGCGAAAAATCTATTTTTGGGTGAAAGAGCCATGTCGTCCTGATGGAGGTTCCTTCATTAGTAGCTTCCTAAGTATATGTGACTACAGTGATATATCCCAGAGAATTTACCGAAGGTATCCAGAATTCTAACTCCTGGAGCGAGTATCCCTTAAATTTCTTCAAGGGATATCGCGTAAGGACGTAACTTGACACATCTCATAGCTATTTACACCCCAAATAGCCTTTCACTTCGAGAGGAAAAGTGGCAAGAAAATAAGAGAGTCGTTCAAGAGGTAAAACTGTTCGACTCTCCTAAAGTACTGTCAATAGTTCGGCCATCCGCTGCATCACGGCGCCACCAAACCATTCTCCGTAGCTTTGTAAGTTTTACAGATACAGTACCAAAAGGGAGGGATTAACATCCTTTTACTAAAGGAGGGTGGGTCCATCAGGACGACATGGCTCTTTCACCCAAAAATAGATTTTCGCTTCGCTCAAAATTCGTTTTTTGGGCTTAGGCCATGTCGTGCTGATGGAAGTTTACCAGAGCAATAATGTATCTGTGGATTTAATAGTGCCGTTATCTCGAATTGACTATTTCCTAACCGGTCGCCACGACCAAAGACACTTAATGTTACCGTAATACATCAATTAACTGAGCATACCATATGCCAGCTCTTCCTGTCCCCTACAGGGAAGAGTCTGTATAGACTCTAGGAAAAAACCCGAGATTGTGAGTTCAAAGAACAACAAGCAAGCAGAAAGTATATCGTGTCGTATATACGTAAAGTGTAGTTTGTACTAGAGTTCTGAATAGAGTACTGTACCTCCCAGGTCTGGATCAGACAGACGAGTTTATGTTCACGTAGGAAACGTAATACAGTAGACAAACATAGCACAACCAAACTTACCTGATTGCATGGTAAGGGAAACTCTGTCCCACATAGTCCATAAGAGGATCAAAAATACTCTGAATATAATGTATAATCTTAAGGCGAGAGAGACGCAAAGATTCCTTCTATAGTTTATTTACAAGAAACACAGAAGTTATGATTAAGCAAAATGTTTATGCTAAACATAGACATAACAAGCATAACAGTAATAACAAGGTAAAAAGTTTTATCTGAAAGAGAAAACAATGCCACTCCGTGAAATTAGGAAATTTCAATATATGTGTTATTACTAAAAGACATTAAGCATAAATATGCTGGCACTCATGTCAAAGAATTATGCTTCTAAGTTCACTTAACTATGGAAGACAGTTTATAATGTTTATGTCAACACTAAAAAAACATCATGATATACCTAAGTCTATCATGCACACCCTTCACCAACAGTCTCAGTTAGTGCACTGTCCTTCGCAGTAATCAAACTACAGGCTTTATTACACTGCCTGCAGCCACCACATGAAATTTGATTTCTTGCAATTGCTTCCCATAGTGCTTAAAAAAGACTCTGGAAGACTTCCAACCAGTATAAGCACGTAGGTTATCAAACGACATAGTTTGAAAGAAGTTAAGAGACGAGGCAACCTTCCTCGGATCATGACCTGCGGGTGTACTGTCAGGATCCGCTCTGCAAATAAAGTAAGTGATTTTCGCCCTTATCTGTTTCAAGGATAACGTTGAACCCGAAGTTTCTCCCCTAAAAAGCTGGCCTCCCCCAAAGTCTGAAGTTCTACGAAGATAGACCTTTAGGCATTCCACTGGACAGAGGGATGCTTCTTCCTTCAGAGGGCAGATTCTCCAGGGACCCCATCTTTTAGTGGGTAGCTCATTCTTGGCGAGAAAAGTCGGATCCGGAAAGAGATTCAGTTCTCCGTTCGGTGTAAACTGAATGTGACCATCATCCCTCGAGAGGGCCACTATTTCACTGACTCTGGCTCCTGAGGCTAGTGTAAACAGAAATATCACTTTCTGAGTCAAGTCTTTCAGCGAGCAATCTTCATTGTTCAAGGTAGAGGCCAGATGAAGAACCTTATCCAAAGACCATGAAATAGGCTTTGGAGGAGCTGCAGGCCGAAGTTTTGCGCAGGCTTTCGGAATCTTGTTGAAGATTTCGCTTGAAAAATCCACTTGGAAGGCATATAGAATCGGTCTAGCTAAGGCAGATTTACACGTAGTGATCGTATTAGCCGCTAGTCCTTGTCCGTGAAGATGGATGAAAAAGGACAGGCAGAAATCCGTAGAAATCTCTTGAGGTTTCTTCGCCTTAACAAAGGCCACCCATTTCTTCCAGGAAGATTCGTATTGTCTTCTTGTTGACTTTGACTTATATTCTTCTAAGAAATTAATGCTGTCTTCGGAAATCCTAAACCTCTTCTTGACCGCTAAGGCGTGAAAATCATGAGATGAAGGTTCTGGGTTTTCTCTGATGAAGCGTAGACAGTCGATTTCTGTACTAGCTGAGTCAGAACTGGTTCCGGCAACGGGATCAGCTTCAGGCGTAGTTCTGTTATCTATGGAAACCAGACACTGCCTGGCCACTTGTGGGCCACTATCGCTGCCCTCCCGCGAAAGGATCTCAATTTGTCGAGGGCTTTCAACAACAGGTTGGTTGATGGGAACAGGTAAATCCTGGACCATCTGTTCCAATCTAGAGACATTGCGTCCGTCGCTTCTGCTAGAGGATCCTCGTACGGGGCTACGTACCGGGCTAACTTCTTGTTGTCGCTCGTTGCGAAGAGATCTACTTGCAATCCTGGGACTTTGCTCAATATGAAGGCGAATGATCCTGCGTCTAGGGACCATTCGGACTCTGTCGGGTCGAACCTGGATAGAGCGTCCACCGTCACATTGCGGAATCCTTGAAGGTGGACTGCTGATAAGTGCCATTTCCTCTTCTTGGACAGATGAAGAATGGCTATTATCACCTGATTCAACTGAGGAGATCTTGAACCTTGACGATTTATGCATATCATCACTACTTCGCTGTCTAGGACCAGGCGAATGTGGATTGATCGGCTAAGTTTCAGTTTCTTCAGGGAAAGAAATACTGCCATGGCTTCCAGATAGTTGATGTGGAAGGTCTTGAACAGGGGAGACCAAGTTCCTTGCACTTTCCGAAGATGAGAATGACCCCCCCATCCTTCCTTCGAAGCATCCGTGTGGACGGTGACTGTAGGAGGAGGTGGTTGCAAGGATACTTTCCTTCTTAAGTTCTTTGACTCCGACCATGGCTTGAGAATCGATCGCAGACGATTTGGTAACGGTCTTAGTAGATCTCTACGATCGTTGTAAGCGTATTTTCTCCAGATCCCTGAGGCATTTTTTAATTGTGCTCTCAAAAGTGGGTCCGTCAAAGAGGCAAACTGATGAGACCCCAACACTCTCTCCTGTTGTCTTCTTGAAATCTTTCGTGACCGAAGCAGATTTTTGACGGCCCCTGCAGTCTCCTTTCTCTTTGCCTTTGGCAAGGAGAGGCAATGTGACTGTAAGTCCCAGTAGATTCCCAACCACTGGAACTTTTGAGCTGGAGACAGCCGAGACTTTTTCAAGTTGATCTTGAACCCTAGGTACTCTAGGAATTGGATCACTTTTCTGGAGGCTTGCAAGCATTCTTCTTTGGATGCTGCCCACACCAGCCAGTCGTCCAGGTAGGCCATCACCTGAACCCCTTTTAGGCGTAGTTGTCGAACAACTGCATTTGCAAGCTTTGTGAATATTCTTGGGGCAATATTCAAACCGAAAGGCATGGCTCTGAAAACGTATTTTCTTTTCTGGAGCTTGAATCCCAGGTAGGGGGAAACTTGACGGTTGATTGGCACATGCCAGTATGCGTCCGTCATGTCTATGGAGACAGTGAATGCCCTTTTGGGCAGAAGGGTCCTTATGTGCTGAAGCGTCAGCATTCTGAACTTGTAGTTCACGATGAACTTGTTGAGTGGTGATAAGTCCAGAATGACTCTGAGCTTTTCTGAATCCTTCTTCGGAACACAGAATAGCCTTCCTTGGAATTTGATGGACTTTGCTTTCTTTATTACTCTCTTGTTCAATAATTCCTGAACGTATTCTTCCAGAACTGGGGTTGAAGGCTGGAAGAATTGAGGAAAGCTTGGTAAAGATGAGGTCCAACCCCATCCCAGTCCTATCTTGATCAATCTGTGGGCCCAAGGATCGAAGGTCTACCGATCCTGAAAATGTAGCAGTCTCCCTCCTACCGGCAGCATCTCACTTTGAGTGCTGGGTGGAAGACTTTCCACCTTGGCCACGACCACCTTTGTTGCCTCTTCCTCTGAAGGGGCGTCTAGAGGAGCCTCGAAAGGATCCCCTAAACTTTGGCTTAGAAGAAGCCGACTGCCTTTCATAAGCTGGGGTGAAAACTGGAGACTGAGTCGCCAGTGTTTGGGGCACCAGTTGAAAGGTGGTGGTAGGTTGTGCCACTGTCTGGGGCACCGTGGCCATGGGAAGCTGTTGCTGTCTTGGCTGAGAGGACAGGCGAGGCCACTTCGACTTGTTCTTCGGCTGGGGACCCCTGTCAGCGGAAGACTTTCTCTTGGAGGACAAGCCCCATTTAGAGAGGAGATTCCTATTCTCCGAAGCAGCTTTGTCGACGACTTCCTTCCCCACATCACTAGGAAAGAGGTCTTTTCCCCAGATATTAGAAGCTATCAGCTTCCTCGGTTCGTGTTTCACAGAGGCAGAGGCAAACACGAACTCCCGACAAGCTGTCCTGGCTCTGATAAAGTTGTATAGGTCTTTTGTAACCGTAGCCAAGTGCGCCTTGGCAAAGACCATATACATATCTGGAGAATCCGGGATGCTAGCCATCGTTTCTAGCCCCATTTGTAAAGACATGGACGCTGCCAAGCGCTCCTTTGTCTCATGTTCTCTCTTCAAGAGAAACTCTGACAGCTTTGGGAGGTCCTCGTTGAACTGACGTCCAGCGATATCGGCCTCCAGCTTCCCGACTGAGAAGGTAACGTGAACGTCCTTCCAGTCCTTGTCATCTGAAGGAAAAGCGAGGGAGAAAGGCTTGCTTTCTTCCAGTGTGGAGCAGGGCTTTCCTGCCCTCACGGCCTTCAGAGCTGTTTTAAACCCTTTATCCATAAAGGGAAAAGTACGTTGAGGGTCAGCAATAAACGATGGATGTTTCTTGCTTAATGCCGGCACCTTTGAGCAAGTGAATGCCCTCTCCTTTAGCTTTGTGGAAAACAAAGCCTGTGCTTTAGCGAGCTCAAGGACAATTACTTCCTTGGGCTCCGTCTCTTCTTTGGATGCCGGTTCAGTTCTGAGCCAGACATAACAATCCGGGTAGGATGCCCTGCTGGGCCAGTACTCTACCTCCTCCATTGGGACGGTACCCAGTTTCTCCGAAAGGAAAATCTTGCCTGCTGACATAGGCATGTGCTCCGCGTACTTCCACGGGTTAACATCGGAGAACACAGGGAGGTCCTTCACATTTAGTTTCTTCGGGGCTAAGCGCAAGGAAACCAATTGCTCGATCTCTGACAGGAAATTAGTCTCTTTCTCTGACGACTTCTTCTGCAAGTCGTACACCATCGACATCAGAGATTGCAAGGTGGTCGTAAGTGCCTCCAGATGAGGCGGTTGCGAAGAGGTTGATGGAGCTGGTTCCACCACAGCCGCTGAAGAAACCGATACCGCTTCAGCATTCTCAACCTCGTTAGAAGGAGGAACAACTGCCTCTTGTTCTAACTCTTCTATGAGGAGATTCTTCTCAGTCTCCTCGGAAACGACAGACATATTGTCGTCCAGGTGGACGCTCTCCAAAGCATCCGCCACGTCAGGGTTTCCAGGTTTCTGAACCGGGAGTTGCACCAAGGGGATTGCAGGTTTAGTCTGGGGAATGACGGCATCGTCACGAGCTCCGGGAAAGAGACAGTCCCTCATCCTAGCATTAGGAAGGTATGGGCCCGAGGTATTCTTTTGGAAACCTCTAACCCATTTCCGCAGCGTAATCCTAGCTGCATCCCTAGACTCTGCAGACTTTTGATCATCAAAAGCCTCCTTAACCAACTTGTCACACACAGTACAAGCCTCTGGGTCCCAGTACTTGAGGGCCCCTTTGGTGACAGAACAGCGGGCGTGAGACCTACACACGCCATGTCCGTAGAAGTCCTTGCTGCGGACCCTACAAAAGTTGTTACCGCACTCGGGATGCTTCTCCTGTAAAGAAAAGAAAAGCAAATGAGTTTTCTGTGAAATTCCCAAATTTCAACATAATACATTTATTATATTTAGCTTGGATAGGGTAAGCTATAGTAGGAAAGACACCCACATGTGTTTCCCATCCAGCCATTTGCTATGACCCCTTCCCGTATTGAACCATGAAATTCACAAGGAATTAAATAACAGAGGGAATATCCAAGATATATAGTGTCTGCTTGACACATCCTCTTATAATGTTCAATACAGTGGATAAATTTAATGGACATAACCATTAAAATAAGAGAGAATCATCTCTCTATGATGGTCTCACAAATGGCTACACAAGAACCACTTGTAGGTTGGAAAAATTCTATCATATTTTTCTGGATACAGCAGTTGCCGGCGGCAATATGCCGCCGACACTGCCGGCCCTGCCGACACTGCCGGCCCTGCCGACACTGCCGACACTGCCGGCCTTGCCGACACTGCAGATCCCGCCGACACTGCCGGCCCCGCCGACACTGCCGGCCCCGCCGACACTGCCGGCCCCGCCGACACTGCCGGCCCCGCCGACACTGCCGGCCCCGCCGACACTGCCGGCCCCACCGACGTCGTCGGTATGTAGGGCCAGTCGGTAAATGCCGGCAGGCAGGCGTCTGCCGAGCCTGCCGGCAGCTACCGTTAATAGAAATATAGTGTCGACCTGCCGACATTGTCGGCATGATGGGCTAGTCAGCATATGCCAGCAGGCCGGCATCTGCCGGGCCTGCCAGCCACTGCTGGCTACACTATGGGTGGAAGGCATTGGCCAGCTGCCGACAAGCTACTCAGTTGCCGGCAGGCAGGCCTACCCAACTCACCAACGGCATCAATCAACGATGTCCGAGGTAAGAGAAGCAGCGAACTGTTAGCCTAGCCAACCCAAATTGTCGGCAGAATAACTGCCGACTACAGCCCATGATAGAAAGAAAGAGAGAAAGATAAGTATAGAAGACGGCAAAGAATCAGCTATGTCGTCTACATCCTGAAAGAGTGTGCCAGTGGAAGAGGAAAATCTATTTGGGCTTCCACTCAACCATATCCCCTCTTAAGGGATATGGAAGGCAGTCTAAGGGGGGACTCTAAGGAATACTCAAAGATATGAGGTTATCTGTCAGTAACCTA
Organism: Palaemon carinicauda; assembly: GCF_036898095.1. NCBI lineage: Eukaryota > Metazoa > Arthropoda > Malacostraca > Decapoda > Palaemonidae > Palaemon > Palaemon carinicauda. Next base: position 134,552,128 of record NC_090726.1, on the reverse strand, counting down.
ACCAGGCACTGACAGAAAAACTCATGCCAGGTCTACAAACATCCAGAGGAGCCTATGTAGAACCACGGCCATAAGGGTGTTGGATCATTAAACACGAAAGAGATAGCGGGGAAGGGGTGAATAGTCCAAAGTTAAAGCAATACCCTAAGGCATTACCTAACTTGAAGGATTCTGTCCTCGTAAAAGCCTCAACTAGGGGAAGTCAATTCCCCAGGTTGGGTTAGGCAGTGAGAGAACGTCCGAAAACGAACTCAAGAGAACAGAATCTCGTACCAGGGGTCTAAACCGGGAAGAAACCTATCCTCCCGTTAAAAACCCCCGATACAGGACTGTCTGCTAGACCATAAAGAGGAAATTGTGCAACAATAACCTCTACAAGATCTAGGGAGGCAAGCCTCCTGAACAGCAACTACCCCTACTGGAATACCGACAAGCTACTCAGTTGCCGGTATAAATCCAGGTAGCTAGATGCCAACACAGACTTACTCTGATGTCCCATCCCCAACTCCAAACTCAATGCTGACAAGCTACTCAGTTGCCAGCTCAGAGAAAAGGAGAGGGAATCGAAACGCCCCAGAAAATTTACCCAACCATAGGTTACAGTAAATTAACAGAGGATAGCCTAGGCTAATCAGAGGGAAAGGGAATTAATTTTATAACTCATAGAGATAGTATTGACTTAAAGGGGCAATGATATCTATCTTACCCCTAAAGACAATACAAGAGTAATGGGGACATATAAAGTATACTAAAGCACTAAAGCTATTAAGCTAGAGAGCTTAGAGAAACGTTCTACGAAACTATGGTATACTATAATGGAAGAGGAAAAGAAAATAGTAATATCTTAATTGTATAAAATATTGCCTGAGCTTCAATACAACTTTACCAGGAAGGTTATATCATGCATGAGGTGTGAAAGTGCCTAGGCTAGAAGCCTAGCACTCGTGAGGCTCGAAACTATAGCCAAATTCACGACAACAATGACATGATATAAAAATCCCTAGCTAAAATACTAAATAGCTAAAGTTATTAAAGCAAGGATGCCGGGAATATCGTTCTTGCTACCTAAATGAACAAAAGAATGATCGTGTCATGACGCCATACGGCCGGCAACAGCTCGTTACGTTAATTACGATATCAATCGAAAAGCAAAACTGGCAAGAGCTTACATTTACACAATTCAAAGATATTACTTAACTTTCCAGAAGCTGATGAAGCTGGGGATTCCATAATTCAAGCAGAAAAGCTTCGAAAATAGCGAGATAACACAGGGAAAACTGGTCAGCAAAGCTACAAACGAAAGAATGGTTTGGTGGCGCCGTGATGCGGCAGATGGCCGAACTATTGACAGTACTTTAGGAGAGTCGAACAGTTTTACCTCTTGAACGACTCTCTTATTTTCTTGCCACTTTTCCTCTCGAAGTGAAAGGCTATTTGGGGTGTAAATAGCTATGAGATGTGTCAAGTTACGTCCTTACGCGATATCCCTTGAAGAAATTTAAGGGATCCTCGCTCCAGGAGTTAGAATTCTGGATACCTTCGGTAAATTATCTGGGATATATCACTGTAGTCACATATACTTAGGAAGCTACTAATGAAGGAACTTCCATCAGCACGACATGGCCTAAGCCCAAAAATTGGATATATTCTTTATGTAACTCTTCATGTTCATATAGCTTCACCCCTGGCACTAGACATCTCCTTTTGGATTAAATGTACTGTACGGCCTTGCCTCTTTACAAGGTGGCTACACAGTTCCAATTTATCTACATTTGATCTTTTGCTATTACTTATTAGTAATCGCATCTACTGTACTCATATTAGAGAAGAAGGGCATTCCTCTTAATGGAGACTCCCCCCCCCCCCAGTTAAGGAAGACTCCCACTTAAATGACTCAGAAGTTTGTATTCGCGTAGGAATAAACTAAAAAATTTTAAAACAATTTGTATTTTTCCTAACTATACAAACCTGAGTTATTTAATCAAAGCTCACGCCCCATCCAACCGCTCCATAAGTCTTTTGACCAGGAGAGAGTAAAGAGCATCATGTAACGGTGCCCTGCACTGCCATGCACTGTGGTTGCTTAGCAACCGCATTGTGATACAATCAAATCCCTTTTTCTTTTGATTGTGTGGTCGTAGAAAACGAGACTAGTAGTAACCCATTTAAAAGGCTCAAGTTTGTATGGATAAGAAAAATACAAATTCTTTTTTTGGGCTCAAGCCATGGCGTCCTGATGGAAGGTTCCTTTTTGGTAGCTTCCTTGGGTATATAACTACTAGATATTCCCAGAGAATTTAACCACAGGTTATCACAGAATTCTAACTTCTGGAGCGAGTATCCTAAAGGTTTCCCTTTAAGACATCGTATATCAACAGGGGACGCATGTATTAACGCGCCACATAGCTATCTGCACCCCACATAGAGTTAACACTTCGATGTGCAAGGGCGGAGAATAGCTGGGGAGCTGTTCCACAGCTAATCTCGTCCGTGGCTACTTTTGGTACTCGAGACGTAAACAAACGGGCGCCATTGCTAAATGACGTCACGTCCGTCCTCATCCTTCGCTTAGTAGCTTGCCTTACCAGACGGATTTTTCCCTGTGCGTATCTTATCGACTTGCATCTTAGCCATGTCTCTACCCTCGGCCTCGCCTTCTTCTGGAAAGTTGAGTACAAGGTTCCAGTATTGTTTAAATAAGCTCTGACCGTAAAGTAACTTTTACTTTTCGAGATATTTTATGTTTTGTGGCAGAGCTGTGCTACTACCGGACCCGCCATTTTATGGCGTCGCTGTTGTCTTGCATGCCTTATTTAGCTAGCCTCAACAGCTTTTTCCGGCCTCATTAACTAATCGATACTATTAGTTATTTAGTCTTCATAGCTAGGAACTTAATATATCGTGTTTTGACGCTCTTTTATTGGTCATCGACTGACACCATACCAGTTCGCTAGTCTAGCCCCTAGGCCAGAGTGCCTATCATCAGTGTTCATGCATGATATATTACAGTGATCCTAGGTTTAGTTATGAAGATAGTGGCATTATTTTATGATACTGTTTACTGTGATGCAAGTGTTTTCGCCTTCAGGGACCATATAGGGGATAGGTTGGACAGTGTGCCTCTCTAACCTAACCTAATTGTAGGCCCCCTATATGCTCCCTTCACCCCCTGCCTTAGGGCATTCCCTCTGCGTAGCCTTGCTCTCCCTACCACGTAAGGGGATCAAGCTCATACCAGAGTACTTATCGCTTCTCTGTCCTCCCTAAGGGAATGATCCCCCCTTAGGGTTGCGTCCGAGAATGAGGAACGGCCTGCCCTTCCTCTATTTCTGAGGCTAGGCTACCTGACCTTCCCTGCAATGCGATATGTCTTCCATCCTTCCTGGTTCAGGGTGTAATATCCCTGCTCTAGGTTAGGCTTGGGGGGGAGTTAGTTCTGTGCCTTGCTGAAACGGTACCCATGCACCGTTCTCAGACAGGCTGCCTAACCTTAGGCTAGGGAGCGTCCTCCCTTCCTTGGTGGCCTCTCCTATAGAAGACCCTTCTTCTTCTCCCCTCCCCACCTATCACTTGTATGGCCTAGCCTATACTTAGGTTAGTCTATACCCATCTGTCCCCTGTCCTACAACTCCTCCTTAGGGTGGAGTGATAGGGCTACCTTGAGTCCCTGTGTGCAGTCCGCTCTGGTACATATACCCTTCATAGTGTACTATGGGGTTAGCCACTGGATGCGTTTTGTCCGCAGGGGTTCTCCCCCTCTTGGGTGTTCCCTAGCCATCCCTTGGGCTACCCTGGCTCCCGGCTGTCTGCGGCCCCTGCCACTGGATGATAGGGCTAGCCTCTATCATGGGTACACCCATTCAGGTGGGATGCCTTGGGGTTCGTGTCCGTACCCCTACATCCCTCCTTCTGTCTCTTTCACTGTCCTGGTGCCGGTCCCTTGCCGCCTCCACTGTCGGTGATACCGACCTCCCCCCTTGGTGACACATTCCTTGCCCCCCGGGCCGTCAGTCCTCCGTGTGCCGGAGGACTGCCGCCTCTCGTCGGCGTACAGCAGATGGCCTTCCCTCATACCTCATAGCTTCGGTCGTCCGTCCATCGGTCCGGCCCCCGGAGTGCCGGCATCCACTGCCGGCAGTCCGGTTCTGCTATAACCCATCCTTGTCCCTGTCACCAAGCCGGCAACCTTTGGCTGCCGGAGCCGCCGCTTCCCGCCGGCGTGCCGCCGTTGTGCCGGAGGCCGCCATCCTGGCATTACTCCTGACTTCTATATTTGTCTTCCCTAAGGCCAGAAACTCTGCTGGAGCGGCCTCCGGCGTGCCGTCGGTCTGCCGGAGCCTTCCGGAGGCGTCAAAGCGACCTGCACCCTTTCTCCTAGCTATCAACTCATGCTGATAGCCCTACATTGCAACCAGATGGTTTGACTACATAAATAGATAGGTATTGTCTTACCGTTCTATTAATAACCATGCTGTCTTCTTGCATATCCCAAATTTCCAGCATGCTGTGTGTATCCTAGCACGGCTGGTTGCCGGAAACCGTTACCCTATGGGATCGTCTACATCCCCAATTCTATGGTCTGAGTGGTCTCAGTCCCAGTTTTATATCCTTGGCAATTCCTACTAGAATTCCCCCTGCCTCCCTGGCAATCTATGAAGAATTCTGCCTTGTGCCCTTGGTCACAAACAAATTGCCTATGGATAAGGTTACGGTAACCAGCCGGGCGGGTTACACGGAGTATGTGTCTATCTCCTTCATTTCCGCCCACTCTCAAAAACATCACAATGTTTATATCACTTAAAATTAAGTTAAAGATTAATCCTTTAATATTTAACTTTAGAATATAAGTCATTCTTATGACTCCCCCATACTCATGTTCTCTTTCTCTTACAGGAGGAGTACGTGAAGTGCGACCACCGCTTCTGTGGAGTGAAGCGCCCGCACTTCTATGGGCACACGGCGTGTAGGACTCACGCCCCTTGCGCCAACAAGAAAGGCGATCTGAAGTTTTGGGACCGCCTGGTCGAGGCGTTCAATAATCCTCCCTCAGCGGAGGTTTGGGACGCTTCTCGAGAGAAGCTACGCAAGTGGGTGCGTGGCTTCCAGAAGAACGCCACTGGACCATACCTTGCCTCCGAGGACTTGAGGGCCTTGCTTTTCCCGAAGGCATCCCCAGACTCTGTGGTCCCCAAGGATCAGATCCCCACCGTCCAGATAACGGTGGAACCCGATGTAATCATGGCCCAGTCCATGCACGAGTGCCGCCTGGATGCCGACAACGCGGAACGTATGCTGGAAGTGTCGGAGAACACGGAGAGGAACCTCATGGCCGAAGAACTGGACTATGAGGAAGATCAAGTGGAATACACCGAGTCGGAGCGAAAGGTCGCTCCGCCTTCCACCCCCACACCAACTCCTACACTGACGGATGTATCACTCCCGTCTACCTCCGCTACCCCGGACCCCATCCCATCCAGCGCCCAGGAGATGTTCCGAATGCTCGAAGCTCTCATGGACAAGAAACTCCGTGAGATGCACGAATACATCAGGACCATGGGAAGTTCAAAGCAGCCGAAAAGCATTTCTGTTAAGGACCTCCCGGCATGCTCGGACGCCAACCCCTGGAGGTATGCCGAGCACATGCCAATCACAACGGGCAGGATCTTCATCAGTGAGAAGGTCGGCTCGGTTGCCCTGGAAGAAGTGGAATTCTTCCCTAGTTTTGAGGCTTATCCGGACTGTTACGTCCGACTTCGATCCGAACCTGCCTCTAAAGAGGAGACTGAACCGAAGGAGGTGATCGTGTTCGATCTCCCGAAGGCCCAGGCTATGCTGGCCAATACTGTTAAAAGTAGGGGTTTTACCTGCTCAAAGCTTCCGGCGTTGAGCAAGAAGCACCCTACCTACGTCGCACCAGACGATGCGATCCTCCCCTTCATGGAAAAGGCCTTCGCTGCGGTACACAAGGCAGTGGAAGAAGGGAAACCCTGTCCTGCACTGGAGGAGTGCAGACCCTTCTCCCTGACTACTCCCCCCGATGTTCGACACTGGAAAGATGTCCAGCATACCTTCGTGATGGGGAAACTAGAACCTGACGTTGCTGGACGTCAGTTTAACGAAGACCTCCCGAAACTTAATGACCATCTCCTTCGTCGGGAACATGACACGAAGGAAAGGCTCGCCGCTTCCATGGCCGGTGACACTAGAGTCCCCGATTACTACATGGTGCTCGCCAAAACGCATTTGGCGACTGTAGTTAAAGACCTGTACAGCTTCATGAAGGCTCGTAGAGCCTGTCGTGAATTCGTGTTCTCCAGTGCCACAGTGAGACACGAACCCCGGAGGCTGATTTCCTCCAACATCTGGGGTAAGCACCTCTTTCCCTCTGCCCTTGTGAAAGAGATCATCGACAAGGCCGCCACGGAGAACAGGAACCTTCTCCACAAGTGGGGCATGTCGAAGAAGAGGAAATCCTCTCAGGACGACGGCCCTCAACCTAAGAGGAAATCCTCCAAGCAGAAACCCAAGCAACGTCAACAGAGACGGCAGTTTCCGGGATCCGCTACTCCCCAAGTGGCAGCTCAGCCACAGCAGACCTTTCAGCTGGTCACCCAACCGGTCTTGTCACAGTCGCCGGTTTTCACCCCTGCTTTCGAGCAACAGACGACTACCTTTCGTCCCAAAGGTAGAGGCTCAAACAGAGGTGCAGGCAGAGACGCATCTCGCCGTCCCTCCAGAGGCAGAGGAGGAAGGGGAGCTAGCGGCCGAGGCAGTAAACCCTCGGGACACCAGAAGCAATGAAGTGCTTCCGGTGGGAGGAAGACTCCGCCAATTCCAGGATCGTTGGACCTTCGATCCCTGGGCACACAGCATCGTCAAGAAGGGTCTAGGCTGGAGTTGGACTCAACCACCCCCAACCTTCCAGCAATTCTTCCAACAATCAACCCCTCTTCTGGAAGAATATGTCCTAGATCTCTTGAACAAGAAGGTGATAAGGAGGGTAAAGTCAACCAGGTTCCAAGGGAGACTGTTTTGCGTCCCCAAGAAGGACTCCGACAAGCTCAGAGTCATTCTAGACTTATCCCCCCTCAACAAGTTCACAGCGAACAACAAGTTCAAGATGCTGACTCTTCAACAGATAAGGACCCTTCTGCCTCAAGGTTCCTACACGGTCTCCATAGACCTGGCGGATGCCTACTGGCACGTTCCAATGAACCACCACGCTTCCTCCTGCCTAGGATTTCGACTCCAAAGGAAAAGCTACGCCTTCAGGGCCATGCCCTTCGGCCTCAACGTGGCCCCTCGGATCTTCACAAAGCTGGCGGACGCCATCGTTCAACAGCTTCGCCTCCGAGACGTCCAGGTGATGGCCTACCTCGACGACTGGCTAGTCTGGGCTCCATCGCCCGAAGATTGTTTAAGATCCTGCAACAAAGTTACCCAGTTCCTAGAACACCTGGGATTCAAGATAAATGCGAAGAAATCTCGCCTCTCTCCAGCTCAGAAGTTCCAATGGTTAGGAATCCAGTGGAACCTTCAGTCACACCGCCTTTCCATTCCCCAGAAGAAAAGGAAGGAAATAGCAGGGTCTGTCAAGCGACTGCTGAAATCCAAACGGATCTCAAGACGTCAGCAGGAACGAGTTCTAGGCTCTCTACAGTTCGCCTCAGTGACAAACCCAGTGCTACGTGCAAAGCTAAAGGATGCCGCGGGAGTCTGGAGACGTTCCGCATCCATCGCTCGAAGAGACCTCAAGAGACGGCTCCCAAACAGACTTCGGCTGCTCCTAAAGCCGTGGTCGGAAGCAAAGGCCCTGAAAAGGTCCATCCCTCTTCAACACCCACCTCCATCACTCAACATCCACCTCCATCACTCAACATCCACACGGATGCTTCGCTGGAGGGTTGGGGAGGTCACTCCCACCAAAAAAAAAAGCTCAAGGAACATGGTCTCCCCTATTCAAGACGTTTCACATCAACATCTTGGAGGCCATGGCGGTCCTTCTAACTCTGAAGAAACTCTCCCCGCCTCCCTCGATCCATATTCGTCTAACCCTAGACAACTCGGTGGTAGTTCGATGTCTCAATCGCCAAGGCTCAAGATCGCCCCAGATAAATCAGGTGCTTCTGACAATCTTCCGTCTGGCAGAGAAGAAGAAATGGCACCAGTCTGCAGTTCACCTACAAGGATTCCGCAACGTGACGGCGGACGCTCTATCTCGGACAAGCCCGATAGAGTCGGAATGGTCTCTAGACGCAAGATCATTCTCCTTCATCTCTCACCAAGTCCCAGAACTTCAGATCGATCTCTTCGCAACGAGCAACAACAATCAACTTCCTCGATATGTGGCCCCGTACGAGGACCCCAAGGCAGAAGCAGTGGACGCCATGTCACTGGATTGGAACAGGTGGTCCAAGATCTACCTGTTCCCTCCCACCAACCTTCTGCTGAAAGTCCTCTCCAAACTGAGAACCTTCAAAGGAACAGCAGCCCTAGTGGCTCCCAAGTGGCCTCGGAGCAACTGGTACCCCCTAGTCCTGGAGCTACAACCCACGCTGATCCCTCTCCCGGGCCCAGTTCTCTCCCAGCAAGTACAGAAGTCGACTGTCTTCGCTTCATCATTGAAAGTCAGGGACCTTCATCTCATGATTTTCTCTCCCTAGCCGTGAAGAAAAGGTTCGGGATATCGAAGAAGAGTCTCGACTTCCTCGAGGAATACAAGACCGAATCCACACGACGGCAATACGAATCATCCTGGAGAAAATGGGTCTCATTCGTCAAGGCAAAAAATCCTGCGGAAATCACCATCGATTTTTGCATGTCCTTCTTCATTCACCTTCATGGACAAGGCTTGGCAGCCAACACGATTTCTACTTGCAAATCGGCCTTGACTAGACCACTAATGTGCGCCTTCCAGATTGATCTGTCCAGCGACATCTTCAATAAACTGCCGAAGGCATGCGCTCGTCTACGCCCAGCACCCCCACCAAAACCGATCTCCTGGTCCCTGGACAAGGTGCTCCATTTTGCCTCCACCTTGAACAATGATTCGTGCCCTCTCAAGGATCTGACTCAAAAAGTTATTTTTCTTTTTGCTCTTGCCTCAGGAGCCCAAGTCAGCGAATTAGTGGCATTATCAAGGGACGAGGGTCACATTCTGTTTACAGATTCAGGAGACCTTACCCTCTTCCTGGATCCAACGTTTCTCGCCAAAAACGAACTACCCACCAAAAGATGGGGCCCTTGGAGAATCTGCCCCCTGAAAGAAGATGCCTCTCTATGTCCAGTAGAGAGCCTCAAGGTCTATCTTCGTAGAACTTCTGACTTTGGTGGAGGCCAACTCTTCAAAGGAGAAACATCGGGCAGCGACCTGTCACTGAAACAACTACGAGCGAAAATCACCTACTTCATTCGCAGAGCGGATCCTGACAGTACACCCGCAGGTCATGATCCTAGAAAAGTTGCATCGTCTCTGAATTTCTTTCAGAGTATGGATTTTGAAAGCCTTAAGAGTTTCACAGGCTGGAAATCCTCGCGTGTTTTCTTCAAACATTATGCGAAACAAGTGCATGAAGTCAAACATTTTGTGGTAGCCGCAGGTAGTGTTATGAAACCTGCACCTAACTCTGCATAGAACAGTGACTCTAACTCCTCGGGTGCCTATGTTGACCCTCGTGTGATACGTAGTGATTTCAAAGACACTTAGTGCTTTTTCATATACTGTTCTTCTCCCAGGTGAAATGTCATAGTCGTCACATGAGTGCCGCATGCCTAGAGCATGATGTGTTTTTCTTTTTAAAGACTGACGTTCCTCTGGAACGAGTGCCTACTAATAATTTGAAATTCTCTTTCAGATTCAAGAGCAAGTCTTTCATTACTATGTACATTATAATTTGTTGTAAATTACTTTTACATACTTATTGCATTTAATTACCATATTCTGCAATTGTGAAATAAAATTTCTATTTTATTACTTGTGCGTCTCAATCCGCTCCTACTTATACTATGAAATACATGACTGTCATAGTTTTATTATCCCCTTCCTCTTATATACGATGAAGATTACTAAGGATTCAATCCTTATTATATACTCACCTCTGCAATGTAATATTCCTACCCGAATACTTACTTACATCATACCTTCGAGACCAGACGATTCTCTCTCTTCACATACAGTGCTTAACCACCACTTGTCTGCTTTTGAGAATGTTCCTATATGAATACCAACCATTCAGTCTTGTCTCCGAGTTCTTCATGTTCTCCCAGCAAGGTGGGTAGCCCTTCGATGACCACTTTGATCTTCAGCATGGTCCGTTGGGACTTCACTGCCAGGGGGGCAGGAAGTTTTCTTCCCTACGGTTCCTCTATTGAGATTACTATGCTAACCTGTTCAAAGCCCTCGGCACTTACACTACAAGGGGAAAATCTACCACGATACATTGATTCTCTGGTATTCTTCCATCAGGACGCCATGGCTTGAGCCCAAAAAACGGATTTTGAGCAAAGCGAAAAATCTATTTTTGGGTGAGAGAGCCATGGCGTCCTGATGGACCCTCCCTGCTACTTCGTCCAGTTTTTTCAGGTCCCACCCTGTCCTGCTGTATCATGGTGATCGGCAAGCAACTGGCTTCAGGATGAGGACGGACGTGACGTCACTTAGCAATGGCGCCCGTTTGTTTACGTCTCGAGTACCAAAAGTAGCCACGGACGAGATTAGCTGTGGAACGGCTCCCCAGCTATTCTCCGCCCCTACACATCGAAGTGTTAACTCTATGTAGGGTGCAGATAGCTATGTGGCGCGTTAATACATGCGTCCCCTGTTGATATACGATGTCTTAAAGGGAAACCTTTAGGATACTCGCTCCAGAAGTTAGAATTCTGTGATAACCTGTGGTTAAATTCTCTGGGAATATCTAGTAGTTATATACCCAAGGAAGCTACCAAAAAGGAACCTTCCATCAGGACGCCATGGCTATCTCACCCAAAAATTGATTTTTCGCTTCGCTCAAAATCCGTTTAAAAATTTGTAGTTTTAAAAAGATTTGCTCTAATTTCTTTGGTTTATCTTACTTTTTTTCTTCATTTATCATTCTCATTTTTACCTGCTGACTATACTACTGAACAGGATGTAAGAGACAACTAATGCATACAGTAATATGAAATTTTATTAACATATATATAATTTTATATATAATTCTGTACATTCTAGTTTCTATAACAAACAAAGTTAGATTGTAATGTTATCACATTGTTTATATCCATTGAATTAAGATCTTATATCTCTCGTGGGGAACCATGATAAATTGCAAAAGAAATTGCTGATAACTTGCCACTGTATTCATGAACACAGTCTTTGAAGAGTTCAGTAGCCTACAGGGAAGAATTTGAGGATAACTGAAAAAAGAGAGAAAATATACTGAGTATCAGAATAATTGATGAAAAATATCATATTACCAAAGGCTATTTCATCCATTACTTTTGTATCACATTCTGTTCTTTAATACAAAACCTTATTCAACACCTTGGTACTGCTACCGGCCAAGCTTAGGTAAGAAGTCATGTAAGCTAAGCGAGGTGATCCATGATGTAAGCTTGGATTTACCTATTTTTTTTTATTTATATAATTGATTTATTTATGCTTTATCTTATAAATTACCTGTACTGTATATAATTTAGTTCTGCTAGTTTGATAAGTTATGCATAGTAGCCGAGATACAGTATACTGTTTAGAAAGATTTGCTTTAATTTATTTGGTTCACATTCTTATTTGCTGACTTTACTATTTAACTACTTAACAGGATGTAAGAGACAAATACAATATAGAAAAACTTTATTAACATAATACATTTTCAGGTGTAGTTCTGTCTATTCTATATCTTTTAAAAAGAAATATTATTTATTGTAATAGTTTATCATATTGTTTGATATACTCATTGAGTTAAGATCCTAAATCTTCAGGGGAACCACATTAAATTACAAAAGAAACTGTTGACAACTTGCCAGTATATTCATGAAAACTTTCTTAGAATAGCCTGCAGGGAGGCAAAAAAGAAAATACTGTATGCAAAGTATGTAAACAGTTGATAAAATTATCTGACTGCTAGAGCTATTTATAGCAAGAATTATTTTCCTGAAACTCCCCTGATGTTCATATTGCTTTCATTTGAAGCTGAATCAATGTCTACTCTTTCCTTGCAAAAATACCTCCCCCTCTCAGGAATACCCTGCTTCTGGTGGTTGATGGCCCCTAACTAGCCGATGATATGACATATTAACCTCCTACTCTTCAGTTTACTGTTGACTGGTGTCTAAAAGAAAAAATTTTGAAATAATAAATCTATGCACTTCAAATTTTTCCTGGCATTGTGTAATGTAAACGTATTCACCCAGCGGCCGCAGTGTTGTGTTTGTGTGTGAAGAAATATTGTTCACTCACATATCCTCATCTTTTGAAGTTATGTCCGCTGCTAGTTGACTGCCTTTATTACAAATGTAAAACAATTAACATTTGGTAACACTTTTGCAATTTGCATTTAGTTCAGGTAAATCCAGAGAAGACTGAGAACGCTTTCTAATTTCTTAAGTTTTGCCTAGTGGTTCGGTTTTCTTCATGTGTTATTTCCTCTAATTCTACTACCTTTCTGCTTCTTTGACCATTGAGTTCCAAGGTAGTAGTTGATTATGTCCACCTTTTTATAAAGTACTTTTATTATGGCTTGAATATTTAAAATAAATAAATAAATATTTAAGCTAAATGTTCAAATTTTGCTTGGCAGTGAGGCTAGCCCAATTTAGAATTTTAACTTGTGTGTATTTCTTGAAAACTAGATGCGTTAACGAAAGGCTTGCAATTTTTTTTATCTGAATGAGTTCTTTGTGGAGAGAGGCCTAAAGTATAGTAATACTGTACTTCGGTTTACAAGCAGCTTTAAATACAAGTAAACTGGGATACACGCATACAAATTTGATTGGCGTTACGAGTATTAAATCAGCCTTCGAGCAAAAATTGCGCATTTAATGGACATCTTTTATGAATAAGTACTGTACGAACAAGACTATCACATGATGCGCAAATTTTTTTCAGGTGTAATGAAATACTATCTGCAAGTCTCATATTAATTTGCTTCAGATGTTTGATATGAGTTGAGATATGTCTTTCTGGGCTCCGACCCGTGCCGCCCAGTGAAATGCTCCTTTAACATCATTTCTAAGGTAAAAACTTCTATGAATTTATCAGAGAAAAATTTGTATAGGAATGCTAGGTTGAACCCAGCTCGCTCACCTTAATAAGGTGTTGGTATAATACTGGGGCACTGAATAGATCACAACCAGAGGCCTCGCACCATTTAGATATCTCCTGTCAATATCCCCGAACAGCGAGGTGCCGTTCAACATCCTACTACTACTAGCAATCCCACGCCAGTGACGTCACTCCTTTTTCATAGCACTTATTTTGCCTTAGTGTGTGAATTTCGCTGGTTTTTTCTGGATTTACTTCAAGATGTCGGACTCCAATGTCACTCCATCTAAGTTAAGTACCAGATCTATGAGTTTTGAGATTTTGGAGGGGGCCTTGCCCATTTTTGCTTATATTATAACAGTTTTATTTTTTACAACCCCGCGTGGGTCTTTCATGGCGCTCGGCTCCCTCCTATCTCTCTCTCGTTTCCTTCTTAACGCTTTTCAAGGAGTCCTCCATACTGATTGTTTCTCGTTATGAACTTTATTGGTATCCACGGTTCACACACCGTATTAAATTTTTATATTGATGTCCTGTTATTACGATAACAGTTATTACATATACGTGTGCGTATTATCGGTAGGTTGGCATGCCTGGTCGCTTTCGGGCGTTTCTATTCCACTAATATTATTACTTGGATTATTTACGTTCGCACGCCACGGACTTGCTTATCATTTTAACGTCATTCGTTTTCTTGCATTAGCTCGAGGGTCTTTCATGAGTCAGGTATTAGTTTTTCATTTTGTTAGCACTTCTCTGTTATGTTGGTAGCCCTGCCGCAGCGCTGTCAGGCTTGGGTTTTCTCCTGTCTCAGGTTCGCTCCCTTGTTTGTTTTACGATTGATGTATAGTTAATTTTATTATTATTATCATCCAGCATGCCTTCCTATCTTATTTTACCATGTGTTATGTTTTTTATAGTGTTATTAGTCTTTCCGCGTGATCATATCAATCGTGGGTCTGGCAGGTTGGTATACCTGCTATCGCCCCACTCCTAGCCTCCCTCCCGCCTGATACCCCACCCCAGGGTTACCGCCCTCTCTCTCTCCCGATCGAGTTAGAGTCACTTTATTGCGTTATGTTCCCCTCCCGGGGGCATTCGCTTTCTTTGCACGGGCGGTTCCCGTTGATCTGTGAGGCTTGCTATAATTATACATTAACGTACATTACTTACTCTTTTGTACTACTCTACCCGGTCGTAGTCGTTTTCTTTCCGTCGCTCGTTTGGCCAATGATCGGCGGGAAGTTTTCTGCTCGGTCCGTGGTACCTTGTCATGTTATATTATTTATTAACTTTTGTACGTGCTACTCCCTCTCGGTCCCGCACTTCACGGACCCATTAAAGATCCCTTCCCCCTCTATAGTGTCCCGCACCTCACGGACTTCATATAGATATATATATACAGTATATAAAGACTTTCATTACGGGATCCCCGGAAGTAGCTTTTATACATTACCATCCGGTCGAGTTGTTTAGTTGCGCCTCCGGAGCCAACGTTACTCATTATTACTTGGATTAACTTTATATATTAGTCACATATATATATTATATATACGATCCTAGTTCTCGACCCTCTTTTGATATGATCACGGTTACGGTCTGACTTAATTTTAATTCTTTTTACAATCAAAATAGATCTGTTATTTTAATATTGATATACAGTATTTAAGCACTCCGGACCCCCCGGGGTCCCGAATTTGCTTACATTCAATATACTTAATGGCTATATATAAAAAAATTTTATCATGATATTGACATATATATAGATATTTAAGCTCCGGGGCCTCCGGGCCCCTAATTTGCTTTCCTTTAAGATACTCATGTATCTTTTATCTTACAGACTGTACGTATATAAAACATTTTTATCATGATATTGATATATAAATTTTCTATCATGATATTGATATCATTTAAGCACCCGGGGCCCCCGAGCCCCTATTTGCTTTCATTCAGGATTCCTGATGTATATATATAAAACATTTTTATCATGATATTGATATATAAATCTTTTATCATGATATTGATATCATTTAAGCACCCGGGGCCCCCGAGCCCCTATTTGCTTTCATTCAGGATTCCTTATGTATATATATAAGGGATTTTGACGAAGGAAAAATCTATTTCTGGGCGAGAGACCTGTGCCGCCCAGTGAAATGCTCCTATAGCACCATTTCTAAGGAATATAACTGCTAAAATATTACCAGAGAAAAAATGTATAGGAATGCTAGGTTGAACTAGCTCGCTCACCTATTGGTGTCGGTATAATCTAGGGCGTAACAGACCAGAGGTCTCGTACCATTTAGATATCTCCTCTTCAAAATCCCTCAATAGTGAGGTGCGGTTCAACCTCCCCTGCCGCGCAGACTAGTACTACTAACTCTACCCACGCTTGCCCAGCACTCCTTATAGCACCCCTAAGTTTGGGGTCTGATCAGGGGGGGGGGGGGGGGGGGGGACAACTAGGGGGGGTTCACTGGGCGGCACAGGTCTCTCGCCCAGAAATAGATTTTTTCTTCGTCAAAATCCCTTTTCTGGGCTCAACCTGTGCCGGCCAGTGAAATAGTACCAGAGAAACGAACCCAAACTTCATAAATATAAGGGAACGAATTAAAATCAACATACATAACAGTAGTATAATTAAGAGTTGTAGTAGTAGACGATAGTCTTTTATAACATCAAAAACTGACAGGATATAATATCCCAGGAAGGGATGGCAAGATGTAAAAGTAAAACTTGAAATCAAAATATGATCTGAGGTCAGAATATCTTAGATAATACCATATAAAACTGGACATAAAAGAAATACAGTTCGCAGGACAAAATGTAAATATGACAATTAATAATAGAGATAAACAATATCTAAGACATGGGGACACCCATGGGTGTGACATAACAAACTGAACTCAGGTAGGAACTGTAAGTGAGGCAGGTAAGAGGAAGAAGAATGGCAGACATAGTAAATTCAGTAATTAATTAGGAATTAATTTGTTCGGGGGATACTACGCTCCCTGCGGCTACGGTAGCGAGTTGAAGGGCCTCTAGATGTTTAAGATAGTGCCGCCTGAACACTGACGGGGATTTCCATCCGGTATATTTAGTAAGATCTGCAAAGTTCATGTGATGGAAAAAAATTATTGAGGTTGCTACCGCCCGTATGTCATGGACGTGAGGGAAAGACTCAGGATTAGCCTGTTTGATAAAATACAAAATCTGTTGCCTGATCCCTTTTAAAGTTATAGTCCCTCCCTGCTCTCTGACGAACAAGGGTCCTGAGGTCTTATAGGAAGTCCTCGATAGAAAGGACTTTAGAGTGGTAACAGGACACAGGGAAGGATCCTGAAGGAGCGGGATAATTTTCCAGGAGGACCATCTGTTCTGAGGGTCTTCATTTTTGGCCAAGAAGACCTTGTCTGGGGAGAGGAGAACTTCTCCTGATGGAAGGAACTCGATGTGGCCTGGATCTCTTGACAAGGCCGCCAATTCCGAAATTCTAGCGCTGGATGCTAAACTCACAAGGAATAGAGTTTTTCTGAGTAGAGGTATATACTCACATGAGTCGTTGATGGTTTCTGACGCCAGTTTGAGGACATCATTGAGAAACCAGGAAACCGAGTTAGGACGAATGGATGGTTTCAGTCTGGCACAAGCTCTTGGAATTGAAGCTAGCAATGAGTCTGTTAGATCTATATTAAACCCGACCAGGAAAATTTTCTTCAAGGCAGACTTAATGGTAGTAATAGTGTTAGCTGCCAAACCTGACTCAAACAAGGTTCTGAAAAAGGTAACCGTTAGGTTTAATGTCATAAAGACAATATTAGAATCCTTCAAAAACTTTGCTAGTTTTTTGACCGCTGAGTCATATTGACGAAGAGTGGAGTCTCTCTTATCCGATTCTAAGAATAAAGTATTCTGGGGATCTATGTTAGCCCCTTTGTGGGCCGCAAACTTCATGAAGTCCATAAAGTTAGGGCGTTCCGAATGTTTGAGGAAGCGAACACAGTGCGCGTTTGTACTATTTGGGTTGAAGTCGGGTTAGGAATCTGGCGAGGGTGGAGACTCAGCTCCAGTAAAAGAGGAAACCAATTGCTCTTGGGCCAATTGGGGGCCACCAGGGCTACTTGACCTTTGAAGGTTCGAAGTTTGTCCAGCACCTTCATCAATAGGTTCACCGGTGGGAAAAGATAAATCCTTTCCCAGGTGTTCCAGTTCTGAGACATGGCATCTGTGGCGTAAGCCCGAGGGTCCAGGTTGGGGGCCACATAACATTTCAGTTTGTGGTTGGACTCCGTCGCGAAGAGATCTACCTGGAGGTCCGGCACCTGGGAGAGGATCCACTGAAACGATTTTCGATCTAGTGACCATTCTGACTCCAACGGGGTCGTCCTTGAGAGTGCGTCTGCCACAACGTTCCGAACTCCAGCCAGATGGATAGCTGATAGGTGCCAGTGGTTTGAGGCTGCTAGGGAAAAGATTGCTACCATCACATGGTTGACGGTGCCTGACTTGGAGCCCCCTCTGTTTTGGCAACGGACTATAACTTCGTTGTCGAGAACTAGTCTCAGGTGCTGCTTCTTGGCCGGGGAAAGACGTTTTAAAGTTAGTAAGACCGCCATGGCTTCTAGGACGTTTATGTGGAACTGTTGGAACATTGTGGACCAAAGGCCCTGAATCTTCCTGTGTTGGGAATAACCTCCCCAACCTGATAGGGAGGCATCCGTGTGGATGACTATCTTTGGAGGAGGGTACCGTAGCGGGACCGATTTCGACAGGCTCTTGGTGGTCGTCCATGGGAGAAGCCTCTTCCGAAGAATGGGAGGAAGATGGGTCTTCTTGTCTCGAAATTTGTTGTTCGCTCTGGAGCGCCAAACCCAGTTTATGTCCTTCAGTTTCGCTTTCAGAAGAAGGTCTGTCACTGAAGCGAATTGTAGGGATCCTAGGATCTTTTCTTGATTCCTTCTGGATGTTATCTTTTCCCCGAGAAAGCGTTTGGTATTCTTCGCAATCTCTATTCTCTTGGACCTGGGAAGACATAGGGTGTGAGAGCATAGGTCCCACTGTAATCCCAGCCACTGAAACTTGGTCTCTGGTGTTAGGCATGACTTTCTGAAATTTATTTGGAATCCCAGAGACTGTAGATACTGGATCACTTTGTTTGTCGTTTTGAGACAATCCTCGACGTTGTCTGACCAGATTAGCCAATCGTCCAGATATGTGACGACTTGGACCACTTGGGTTCGAAGTTCTTGAATGACTGATTCCGCCAGTTTCGTGAAAATTCTGGGCGCGATGTTGAGCCCGAAAGGCATCACTTTGAACGTGTAAGCCTTGTCGCCTAGTCTGAATCCTAGGAATGGGCGGAAATGTCTCGCTATTGGAACGTGATAGTAAGCATCGGTAAGATCGATGGAGGTGGTGACGGCCCCACGGGGAAGTAAGGTCCGTACCTGCGAGACGGTAAGCATGTGAAACTTGTCGCATTGAATGGACAAGTTTAGCCGGGAAAGATCGAGGATGACTCTCCGGCTGTCTGAGTCTTTTTTCGGGACGCTGAATAAGCGACCTTGAAACTTCAGATGTTTTGTTTCTTTGATCGCGTTCTTGCGCAAGAGATCCTGGGTAAACAGGATCAGATCCGGTGTCGGGAGTTGATGGAATTTGTTCGGTGGAGGAGGCCCTTCTATCCAACTCCACCCCAGGCCCTTGGAAATTATGCTGAAGGCCCAAGGACTGAACCTCCAGCGACTCCTGAACGCATAAAGTCTCCCTCCTACCTGAAGATTCTCAGTAGTTGGAAGATTTTCCGCCACGGCCTCCGCGTGATCCCTTTCCACGGGAGAAATATCTCCCCTTGCCTCTGTTCTGAAAGGAACCTCTTGAACCAAGGCCCCTGCCTCGCTGGTATCCTTGAGAGGAACCCCGGGACTCATAGGCAGAGTTATAAGCCGGGGAGGTGAACGAACTCGAAGCCACTAGGCTTTTAGGGACGAGAACATATTCCTCTTGGGGCTGAGGCTTGGAGGTGGAGGGTTGGATGGTCTGAGCAACCGGGACCGGCTGGACTACCTGGAGAGGTTGGCGGAACTGGGCAGAGCTATAAGGACGTAGCCTTTTCCTGCCCCGGGAGTGAACGTTCGACTGTTCGAACTTCCGTTTGGGAGTGAGACCCCAACGGACCTTGAGGCTCTGGTACACTCTGGCAGCTTCGCTTAACACTGAGTTGAACATGTCCTCCGGGAACAGGTCCGGACCCCAAGCGGAGGCTTTAATGAGCTTATTCGGCTCATGGCGGATAGTAGCCTCTGATAAAACATGCCTACGGCAACGTCTTCTGGCTACCAAGAAGTCATAGCAATCCGCTAACAGGGATTGTTGGGTGGCCTTTGTCATGACCTTAAAGGCGTGTTCCTCATCGAAGTTGAGGGAAAACATCTCCGCCATCGTCGAGACGTTTAGGCTCCTGCTAAACCTAGACCGGGACTCGAACTCGGGTCGAATTAAGGTTTCGGGGAGTCTTGGAAGTCGTTCGCTAAATTGCGTCGACGCACAATCAGCAGATAGCTTACCAGAGGTAAATGTTGACTGAATGTTAAGCCAACATTCATTATCTGATGGGAGCAGAAGAGATGTAGGGTCTGTCTCCCGAAGCTGGGGCAAAGGTTTGTCTTCGGCCACTGCCTGAAGAGCTAAGTCCACCATCTTGGTGACGCAAGGAGTAGGGGTCTGCTCGTCCACAAGAAACAGTGTATGTGCTCTTGTGGGGAGTCAGCATGTTGTTCGTGCAACCCCACTCGTTCAGGGTTCTAACCCAAACAGACTGAGCCTGTTCTTTTGGGAAGATAACGGTCTCCTTAGGGACCTTATCTAGCCGGACAAGAGCTTCTTCCGTAAGCCGGGCGAAGCCGGGGAAGGGGAATTGAAGGCCGGGAGGGAAGAATTCAAAGTCTTCAATGGGCCGGGTTCCAAAGCCTTCAATGGTCAACATCCCGTCAGTGAAGGGGCAGTGGAGCGCCATTTTCCACGGGTTATTTTTAGTAAAAGGCGGGAGTTTTAAGGCGTCCGGGATGTGGAACTGCTGTTGTTGAGGCAGTCCTCCTTCTAAGGTGTCCAGTCTCCTGGTAACGGCAGAAAGCATTGAGCTAATCTGCTCTGAGACAACCCTTGACATCATATTGGTGAGAGCCACCGGGTCGAGGTTGGCCGGGGGAAACTGAGGGGGATGGCTGCACTCCCGGGTCCTGAGAAGTAGAGGAGATGCTAGCTAAGCCACTTGGGGCTCCGGGGAGGGAAGCCTTCTTTGGCTTGGTTGTTTTGGGTAGTGTGGGATTCTTTCGAGTCCTAACTAAGGGTCTCTTCTGAGACTTAACCTTGGGAGGAACCGGGTGTGATCTCGGGGTAGATTCACGGTTCGCATCAAAACCTAGAAAGGAAGAAGAATTAGATGCTGAAGAAAAAGAGGGGCTAAGAAGAGGGATCTTAGCGCCGGACCCACCTGCCTCACCTACCTCCTTACCTGTCTCCGGTTCGTCCAAAACCATGGGTTCTAGGTCCAAATTCAGAGCCGCAACATTGTCCTCAATGGGGTCGGGGTCGTCACCGAGGTCAGTATCCTGATCGAGAGCAAGGTCCAGGGTTGCTACAATGTCGGCAATAATAGGGGCTGCCACTTCTTTGGGCACTGCTGCCGAAGATTTTGCATTGGGATAGATCAGGTTGCAGTAATCTTCGGAAAGGACGTAAGGCTTCTTGGCCTTAACGTTACGGGCGAAGCCGCCTACCCAAACTTTCAATGTAGCTCTTGCTGTGGTCTTAGCTGCTTGGGAACTCTGAAAGAACGGGGATAAGGTTAGCAAACCTGGGAGACGGAGCTGGGAAATGAAAACCAAAGGTTCATTGTATAAAGCAAGAGGAATGCAAGTAGAAAAAACGACCTATAGAGGACTCACTGATTCCGAAGAGAGGGTGGTGACAAGGTCGTAACAGACAAGGCAGTTGTCGGGGTGCCAAACTATCAGGTCATCCATTTGAATCCCACAGTCGGCGTGAGATCTACAGACCTCATGTCCGCAGGGCTGTTGAAGGACAGCCACGCAGGCTGTCATCCGACAGCGGACCACCTGTAAAAAGGAATAGTCTATGAACACCTACTTAATATCTCTAGAAGGGGCCCCGGAGGATCCGGACCTTGAAATTAAAGTAAAATGCATAGTCTTAGACTAAACATGCAGAGAACCTGAGACTATTCCAAGAGGAACCCGGAAGAGCCGGGGATGAGAAAAGGATGTAAAAATAAGGGATTGAATAGTAATAAATAATAGTCCCGGGGACCGGGAACAGAAATACTTAAAGTAAACTTAAAGTAAACTAGAGTAAACTTAAAGTTACATCCTTAAAATACATATAATAAAAAACTCCGATTATGATCTTAAACATTAACGTCCGTGAGAGTATAGGGTTCCCGTAGGGAGAGTAGGAATCATAAACTGTGTCAGTGTCATCAGATCCGGCAGTATTGTAAGCCCGGAGGTCCCAATGTCTGATGACGGGAGGGTACGGTGGGAGAATGCTGGAGGAGCCAAGGGATCCACCAACGAGACTACCGGACGTACCGGGACGAAGGTAATGATTCGTGTAGAATGCTATGATGAAGGTTAATAATATCCTACTACGAGCGATAATGGCAGGAGGTACCGTATGATGGGGACACTCCTAACATATAGATAAGGTCTCATTCCTAATTACATTAAGCTAAAAGCAAAAGCCATACCAAGAAGGCATAGGTATATTGCCCAATCACATTGATAGGTTACGTGATATAGTCCCCGGCGGTCCCGGACCTCCCTCTCCCCCGACTGATGGCCAATCGAGACGACGGGAGGGGGGAGACGAGAACCGCCCGGGATGAATGAGACTATGTAGCACCCTGTGAGATAATCTCGGTCCTCAATATGTCGGAATGTTGAGGGAAGACTGAGGAACAAGCATACTCGGCCCGTATGTCATAGCCAACAACCATCGAGTAAGAGGAGAGACGTGCTCTGGGAGGGGTGGGGGGGGGGGGGTACAGGGGAATCACGTGGACAGGTGGTGGTAGGCAGGGCTACCAACTGGAGATCCCCTCAACACAACATTGAAAATCCCAAAATATGATCATAACGGAGTGTAACAATAAAAACAATATGAACTGTTATAAATACTTAAAAGAAAATAATGAATAAAAGCGTAATCACGTAAACAAGGCTAGGCATGCAAAGTTAATATGGCAAGAGAGGGACTCGAGCGAGTGGCAAGGGAGGAAACATGACGCCATCTTGGAAGATGGAAAACAAGGGTACCAACCTTACTACTGAAGCGGGTAGATACCGAACAGTAACACAAATAAAGAGCTACGAGAGAGTCCCACTCGAACCAAAACGTAAAACTATGTGGAGCGTAAATAAAACTGATAGTCCTTATAACATCAAAGTGAAATGCTCCTGGAAAAAAAAAGCAAAACAGTTCCCCGCGGGAACGCTATCCACTAACATGAACGAAGGCAGGCATGCCAACATAACAGAAAGCCTTAATGATACTTAACACTGATACCATAGTATAATAATAATGATACGCTAAGTGAAAGCATATAATCGGTGTAAAGGAAAATTCTTCTAAAAAGTTCGAACGAATAGCAATGATGAAAGTAATAACGAACGAACTAGCGAGAAAGGGCAGGACCGTGGAACCATGAACGGTTAGAACGGGAAGGCTATTCACTATAAATCACTTCTGAATTAATAAAACAAAGGCTACACTGCCCATTCACGCTTAAAACTCATGGATAAAGTACTTAACTTCGATGGAGTAACTTGAGATTCCGCCATCGATGCGTAGAAAAGGTTAAGTAATCCAAAAATACACCGAGGTAAACACAACCAACTTATTCGTAACTGGTGCTAAAAAGGAGTGCTGGACAAGCGTGGGTAGAGTTAGTAGTACTAGTCTGCGCGGCAGGGGAGGTTGAACCGCACCTCACTATTGAGGGATTTTGAAGAGAAGATATGTAAATGGTACGAGACCTCTGGTCTGTTACGCCCTAGATTATACCGACACCAATAGGTGAGCGAGCTAGTTCAACCTAGCATTCCTATACATTTTTTCTCTGGTAATATTTTAGCAGTTATATTCCTTAGAAATGGTGCTATAGGAGCATTTCACTGGCCGGCACAGGTTGAGCCCAGAAAAAACATTTTTATCATGATATTGATATGTAAATCTTTTATCATGATATTGCTATAATTTAAGCATCCGGGGCCCCCAAGCCCCTATTTGCTTTCATTCAGGGTTCCTGATGTATATACATAAAACATTTTTATCATGATATTGATATATAAATCTTTTATCATGATATTGATATAATTTACGCACCCGGGGCCCCCGAGCCCCTATTTGCTTTCATTCAAGATTCTTGATGAATATATATAAAACATTTTTATCATGATATTGATATATATATTTATATTTTAAGCATCTGGGCCTCCGGGCCCCTAATTTGCTTTCCTTTGAGATACTCATGTATCTTTTATTTTACAGACTGTACGCTGTGCAATGACGGCATGTGCCGCTGTCATCTATCAACCCTGCGGCCATGACGTGTGTCGTTCACACGCCCACTGTTCTGTCCAAGTGGATGACTTAGCTGTTTGGCATCCAGACAATTGTGTAGTCTGCTACACAATGACCTCCACTCTAACATCTGACTCGGTGAGTGCATTTTCATTGATACAGACTTGTAGGGAGTTACGATTAATTTCAAAGATTATTAATTTTAAGGCCACTAGTCCTCTGGACTTCCCGCATGCCTTTCACTTCGTGTCTACGAAGTCCTTGGACTTCTTCACTTTTCTTTGGCACAAATATCCCTCGCTAATAGTCTGTTCTCTTTCAGTGCTCCCAACTTGAAAAAGATACAGATCGGGCTACCCTCAAGATCTGGATTGACGGGTTCGCCCGCAACGTGAAGGCCAAACAGCCTTATATCCTCTCTGTGGAATGGTGTTCCCGTCTCTACCCCCATGCTAAAACTTCAGCTGCGGTCCCCAAAGAGTTGGCGGATCCTATCATCGAGAGGTTCGAATCCCTTCTTCTGGCCCCGGACCAAGAAGAGACGGGCGGCACCCTAACTGAGGACGTCGCTACCCTCAACCTCGATGTGGAACCCATGGCTCTTGACGATCCCGACGCAGGTAGGGACGTAGGTGAGTCAGATGGTTCCCGAGCTAAGATTCCTATCCCTAGCCCGGCTTTCTCTTCTACTTCAGAACACTCTTCTTTTCGAGGTTTTCCGGGGACAACCAGGACTGGTCTCAGTCCCCGGCCTGTTATCCCCAAGGTGAAGGCTCATCGTAAGTCTTTATATACGACCCACAAGTCTTCCAAAGACCACAGGTCTTCGAAATCATCAGCTTCGAAGGCTAAATCTTCCTCCACCAGAGGTTCTCAAGACCCAATTGCTGTGCCTTCAACCTCTCACGGAGTAGCCTCCGTTCTGGCATCTGTTCCCCCCCCCCCCCGGCGGAATCATCTAACCCGGTGGATTTTTCCGAGAAGATGTTTGCTCGTTTTGAGTCGATACTATCGTCTCATACGCAGCAATCACAAGAGAGAATAGCTTCTATGGAGAGCCTTGTTCAGGGACTCATGCGCTCGGGGCTGCCACCGCCACAACAGCAATACCCCATCCCCGACGCCTCCAAGCTTCCTCCTTTCAATAAGAATAACTCTTGGAGGTTGGCATTGCATGCCCCCTTCTCGGAGGGTATGTTGTCATTCGAAGATTTTGGTACCCGGCCTCTTGCGGATTATGAATTCTACCCGCCGGGTCTTGAATTCCCCTTCCCCGGCTACGCTCGCCTCACGGAAGAGGCTCTGATTCGATTGGATAAGGTCCCAAAGGAAACTGTTAATTTTCCTAAAGAACAGGCACAGTCTGTCTTGGTCCGCGTGTTCAATGAGTGGGACTGCTTGAACACAATGATTACGGCCTACAAAAGTTCATATACTATATTTGTGGCCAACGACCAGACCCCTACCCCATGTGCGACCAAGATCATAGAGACGGTCTTTCAGGCTATCAAGGAAGAGAAGCCTTTACCTCACCTCAAGGAGACCGACTTACCCTCCCTTCTCTTTCCGGGAGACAGTGAATGTTGGCGGAACGCCCCAGCTACCTTCTCGGTAGGTAAGTTGAGCCCGGACTGTGCCTCGACGCAGTTCAGCGAACGGCTTCTCAAACTCCCGGAGTCTCTCATTAAATTGGAATATGAGTCGAGGTGTAGATTCAGCAGATCCCTTAATTCAGTTGCCCTTTCTGAATTGACCGTCGCCACTTACAACGAGGAGGACCTCCTTAAGGTCCTCACTAAGTCACTTTTGCAAAACTTTATAGCTGACGCCTATGATTTTGCAAATGCCAGGACCCATTGTCGACGACACGTTCTATCCGAAGCCACGATTAGGCACGAACCTAATAGGCTCATCAAAGCTCCAGTCTGGGGCCCAGATCTTTTCCCAGGGGACTTAGTTAACTCGGTCCTTAGCGAGGCAGCTAGAGCCAACCAAAACCTCAAGGTTAGGTGGGGCCTGGTTTCAAAGAGGAGATATGAGCCTACTAGTACCCCAATTCGAGGTAGGAAGAGATTGAGGCCCTTCCAATCTTCCCAATTCAGACAACCTCTGCAAATGGTTCAACCGGTCTCAGTCCACGGAAGAACTACGTTCCTTCACAAAAGATCTGCTACTAAAGAATGCAATCCAAAGCATACGTCGCTTAAGATTTCAAGGACGCTTGTTCGGCGTGCCAAAGAAAGGCTCAGACAAACGGAGACTAATCCGGGACCTGTCTCGTTTAAATTCCTTCATTCGTTGCGACAAATTCCATATGCTTACCGTCTTGCAGGTGCGGACCTTACTTCCCCGTGGGACCGTCACCACCTCCATCGATCTTACAGATGCCTACTATCACGTTCCAATAGCAAGGCATTTTCGTCCTTTTCTGGGCTTCAAGCCAGGCAAACAAGCCTATGCATTCAAAGTGATGCTATTGGGGCTCAACATAACACCCAGAATCTTCACCAAACTAGAAGAGACAGTAATTCAAGAGCTTTGGACTCAGGGGATACAGGTAGTAGCCTATATAGACGATTAGCTAATCTGGTCAGACAATGCCCAGATTTCCCGCGTAGCAACGAACAAAGTCCTCACCTTCCTTCGGCAACTGGGATTCCAAGTCAACCTCGAGAAATCCCGCCTGGTCCCGGAGACCAAGTTTCAATGGCTGGGACTACAAGGGGACCTGTGCTCCCATATGCTGTGCCTCCCCAAAGCCAAAAGGAAGGTGATAGCGAGGAATACAAAACAATTTTTCAGGGAAAAGTTGACCTTCCGAAGGAGCCGAGAGTGGATCCTAGGTTCCTTACAGTTCGCCTCCGTGACAGACATCGTCCTGAGGTCCAAACTCAAGGACATAAACAGAGTGTGGCGCTCCAGAGCAACCGCAATACGCCGAGACAGACGTGCTCGCCTTTCCCCAACCTTGAGAAAAAGTCTGCAGCCTTGGACGAAGATCAAGAATCTTTCCAAGTCGGTTCCCTTACAACACAAGAAAGTCCAAGGGTTATGGTCACCGGTCTTCCAACAAATGCACGTCAACGTCCTAGAGGCCATGGCAGTCTTCCTCACTTTAAAACGTCTCAATCCAGCCAGGAATCTCCATATCAGACTGGTTCTCGACAGTGCAGTCATAGTACACTGCCTCAACAGAGAAGGCTCCAGATCAGCCCAAATAAACCACATCATGTTGAAGTTTTTCTCCATGGCGGCAATGCACAAGTGACACCTGTCAGCAGTCCATCTAGCAGGAGTCCGGAATGTGGTAGAGGACTCACTTCCCCGGACGACTCCGCTAGAGTCGGAATGGTCACTAGACAATCGATCTTTCCAGTGGATACTATCTCCAGTCCCGGATCTCCAGGTGGATCTGTTTGCGACGAATTCCAATCGCAAAATAGATTGTTACGTAGCCCCCAACCTGGACCCTCAGGCTTATGCCACGGACTCTATGATTCTAGATTGGAATACCTGGAAGACGATTTATCTGTTTCCTCCGGTGAATCTCATGCTGAAAGTTCTGCACAAACTCAGATCCTTCAAAGGTCAAGTGGCTCTCGTAGCCCCCAACTGGCCCAAGAGCAATTGGTTCCCCTTGTTGCTAGAACTAGGTCTCCGCCCCCGGCGGATTCCCAATCCGGTGCTAACACAGACAGTGCAAACTCGCAATGTGTTCGCTTCCTCAAGGATTCTGAGTGCCCTAACTTTATGGACTTCATGAAGTTCGCAGCCCAACGAGGTGCAAACATCGATCCTTTGAATACTATTTTCCTGGAATCTGACAAAAGGGAATCTACTTTCCGTCAATATGACTCAGCTGTCAAGAAATTAGCTAAGTTCTTGAAAGATTCCCAAGTTGAGAAAATGACGATGAACCTAACTGTGACATTCTTCAGAACTCTCTTCGAATCTGGCCTGGCAGCCAATACCATTACTACAATCAGGTCAGCCTTGAAAAAGATCTTCCATATTGGTTTTGACATTGATCTAACGGATTCATATTTCTCATCCATTCCGAGAGCTTGTGCCAGACTGAAACCTTCAACTCGCCCTAGCGCAGTTTCCTGGTTTTTGAACGATGTTCTTAAGCTAGCCTCTGACACCCCAAATGAATCCTGTAACTATATGGCATTATTAAGAAAGTCACTTTTTCTTTTGAGCCTCGCCTCGGGCTCCAGAATCTCAGAATTGTCAGCCTTATCTAGAGACCCTGGTCATATAGAGTTTCTCTCTTCGGGTGAGGTCCTTCTCTCTCCTAACAAAGTTTTCCTGGCTAAAAATGAAGACCCCCAAAACAGGTGGTCTCCCTGGAAGATTGTTCCACTTCCTCGGGATCCATCCCTGTGTCCAGTTACCACCCTGAAATCCTACTTAGGTAGAACTTCCACTACAACCACAGGGCCCTTATTTATTAGAGAACACGGAGGAACTATTACCCTTAAGGGAATCAGACAACAAATTCTTTATTTTATTAAACAAGCTAATCCTGCATCATTCCCACATGTCCATGATATTAGAGCTGTGGCTACCTCAATTAATTTTTTCCACCATATGAAATTTGATGAGCTCTCAAAATATACGGGTTGGAAGTCCTCTAAAGTTTTCAAGCGCCACTACCTAAAACCTTTAGAAGCTCTTAGATTTGCCACAGTAGCTGCAGGGAATATAGTTCCTCCTGAAGGTACTGAGTCCTAATCACAACGTCTTGCTCTGTCTTCTATCCCTCCTGCCTGGCTTACCTGTTGTTCCTACCTGTTTTGTTACTATACACCCTTATGGTGTATTATTTTATTATTCAATTGTTAAATTTCACGAATTGTTTTGATTTCACTTGTTCTTGTATCCCCGAGCTGATTTTATTTTGCATTTTTGATTATCAAGCTGGATTCCCACTATTCATATCTGTTGAATTTTACCTACGGGTTTCATTATTGATAGTTTACCATGTCTATTTATCACTGTCATATACATGTTGATCTAATTTTACGGGTTTCCACATCCCTCTTTTTTATGTTAAACTCATCAGCTTTGTTATTTTTGTGTTACTGTATTCCCTCTTCAGGTAGTTAGCCATATTGGGTCCCCATTCTCTGGTACGATTTCACTGGGCGGCACGGGTCGGAGCCCCGAAAAGGGATTTTGACGTAGGAAAAATCTATTTCTGGGCGAGAGACCCGTGCCGCCCAGTGAACCCACCCGTCCCTCCCTAATTGGGCCCCAATCTGGGGTGCTATAGGGAGTGACGTCACTGGCGTAGGATTGCTAGTAGTAATAGGATGTTGAACGGCACCTCGCTGTTCGGGGATATTGACAGGAGATATCTAAATGGTGCGAGGCCTCTGGTTGTGATTTATTCAGCGCCCCAGTATTATAGCGACACCTTATTAAGGTGAGCGAGCTGGGTTCAACCTAGCATTCCTATACAAATTTTTCTCTGGTAAATTCATAGCAGTTTTTACCTTAGAAATGATGTTAAAGGAGCATTTCACTGGGCGGCACGGGTCTCTCGCCCAGAAATAGATTTTTCCTACGTCAAAATCTCTTTTATGAAAAATAGATTTACTTTTATATGTTTGTATTTTTATTTTTTATACTAGGCCTATGTATAAAAAATTGGACATTTTTTATTTATTATTTTTTTTATTAAGGAGGGGATAGAAGAAAGATGTTTGGTATTTTGTAGAAGGGGAAATGATGGAAAGCTTGTGAAGAAGGAAAATGAAAAAATGACAGGGATAGGAAAATTATGATTTGAGGTTCAGAAAACATGTGCTTGTACAGGTACTACACCAGCTCAAAAGACCAACTGAAAGTACAGTGGTAGACACATACGATGGTTGCAATGGCAAGTAGGATAATAGCATTCACAAGGATTTTTCCACCATGCTAAAACCCCTTCTCAGTGCACCAATCCAGCCATACATGCTCCATTATGCCATGACGAGAAATTATGTAGACACAACCTTTCACCAGCTACTGCATGAGACTAGGAGGGAGTGTTGCCATGTATCCCACTAATAATGCTTTCTTCTAATTTCCATGCCAGTGAAAGTGTCAGTACTGTATTCTATGTTTCATTGTGAATTGTTAATTTATACTAATTTATGATGTTAGCAGTTATAAATTGTTCACTGATTACCGTTACCAGTCTTGAAAAACGGATTTTGAGCGAAGCGAAAAATATATTTTTGGGTGAGATGGCCATGTCGTCCTGATGGAAGGTTCCTTCAGTAGCTTCCTTAGGGTATATATGACTACAGTAGATATTCCCAGAGAATTAAACTAAAGGTTTCACAAAATTCTAACTTCTGGCGCGAGTACCCTAAAGGTTTCCCTCTAGGATATCATATATCAACAGGGGACGCATGCATTAACACGCCACATGGCTATCTGCACCCCACATAGCGTTTACGCTTCGAGGGGGAAAGGTGGCGAGATAACTGAGGATCCGCTCCAAAGTTACCCTCCTTCGTTACTGTTACGGTACTCGCAACGTAAACAAACAGCGGCCATAGCTGTCCGCCATACTGTGTGACGTCACGTCCGTTCTCATTCCGAAGTCCAGCTTTCTACCAGCCTCCGCGATACAGTATAGCAGGGAGGGGCCTGGCAGGCTGACCTGGAACAGTTGGGCGGGTCCATCAGGGCGTCATGGCCATCTCACCCAAAAATAGATTTTTCGCTTCGCTCAAAATCCGTTTTTTGGGCTCAAGCCATGTCGTCCTGATGGAAGTGTACCAGAGAATTAATGTATCGTGGATTTTTCCCCCATTTCAAGTGCCTTCTACTTCGACTAATATTCCTGCGGTCTGGTGACCGTAGAGACCGTGACATCTCCGTTAAATGTCACTACCAGTGGCATTACAATGACCTGGCTTCCAGCCCCCCTGGCAGGGAAGTCCTGTTTTGGACAAGAGGAACATCTCGAAGTAACCTGATGAAGATAGACTCACCTGGATGAAGAGATCGTGCCGGTCTCGAAGACAGATCGGAAGGTTAAATATTTGTGTAGGAACAAAATTATACCATTAGGTGAGTGTATATTAGACAGTAGGTATATTAATTATAAATAACCATAGAAATAGGAGCAAATAAAACTATAACAGCAATTTATTTTCATATGAAAGATAGGAGCGAAATAAGACGCGTATGGTAAATACAGTAAAATAATTATTTTATTTGAAAATAGCATGGAATTATGGAAAATTATTTACAATAATAATATCGGATAACAGACATAGATTTTCAGTAGACAGTGATGTGGAATCTGAAAGGGAAAATATTTTGCCTTCAAGCACAAGTTCCCGGGGGAACGCCAGTCTTTAAAATCACTATACACTTCATCTCCGAGAACATGTGCCACACGTGTAAGAATCTATGTCACTTCACAAAGTGTCCCTTGAAATCACTATGTATTGCACTAGGGTCAACACAGGCACCCGTTTGAGTTAAAGTCCCGAAAAACTCGCTGTTCTACGCAGCACTAAACAGCCGGTTTCATCACACTACCTGCTGCTACCACGAATCTTTTTATTTCGTGCACCTGCTTCGCATAGTGTTTGAAGAATACTCTAGATGACCTCCAGCCTGTGAAGGATCGGAGGCTTTCAAAATCCATTCCTTGGAAAAAGTTCAAGGAAGAGGCGACTTTCCTAGGATCATGACCTGCGGGTGTACTGTCAGGATCCCCTCTGCGAATAAAGTAGGTGATTTTCGCTCTTAGTTGTTTTAGTGACAGGTCACTACCCGAAGTTTCTCCTTTAAAGAGTTGTCCTCCGCCAAAGTCTGAAGTTCTTTGAAGATAGACCTTAAGGCTCTCCACTGGGCATAGAGAGACATCTTCCTTCAGGAGGCAGATTCTCCAAAGGCCCCATCTTTTGGTGGGAAGTTCGTTTTTAGCGAGAAACGTGGGGTCGGGGAAGAGGGTAAGTTCCCCTGTGTCGGCGAACTGTATCTGGCCCTCTTCTCTTGATAATGCCACTATTTCACTGACTCGGGCTCCCGAGGCGAGAGCAAAAAGAAGATCACTTTTTGAGTCAAGTCTTTCAGAGGGCAAAATTCGTTGTCCAGGTTAGAGGCAAAATGGAGCACCTTATCCATCCAGGGACCAGGTGATGGGTCTCGGTGGAGGTGCTGGACGTAGTCTAGCGCACGCCTTCGGGAGTTTATTGAAGATTTCGTTGGATAAATCTATTTGGAAGGCGTACAGAAGTGGTCTAGTAAAGGCCGATTTGCAGGTGGAAATCGTATTGGCTCCTAAACCTTGTCCATGAAGGTGAATAAAGAAGGACATGCAAAAATCTATAGAGATTTCCGTAGGGTTTTTTGCCTTGACGAAGGATACCCACTTCTTCCAGGATGATTCATATTGCCTTCTGGTAGACTTTGTTTTGTATTCCTCTAGGAAGTCTAAACTTTTCTTCGAGATCCCAATTCTTCACGGCTAGGGAGAGAAAATCATGAGATGAAGGTCTTTGACTTTCTTTGATGAAGCGAAGACAGTCGACTTCTGCACCTGTTGGGAGAGAACTGGGGCCGGCAGGGGGATCAGCTTGGGCTGTAGCTCCAGGACTAGGGGAAACCAGTTGCTCCGAGGCCACTTGGGAGCCACTAGGGCTGCTGTCCCTTTGAAGGTTCTCAGTTTGGAGAGGACTTTCAGCAGAAGGTTGGGTGGAGGGAACAGGTAAATCTTGGACCATCTGTTCCAGTCCAGGGACATGCCGTCCACTGCTTCCGCTTTGGGGTCCTCGTAAGGGGCCACATATCGAGGAAGTTGCTTGTTGTCGCTCGTCGCGAAGAGATCGATCTGTAGTTCCGGGACTTGACGAGAGATGAAGGAGAATGATCTTGCGTCTAGGGACCATTCCAACTCTATGGGGCTTGTCCTTGATAGAGCGTCCGCTGTCACGTTGCGGAATCCTTGTAGGTGAATTGCAGACAAGTGCCACTTCTTCCTGTCCGCCAGGCGGAAGATGGGTAATAGCACCTGGTTTATGTGGGGTGATCTTGAGCCCTGACGGTTGAGACATCTGACTACTACCGAGCTGTCCAGAGTCAGACGGATGTGTATCGAGGGACGCGGGGATAATTTCTTCAGGGTGAGAAGAACCACCATGGCCTCCAAGATGTTGATGTGAAACGTCTTGAATAGGGAGACCATGTTCCTTGAACCTGTCGTTGATGGGAGTGACCCCCCCAACCCTCCAGAGAGGCGTCCGTGTGGATGTTGATCGATGGAGGCGGAGGTTGAAGAGGGATGGATCTTTTCAAGTTCCTTGCTTCTGACCACGGTCTTAGAAGTGAGCGAAGCCTGTTTGGTAGGAGTCTCTTGAGATCTCTTCGAGCGATGGATGCGTTTCGTCTCCAGACTCCTGAGGCATCCTTTAGCTGTGCTCGTAGCACTGGGTTTGTCACTGAGGCGAACTGTAGGGAGCCGAGTACTTGCTCCTGCTGTCGTCTTGAGATCCGTTTGGATTTGAGAAGTCTTTTGACAGACCCGGCTCTTTCTTTCCTTTTCTTCAGTGGGATGGAAAGGCGGTGTGACTGAAGATTCCAATGGATTCCTAACCATTGGAACTTCTGAGCTGGAGCGAGGCGAGACTTCTTGGTGTTTATCTTGAAACCCAGATGTTCCAGGAACTGGGTCACTTTGCTGCAAGCTCTCAAACATTCATCTGGCGATGTCGACCAGACCAGCCAGTCGTCGAGGTAGGCCATCACTTGGACGCCCTGAAGGCGTAGCTGGTGGATGATTGTGTCTGCTAGCTTGGTGAAGATTCTCGGAGCCACGTTGAGCCCGAAGGGCATGGTCTGACGGCGTAGCTTCTTCTTTGGAGCCGGAATCCTAGGTAGGAGGAAACGTGGTGGTTCATTGGGATGTGCCAGTAGGCGTCCGCCAGGTCTATTGAGACCGCGTGGGCCTTGTGAGGCAGTAGGGCTCTTATTTGTTGAAGAGTCAGCATCTTGAATTTGTTGTTCGCAATGAACTTGTTGAGAGGGGACAAGTCGAGAATGACTCTGAGCTAGTCTGAGTCCTTCTTGGGAACACAAAATAGTCTTCCTTAGAACCTGGTGGACTTTACCCTCTTGATCACCTTCTTGTTCAAGAGTTCTAGGACATATTCTTCCAAGATGGGGGTTGATGGCTGGAAGAATTGGTTGAAGGTTGGAAGTGGTTGCGTCCAGCTCCAACCTAGTCCCTTCTTGATGATGCTGTGTGCCCAAGGATCGAAGGTCCAACGATCATGAAAATGGCAGAGTCTTCCTCCCACCGGAAGCACTTCATTGCTCCTGGTTTCCCGAGGGTTTGCCACTTCGGCCGCTAGCTCCCTTTCCTCCTCTGCCCCTGGAGGGGCGGCGAGAGGAGTCTCTGCCGGAGCCTCTACCTGTGGGACGAAAGGTAGTGGATGGTCGTTCATAGGCAGGGGTGAAGACTGGTGATTGGGACACCACCGGCTGGGGGACCAACTGAAAGGTCTATTGTGGTTGTGCAACCACTTGGGGAGTAGCGGGAGCCGGAAACTGGCGTTTCGGTTGACGCTGGTGGGGTCTTGGTTTGGAAGATTTCCTCTTAGGCTGAGGGCCTTCTTCCTGAGAGGATTTCCTTTTGCGGGACATGGCCCACTTATTGAGAAGGTTCTGGTTCTCAGAAGCGGCTTTGTCCACGATCTCTTTCACCAGAGCTGTTGGGAAGAGATGTTTGCCCCAGATATTGGTGGAGATTAGCTTCCGGGGTTCGTGTTTTACTGCCGCGTTGGCAAACACGAATTCTCTGCAGGCTCTCCGGGCCTTGATGAAGCTATACAAGTCCTTCATCACAGTCACTAGGTGGGTCTTCGCGAGAACCATATACAAGTATGGGACCCTAACGTCCCCGGCCATGACTTCGAGCTGAATTTGATGAGACAGGAAGGCAGCTAGCCTCTCCTTGGTCTCCTGCTCCCGACGAAGAAGGTGGTCGTTCAGCTTCGGAAGATCTTCATTGAACTGACGGCCAGCCGCGTCAGGTTCCAGTTTCCCGACCGTGAAGGTAAACTGGATATCTTTCCAGAATCTATCGTCGGGGGGAAGGGCGAGGGAGAGAGGCCTACACTCCTCCAGGGTAGGGCAGGGCTTTCCTTCCTCCACCGCCTTCATGACCGCATGAAAGGCCTTTTCTACGAAGGGAAAGGACCCAGTAGAGGGAGCAAGAAAGCACGGGTGTTTCTTGCTCAACGCCGGCATCTTAGAGTTGGTAAAACCTCGGATCCTTAATACATTCTGCCAGCATGGCTTGGGCTTTCAAGTAATCGAACATGATCACTTCTTTGGGTTAGGTCTCCTCCTTGGAGGCCGGTTAGGACCTGAGCCGGACGCAGAGAATCTGATCCTGGGGAATCACAGAGTCCGATAGAGCTTTTGGGAAAAGCAAGGCCCTCATCTTCCCATTGGGGAGATAAGGCCCGGTGGCGTTCTTTTGGAAACCGCGCACCCACTTGTGCAGTTTCTCTCGAGCGTTGTCCCTGGCCTCCGCGGACGGAGGGTTATCGAACGTCTCATCAAGAAGGCCTTTGCAGGTTGAACAGGGTTGCGGATCCCAGTACTTGAGATTACCCTTTTTCGCTGCACAGGGGGCAACCACCGTAGAAGTCCGGGCGGCGAACTCCACAGAAGGAGCTATCACACTTCACGTTCTCCTCCTGTAAAAGAAAGAGACCATGAATACATGGAACACATAGTTATGGCTTATATTACTCTTAAGATTAAGATTCACTTATATCTGTAGAATTGGTTTTATGTGAGCTCAGGATAGGTGAGCTAGAAAGGAAGTAGGAAGACACATACTTGTGAGTCCCGTCCAGCCGGTTACCGCGACCTTTTCTGCAGTCAATTCCTTAGGACCTGAGGTTCTAAAGAAGGGAATAGCATCCTTATGGATGAGCCAAGCTTAGGCTTCCTTATAAAGGAATTGTCTACAGAGTGGAGAGGATCTGAAATCATTCAGAACCTAGGGAGAAAGGGGGAAAATAGGATAAACCCCCTTTTATTTGGGTAGGTCCCAGCAAGAGACTGCACTGAGAAGCACAGAGTATGCTGGAAATATTGTACTGTACAACCGTACACCCTAGCCACTGTTTTTAGGGTATGAAATACCAAAGAAAGAGCGGTCAGGCTATCCGGCTGTATTAGATTGACTGCCGGCACGGGGCCGGCAGCTGGGGGGAGGGGTGCTTGTCCATGAAAGCCGCAGGGGCGGCGCCGGCAGACCGGCGGAAAGCCGAAGGCCGGTCCGGCGGGGTGAATCCATCTAAGGCTACACACTAAGCAGCAGAGAGGTAGGAGACACATAGGAAGGCGATCCCCGGCAGGGCGGCGGGTTTCCGGCAGGACGGCGGTCTCCGGCAGCCGGCAGGCTGTCGGCGCTGGTGAACCTAGCTGGTTGCATAAGATGGAGGGGAGGGTTACCTGAGATGTCGGCGGCAGCGTCGACAAGGGACGGCGGCCCCCCGGCAGCCGGCAGGCTGTCGCCCTAGGTAATCCTCAGATAGGAACATCCTATGAAGTAGGAAGGTCACCTGGGGTGTCGGCGGCTAGCGCTGGCAGGCGGAGGCGGCAGTGGACCGGCACCATGATAGGAGAGAGAAAGGTAAGGAGGGAAGTAAGGAAGGGTAATGCCCAATATCCGACCGGCTTCCCTCCGGAAGGAGTGCTCTCATGATAGGAGGGGATACGCCTATCATCCGGCAGCAGGGAGCCGGCAGACGGCTGGATACCTGTGGTAATCCAAGGGAGGATCAGAGGACACTCAAAAGAGGGGGATCTTCCGCTGGCAGGCCGGCCGCCGGCACAACCCCATAGTTCGACTATGAGGGGGAAGTGTAGCAGAGCGGCCAACCAAGCAGAAGAGCACAGCCTAACCTACAACTCTCCCCTATACAAAAAAGGGGAAGAGTTGTAGGACAGCGGACAGTGGTGTGAAGGCAAGCCAACACAAAGGGATAGAGTGGGGAGGGGGGGTTAGGGGTCTTTTGAGGGAGCAGAAGGCAACACAACCCTAAAGCTCCCAAGGGGTGTGGGGAATCTGTTAGGCGCTAGGCTACCCAGGCAGGAGAGAAACGCTCTCCAACCCTAGGGGAGGTTAGCTCAGATCAGGCACAGCACTGGTGTACTGTCCTAAACTATAATAAAACAGAATCCCCCAAGGCCTAACCTAAACCAGGAGAGTCTTCTCCTAGATTAGGGAGGGCTGGGAAGACATATCGCTAGGCTACAGGGAGGAAGGGACGTGTCCCAACCAAGTGCAGTCTAGGGGGAAGGGCAGAGTCCTTCCACCTTCAGTCTCAGTCGATACCTTAAGGGAAAGGCGTTCCCCCAAGGTGGACTGGGATGAACGATAGGTACTCTGGGGTTCTGTCCGAGGTCCCCCCATATACTATGGTAGGGAAGAGGGAAGAACGACCTAGCCTAACCTACCCGAAAACTATTCCGGGTAAGGGTGCTTAGATATAGCAAAGGTACTCAGAGGGAGGTTACCCGAAGGTAACAGGGGAGATAAGGAAGTATACAAGGGCCCCAACGTTGGGTTAGGGGAGTGTGACATGGATGGACCATGCACGGTCCCTTGTATGGTCCCTAGAAGGCGAAAGTACATGTGCAACACTGAATCTTGTATGTTTAAAATGCCTAGACTGTATCTTCATTAACATTAACACTAGGAACACTTATTATATCATACAGAAGTAAACATGAACACTAGGCTGCGGCCTAGGGTAGGCTAGTAGGCTAGCATGGGGTCGGCTAACTAAGAACGCCAAAGAATACCATCGGCATAATATAAATAATTCCTAGCAATGAAGACTAAATAACTAATGATATTAATTAGTTATAAGACCAGGAGGGCTGTTCTGGCTAACTAAATAAAGCATGCGAGGCGAACAGCGGCGTCGTAAAATGGCGCCTCCGGCCAAGGCACAGCTCTGCCACAAAACACAAGATTTAAGGGTAAAAAATCGTTACTTTACGGCCAGAGCTTATTTAAACAATACAAGAACCTGGTACTCAACTTTCCAGAAGAAGGCAAGGCCGAAGATTGCGACATGACTAAGGATGCAAGAGATAAAATGAGATCACTGGGAAAAACCAACTGTTGTAGAAAGCTACAGACGGAGGAATGGGGACGGACGTGACGTCACACAGTATGGCGGACAGCTATGGCCGCTGTTTGTTTACGTTGCGAGTACCGTAACAGTAACGAAGGAGGGTAACTTTGGAGCGGCTCCTCAGTTATCTCGCCACCTTTCCCCCTCGAAGTGTAAACGCTATGTGGGGTGCAGATAGCCATGTGGCGTGTTAATGCATGCGTCCCCTGTTGATATACGATATCCTAGAGGGAAACCTTTAGGGTACTCGCGCCAGAAGTTAGAATTCTGTGAAACCTTTAGTTAATTCTCTGGGAATATCTACTGTAGTCATATATACCCTAAGGAAGCTACTGAAGGAACCTTCCATCAGGACGACATGGCTTGAGCCCAATAAATGAGTGTATATGATTTTTATGGAAATGTGGACAGCATTGAGGGAATTTCATTTATTTCTTATGGAAAAAAATGTTTTAGTTTGTGAGCTCACTCCCAGAACAAATTAATTTCATAAACTGAGATATTAACGTACAGTATACAAAAACTTATTTTGGTAGCAATCCGAATTGTTTGGACTTTGTTCTGTTCTAAGCCACCTCTCAAAGTTCAAAAGACTACTTATTTTCACAGTTTCTGTGATTTTATAGACTAATTGCTAGACGTTTGTTTCGACTGCAAGAAAAATCAGATAAATCCCTAGATATTTGTGTCAAGTGCAAGAAAAGTTTCTCACATAATTCTTGTTTAGTGTTAAAACCTTTTCCCTTTTAAAATAATCTACAGTATAGAACCGTAAATTTTTTAACATTGTTCATGAATAGGTAAATTTATTTACCATTAGTGAATGTAAACAAAATGAAATCATTGAATGCAGGTGTATTCTAGAGAAATTTATGTGAATTTATCTCCTATGCAGAGTTTTTATCAGTAGAAAATTACATTTTTTATTTTGAATTTGTTTTAGAAATGAATAAT
This sequence comes from Palaemon carinicauda, assembly GCF_036898095.1. Classification (NCBI taxonomy): domain Eukaryota; kingdom Metazoa; phylum Arthropoda; class Malacostraca; order Decapoda; family Palaemonidae; genus Palaemon; species Palaemon carinicauda. The sequence goes on along the minus strand of NC_090726.1, from coordinate 134,513,155 downwards.
TCAACAAGGGGAACAAGGTGATTACAAATTATTCTGAGATATGATTAAAGTTACATCATCCTAACCTAGATATTGATATAATTACAATGATGAATTCTGTTCAGATATTTCATCTTTTTGTGAATTTTTTAAAAAGAAGTACCATAATTTAGCAGGCACTTAAGATGGAATTCACGTTTTATTGAATACAGTATCCAGCGTTATCTGTGAGCACATTGGCAGCATTTTGTCTCAATCTTCATATCACTCATACAGTATTAGGCATGGTTAGTTAGTTATTCATATGATAGGCTATTCAATTACTTATTTTATTGCCTATTTAAGAATTGGTCCGATTTTCAAGGGTTTATTATAGCATCTATTTTGAAAGTTCTTTTCAATCCTTCCAAAATTTTAGTTGAATTCTTTAGGAAGAATCTATAATTTCCCATTATTTAGTAAAGACTGTTTTGCATCTTCAATCAGTAACTTTAGGAATGATTCAATATATTAATCTACTGTATTTCCAATTTTTCCCCTGATCCAATATTTGATTGTTTAACCAATCCAGACACTAATGGTTCAGATCATTAAAAGTTGGAAACATGTTTTGTTAGAAATGGTTGGATTTTCCATTTGAAAGAACAATTCCATTTGTGGATTATTTGGTTTGCTTGCTTCAAAATCCGGTGTTTTATAATAGGTTAATGCAGGGCAAATATTAAAGCTGGGATAAAAACATTGTCTTTTATCAGCAATATCCTTGCTTTATTTATGAATTATAGACTAAATATACTTAGTAATAAGTATTATTGGCAATGGCCCATCAATTAAAGATGTTAATTGAGTATGATCGGATCGGCTGAGGAGACTGCAGAGTACTGTATTGAACTCTGTTTATGAACCAAAAATTTGAATTCATCTTATATTAAATGAAGATAGCAATCAGATGAGTTAGTATTATTGATAACGCATAATAGTATGGAAATTACAATATAGCAATATGGCTCAGACTTGCAATGGGTTTCATGGTTTCAACTATGGTGCACAGCCAAGTGATTACAATCAGTTTGTAAGTAGTATAACAAATAGCTTATGGCTCCAAGAGATATTCTTACCTTTTGGAGTCTTTTAGCCAACTTTTGAGATAGAGAGAAAAACTTCCCTCCAAGTATTAGCCTAAATATGTACTGTCTTGATGTTTCATTTGCATGATGGCAAATGCAATATCAACTCTAGTTCATCCAAAGGTATAGGGGTTAAGAACAAATAACTCAGGCACATTTTAAGGTTCATGCCTTTTCATGATTTGGATTTAAATAATACTATAAGCAATTCAAATATTTTCTGTTTTATTTTCTCTATTGATATTTATGATAGTCCAGAAACTTCAGAATTTTACTGATCTTATATGCTAATCCACTTTTCTTTTTATATGGTAGTACAGTACTTTGCTTTTATATGCCTTATAATAATAATTATCTCTGATGATGATTATCCTGGCATGGAGCCAAACTAAGAGTTGGAAATTCACGATTTTTTTTATCTTTTCCCCCAGAATCCTACTTAGTTTCATAACATGTTTCAATATTCTTACACTCCTCTATAATTTAAAAATTGTAACGCATCAACTTTTTATATGCCGGGTATAACTTCTGGTGCTATAATGTCTTTATGTTTTTTTTATGATTCTACATATTACACACTCATGTGTTAAGGTCAACAGTTGCTTTTAACAAATCACTCATTACCTTTAATATCTCAAAAGCCAGACCATTTTTCTTCTTAAGGGCTCACCAGCCTTTACATTTTTAATTTCATCTTATGGTACCTCAATTCATATTTTTTCTCTTTATTTATTAGGTTCTTAAGTTAGTGCCTCTTTATACACCATTATTTCTTTGTATCTACCTAATTTTTCAATTTTTTCCTTTAATTTGTTGCTTTCACATCTCTATCCTTATACATCCAGTTTCTTGTGACAAAACATTAATGTGAGTCCACTTTTATATTGAGATTGTGATCCCCCCCCCTCTCTCTCTCTCTCTCTCTCTCTCTCTCTCTCTCTCTCTCTCTCTCTCTCTCTCTTTGTGCCTTATCTTGCCTTGATTTTTCTGCTGAAACTTTTTTGCCATATTACTTCCTTACTCATTAATTTCTCAGAGGAATGAAGTGGAAAAATGCGGATCCTCATTTTTTAGCTAGGAAAGCATTGCCTGGAGAAAGGAGTACTTCGGCTGAAGGGAGGAAATCTATGTTTTCCGGGTTCGTGAGAGAGCTGCTAGTTCTGATATTCCATCACCCGAGGCCAAAGCCGTTAGAAATAAAGTCTTCCTAAGAAGAGTGATAAGAGCAGGATTCATTGTCCGTGTTCGGCGCAAGTTTTGAAGACACCGTTCATAGACCAGAGTCCTTTTGTGGCTGAACCGAAGGCCAAAGCCTAGCACATGTTTTTGGAATAGATGAGAAATAGGAATCAGCTAGGTTAATGTTAAACCCAACAAGGAAGATCTTCTCCAAATCTGACTTGATGGTGGTTAAAGTTCTAACTGTTAGGCCTTTGCCAAATAAGAACCTCAAGAAAGAGATGTCTATATTCGGAGACATACGAGTATGGTCTGAACTCTTAGGGAATCTGCTAGTTGTTAACGGCCGAATCATATTGGCGAATAGTCGAGTCCCTTTTGTCTGATTCGATGAAGAGATCGATTTCCGGTTGAATGTTCGCGTCTCTACGAGCTGCAAACTTCCTGTAGTCCACAAAGTCAGAGTTTTGGCTATCCTTGAGCAATCTGACACAGTGAGTTTGGATTACTTGAGTCAGTTTGGGGAACGGAATCTGGAAGGGACGGAGTTTCAACTCGAGGAGGAGAGGAAACCAACTGTTCTTGGCCAGTGAGGTGGTACTAAATCCACTGTCCCCCGGAAGGAACGTAGTTTGTGTAAAAGTCTCATTAGAAGATTCACTGGGGGAAATAGGTAAACCTTCTTCTAATGGTTCCTGAGTATCCACCGGAATGAAATTATGTCTAGAGACCCTTCTGACTCCAGTGGTTTTGTACTGGCTAGTGAGTCCTCTCTCACATTCTGGACTCCCGCAAGGTGAGTTACTGACAGGATCCAGTTCTTTTCTGTTGGCCAGGCGTAGATAACGACCAGGATCCGATTCAGGTTGGGTGACTTGGATCCTCCCCTGTTGTCGCAGAGTACTACGTCTGTTCTGGCTGACACTACTCTGATGTTGCTCGACCTCGGAGGAGAGAGTCTCTTCAGGGTCAAGAACACTGCCATGGCTTCGAGAACATTGATATGGGTCTGTTTCATGGCGGGTGACCAAGACCCCTGAAACATCTGAAGTTCGGAGTAATCCCCCCATCCACTTAGAGGTGTGGCTGTATGGAATGTCTCTTGTGGAGGTGGGAATTGTAGAGGAACCGATTTGGAGAGGTTCCTCAGTTCGGACCATGGGCATAGTCTCATTTTCAAGACAGAGGGGATCTTTGAGACCTTGTCTCTTAAAGGTACTGTAGCTCTCTTTCTCCAAACTCGATTGATGTCTTTGCATTTTTGTTATTGAAGTGAATTGGAGAAGGCCGATGATACTTTCTAAGGTTCTTCTGGACATCTGTTTGTGTTTGAGAAAATTCTTGACCTTGGAAGCTATTCCTCTTACCTTTTTGGAAGGGAGAGAGAACGTGTTCTTTGAAAGGTCCCACTGAATGTCTAACCATTCTAAGTGGCCTGATGGTTGCAGGCAAGACTTTTGGAGATTGACCCGAAATCACAGGTTGTCGAGAAATTGAAGTACTTCCTTCGTAGCTCTGTTGCTTTCTATGGCCGACCGGGCCCAAATGAGCCAACCATCCAGATAAGCCATGATCTGTATCTCTTGGTTCCTGAGTTGTACTAACACTGTCTCTCCCAGTTTCGTGAATATCCTGGGATCAATGTTGAGGCTGAAGGGCATGTCTTGAACGCAAAGGCTTTCCTGCCTAGGCGGAAACCCAGATAAGAAGAGAAGTTTCGAGCTATAGGCACATGATAATAGTCGTCAGAAAGATCGACAGAGGTGGTGACGGCCCCAAGGGGAAGTAAGGTCCGTACCTGAGAGATAGTCATCATCCGGAACTTGTCGCAGAGAATTTAAGAGTTTAGCTTTGACAAGTCCCGGTCCACTCTCAATGTCGACAAGCCTTTCTTCGGAATTGTGAACAGGAGGACTTGGAACTTCGGTGATCGGTCCCGTTTGATTGCTTTCTCCTTTAGTAAATCTGTGGTGTACTCTTTCAGGATGGGAGTGGATTTCTGGGAGAAGGTCACTGGTGGAGGAGGAGGACCTTGTGGCCATTTCCACCTCAAGCCTTTAGAGATTATGCTATGAGCCCTCGGACCGAAGGTCCAATTGTCTTGAAAGTGGTAAAGTCTCTCCCCTACCGGGACCACCTCGTTGTGAGGGAGTGAACCTAGGTCCTTTCCTTCCCCGAGCCCCCTTTTTTCTAGGTCCGCCTCGATGGCGGAACTGTCTTCTACTCCTGTATCTTCCTCTCTGGTGTCCACGAAAGGAACCTGAGGGTTCGGAGCTAGGGCTGTATGCAGGCGAGGGCATTGAATCGGGGTTGGGCTGTGTACCTGGGGAATCAGTGAGGTATCCCACCTGATGAGGGGGGGATCCAGATGCATAGGGGTCGAATCAGAGGAAGACTGTGATGACGAGTGGGTAACCGACTATTGATGGCAGTGACCCCGGTTCGTTTTGTAGAGGGCAACTCTCTGCTTCTTCTTGAAGAAAGCTTGCTTTTGGTCTTCGACCTTCTTTCTGGCAGTGAGGCCCTGCCTTTCCTGCAATTTTGGGTTTCTCTCGTATCATCTTGTAGAACCTTGTTCACCTCCTCCTGAGGGAAGAGGGTTTTACCCCATCAGGGGGAAACTATCAGCCTGCTCGATTCCTGTCTGATAGAGGCCACAGACAGAACGTATTTCCTACAACTAACCCGATCAGACCACCAAACGTGTAGGTCGAATTGGAAGGGCAGAGATTGGTTCTTCATGAATATCCGAAACAAAGTCTCAGTGGGATAAACCGAGGCTAGGGTCTCCCCGAGGTGGGGTCCGGCTCTTTAAGAGCCGGCATGGCCGAACCTTCTTGTCAGCTTGAATAGTAAGACCTGTCCAATTATCCGTAATAGGCAAGGCAACAATGATAGCCGTTGTAGATATGGCGTATTCCCCATTGTGTGGGGTGAGCTTGGAATTATCGTACCCCCCAGACCGACAACATCCTGGTCGAGACAGATCGGGCCTGCCGTTTAGGAAATAATACTGTTACCTTCGGTACCTTGCCTAACCTAACCAAGTCATGCTCTTTCAATCGAACGAATCCGTTGAATGGGTATTCTAGTCCCTGAGAGTAAATTCTAGGTCCTCCAGAGGGCGGACGTCTATGCCATCCAGAGTTATGGTACCATCCATATATGGGACATGTAAGGCAAATTTCTATGTGTTGTTTTTATCGAAGGTTACTTCGATACGTCTGGGGCTGTAGGGGGAGACATCCAAGTTCCTGAACGGATCCGACTCACCACCATATCTTTGAGCTCCGTCATAGCCCCCTAGAATGTGTTGTATCTACTCTTTAACCCTACTCTTGGCTTTTAGCAGTCACGGTTTTATGCAGGGAATATGAACATCAGGATCCTTTGAGGGTCCTAGGTCGGTGACGCAGGTAATTGCAAAGCTGAAGGCTCCAAACTCATCACCACCTACCTGCCCATCCATGGGGTCGATGTCCAACCCTAGAGAGGACACTCCGAGGAGATAGGGTCCTCTAGATGGAGCATTCCTTCCAAACCTTGATACCCAAGGGCGGGGAGCCGCTCTTGCAGGCCGGAGAGATTCACCATCGTCCTGAAAGAAGTGAGGGGATTAGTGATGAAGGAGAAGACCGTTCTCCTCAATAAGTAATGCATACATAAATCCGGATCAAATTAAATCATCGCCCAAGTATACCAAATAGAAACATTAGAACCAACTTACCTCATGGGTCAGGAGTATGGAGGACAGCTCGTAGCAGATCGTGCATGACTCCGGGAACCATACCATGTAGGCGGACCTTCTGTAATAGAAAGGAGACATAAGTCTGGATGTTCCTTGAAACTCTGGTTAGTGATCCCATTCACAGGCTGGGATCAACCAAATCAGTATAACTAAAAATAATGGCTATTTTTATGCATATATTTATTATAAATATGTAGTATAAACTAAAATTACGGTTATATCTATGAATATATTCAATTATAAATATGTAGAAATATGGATAAATATCCATACAACATCGAGTTCAAAATAGAAATAAATTTCTACTCAGTACTTGGGATCGAACGCTAGCCCCTTCTAATGAAAAGCCAGGTCGAAACCAACCATGCCATGAGAGGCTATCTACTGTTCCTTGAGACTCCGGTCAGTGAACAGATGAATCAATAGTATACTAATATCCAGTAACCACGTAACATGTAACTATAAACCTCATCGGTAAAATAATGTTAACCCCGGTTCTGAACGTCTGAGTCAGGGGTGGCCAACCTATGACTCATGCGCCAACAGTGTCGCATTGCACGATTACAAGTGGCGCACTATACCCCATAGATAGTAAATTGAATGACTTTTCTTTAAAATTGCTAAATATGTTCATATATTTTCATTAGGACTTTCAAGAATAACTAATGAACATTATCAACGCAAATTCAAAGTGTCATTAAAGTAAGTACAGTTTACTTTGTATTCATGTTAAATCCTTTCCTTTACAGCTAAAACAAAAGATTGGCCACCCGTGGACTGAGTGGTCTCTGTTGCCACCGGAGATCCTGCGATAAAGGTCCGTCATAGTGAAAACGTGAACATCAGAGGTAAGATAATATTAACCTCAATGCTGAACATCTGTGTGATAGCCGGTTAAGCCGGAGATTCGATAAAAAGGACCGTAATAATGAAAGGTGATTATTCATGAAAAGGGGTTCGTACCCTGGTTCTGATCGTCTGATTGATCTCTGTTTGTACCGGAGATCCGGTGACAAAGGTCCGTCATCGTGAAATCGTGACCCTCAGCGGTACGATAACATTCCTCCATACTGAATGTCTGTGTTATCTCCAGTGAAGCCGGAGATTCGATGAAAAAAGGGCCGTTATAATGAAATTGTGATCAATCATGACAAAGGTTCGTGTGCAAAAGGCCTCAGCCGGAGTCTGAGTGGCGGATTTCACCGTTGCACTCCAAATATCTGACTAGTTCTCACCCAATGAGTATCCATTATAGCGGAGTATAACTCAAGGCGGAGCTAAGGGTGTCGTCATAAAGCGATCCCAAATAATGACTCATACACTAACATAACCTATTAATAGTGCTAGCTCTATTAACAGTAACCACATCAATAAAACGTGAATATCATTAAACGTAATATCATCAAGTCGGAGAATGAGAGGAGGCAGGAATAACTCGTGATCGTATAAAACGGAAAACGGGAAATCCACCTCCTCTACTCGAGCGTAATAAAGAAAACGAGAGAAGGGGTAACTCTTATCTGTAGAAACAGAATACGAGCACTCTATGCTCACGCTCTCAAGGTTACATAATAAAAAACCAAAATCACACAATAATATGATAAGAATAATGATAAAATTGTAATAACCAAGAACGAAGAATAACGACAACGTAACAATTAAACATAAAGATATAGTCTAAATCAAGCACCTTCCTGAGGCGTGAACATAACTATAACAAAGACTAGATCGATATTCTTCGTCCAAATTGGACTTGCTAGCAAATAAATACCATAGTAAAAAACAATAATAAATAATGATAATAATATTGGTCATAAAACGTAAGTGATATAACCTAGATGACAGAGTACCAGAAGGGCAATATTAACATGAAAAACTACCGAATCGAACAAAACCAAAATGGCTGCCGATACCGAGGACGGCCAAGCCTCTTCCAAAATTAAAATCCACATTACTGGAACGAGAACAAATGCCCGGTACTGAAAAAACTGTCAAAACAAACTATGGTACTTAACATTGGTAAAGGTGAAGTAGCAACGTCAGTCATGTTGAATTAACGACAATCACTTGCGAAACACACCTAACAAAATAAAAACGACTTAGCGGGCAAGTCCAAAACAGAAGGATGACCTGGATAGCGCGAGTAGTAGGTGTCGGTGGAGTAGTCCAACTGTATTCTCTAGGGCCTGTCACGGCCCTCCCCTTTGATGAAGGGATTATCTAAATGGAAGACAGCCTGTGAATAGTGGTTTACACACGCCCTTGTTAAATACACGACACCAACAAGGTGTTTGCGCGAGGGTTGTAACCTCTGCATTCCATGCTTTTATCTTTCTCTAGTATATTTGGAAGATTTATATTAGAAAAGTGTAAAGAAGGACCCTTTTCACCGGCCGTCACAGATCGACCCAGAAATAATTTGTTATAACATAAAAAAGATAAACAATCAACTTTTACCTGCCCTTATTAGATTCTCCTTCTTGTCAAATGTGTCATACGACCTTCACAGTAAAGACATGTAGCAATTCCTTCTATTTGCAGCTCTGCAAAAGTAAAATGTTTAGATCAAAGATTATAATCAAATTATGAAAATTCCTATATAAAAATGAAGTACTGTAGGTTGGTCAAGTTACCAACTATCTTTTTGAGATACCACCACTAAAAAAAAAAGACCTTCTAATATTACAGTGAACCCTCGTTTATCGCGGTAGATAGGTTCCAGACCCGGCGTGGATAGGTGAAAATCCGCGAAGTAGTGACACCATATTTACCTATTTATTTAACATGTATATTCGGACTTTTAAAACCTTCCCTTGTACGTAGTACTGTTAACAAACTACCCTTTAATGTACAGAACACTTAATGCATGTACTACAGTACCCTAAACTAAAACAGGCACAAATATTAAAGGCGATTTTATATCATGCGTTTCCTAAACACGCTAAAAAGCACGATAAAAAATGGCAACCAATGTTTTGTTTACGTTTATCTCTGATCATAATGAAGAAACAAACTCATTTAGTGTACACATATATGTATAGGTTAGTTTTTGCATCGATTTTATTGATGTATACAGTATGTTGATTTTGTTATTACCAATGTTTTACTTAATTTTTCTTAGGACTTCCAAATGAAATGTTTTTCTTTATGACGCCGCCTGAAACGACGGCGTCATAAAGTACGCTCAGTAAACAACCACGCTCAGAACAAAGAAGGCATTTAACGCGCATGATGAAAGTGATAAATAATGATATTTACAGTAAAAGCATTTACAAAATATGTTATTACAAATATTATTTACCGTATCTATATAAAATCATACAGTACATACTGTACGTAGCAAAGCAGGAAAACAATTTACGAGAGAGAGAGAGAGAGAGAGAGAGAGAGAGAGAGAGAGAGAGAGAGAGAGAGAGAGAGAGAGAGAGAGAGAGATTGTTTTACGTACGTAAATGTGAATTTTAAACAAAAAAAATATGATAGGTTACAACATGTATACTCTTCAGACTTTTAAAACCTTCCCTTTAACTTAATGCATACAGTACTAAACTATAAAACAGGCACAAATATTAAAATGTTAGAATATTAAAGTAAAAAATAAAGATTGTTACTGTACTCACCACGAAAGAAGTTCAAGAAAAACTTGAATGATGATGGCGATGAATTTGCTGCACAGTAGAAATGATGATGATGAAGCTGATGATGTCTTCTACTGTGCAGCCAATAATAGTATTTTACGTCTCTTCAGACGGAGGTGTCTTTTCCTGGGACACCTCTTCAACTTCTTCCTGAGACACTTCTTCAATTTCTTCTGAGGGCATTGTGATCGGAAGTTGCTGCCGCTGCTTCTTTTTTCGCAAGAGCATCCTGTAGGGAGCCATGTGTTCATCGATCTTGGTGCAGAATTGTACATAACGAACCATATCCTCGTCCCACTCTTGCGACATTTCTTTCACCTCATTCGCAAGCTTGCAGAGCTTGGCAAGCCGTTCTAATGTTAAGACCGTTTCTTCGACATTTTCTTGGATTTCTTCCTGTGTTTCACTGTCTTCACTGCCCGATTTCGTCAGGTCTTCGAGGTCTGCGGCCGCGTAACTTCTACTGTCTTTTAACATAGTATTGAGAAGCGTCACCTTCTCAGCAATCGTCATCATCTTTCGGTGCTGTTTAGGCTCACTACCAGCCTTAGTAGAAGCAGAAGGCTTGGGAGGCATTGTACAGTAGGGTTTAACAGAAAGTTCAACAAAAAGTTCAACTTAAAACAGTCACGCACAGCACAGATTAAAGTTCACAATTAACAACGTCAACACAGCGATACAGCGGGAGACAAAGTGACCGCAGAAAGAGATGCTGCGGGTTGGAGAAGCGGTCAAAACACCAATCAGAGGCTAGATTACAAAACTTGGGTTCTGATTCGTCATCTATCAGCGCTTGAACCAATCACAACCCAATTCAAAGTACAATATACCCTGCGTACAGTATACTGTACAGTAATAATAATAATAAATAATGATACTGTAATAATAATAATAATAATAATGATAATAATAATAATAATAATAACAATAATAATTTTAATAACAACAACAATAATAATAATAATAGCTTTACGTACGCTATTTTACGCTTTTGTTGTAGGATGTGTGTGTCTCTCTCTCTCTATGTCTCGTACGCTTATTCGAAATGTGATTTTTGCAACAAAGAATATTATTGGATGCAGTACTACGTACGTATACATACAAAAGATTCATGGAAAAGAAGCACTTCCATTACATTTGTAGTAATGTACAGTACAGTAGTAGCCAACAGCAGCCTTACACCATTCTAATATGGTATGACTGCATCTGATTTGCGTTTCATGTTCGATTTAATTTTACTACGTACTGTATACAGTACTGAATTATCGTATGATCACATTCTCTTTTCGTGTTTTATTTCTTTCTGTGCTTAATTATATGTCATATGTAATGCAATGAACAATCAGTAAGAGCAGATATTACTAATTACAGTATTAATGGAATTACAGGTAACGAAATATCGTATTTGGGGTCTTCAGATATTGCGGTATTTTCGAAATTTCCAGATAATCCGCGATATGTATATATATATGGGTTATGGAAAAAACCCGCGAAGTGGTGAATCCGCGATGGTCGAACCGCAAAGTAGCGAGGGTTCACTGTATTGCTAAGCCAGTCTAATGCTGGACCTTTAGTAGTGGGTTAAGGACCTTCCCTTCACCCACAAGTATGAATATTCTGAAATATTTTCTATTTGTCATTTTCATGTGACATTATTTCCAGCTTATGGGGTATACAACTCAAAATGAGTTAAGGCCCTTGCAACAGCCAGTCCCCCCCCTCCCCCAAGGATTAATGGTGTTTTAAATCATCTGAGATGACAGATTTAACGTGTGAAAAATATATTTAAAGAAGATTAATCTTTCAGAGAAAACTGAGCAGAGGGTGCAAAGAATCTCCTAGGAAAATAAGAATAAAGTTAACTTCACAATAATGAGTTTAATTAATGTTGGAATAATTGTAAAAAGATAGGAAAGGGGGGGATGAGCTGTTAGCTATAAGAACATAGACATTTGTTATGTACAGGAGATAATATTCATAGGCGCAAATACTAAATCAACTGGTAGTGACTGGGAGAAAAAGGAAATTCATGTGAAATAGCAGGGTTACAAAATTGAATGAAAAGGGGATACTATTTGAAGATAAATGGCAGAAGTGATGATAGTATGAAAGGTAAATGTATTGTGAATATTAAAATGATCTTTGGTAAGATGGAAATGCATGCATTTTCTAAAGCTAGAGACCAGAAAACAAGGAATAATAATTTTGTAAAATATTACTAGATGCAGTAGGCATAGTGAAATGCTACATGCAAGTTGAAAAACAGAAATCCCATAATCATGTGGTGCACCAAGTAAAAGTAGAAAGAGTCATTGAACATCAAAATTTTTGGTATATATTTTGTCTCATCATTAAGGTTGAGTAAAAATAACTGATTAAAAATAATTCTATGTAAGTTTTATATGACACTGTCCTTATTAGCAGAACACACTGGATTTGCAATGCTTGCTTACAGGAATGCATGAAATATCTCAGGAGGTTGGGCTCAAGATAAATAGAAGAAAGACATAGATGATGAGGACGCAATATTCAATGGAAGATGGAATATCATTGGAGGGAGAAAGGATTAACGAGGTAGAATCATTTAAATATTTAGGATATATGATCTCTAATACAGTCTTTAGAATTGGAGTTTAATGAAAGATTGAAAAAAGCAAATAAAATAATGGCTAGGTTAAATAAAATTTGGAAATCAAATCGCCTGAAATTACATATAAAAATCAGGCTCTATAGCAGTTTTGTGAGATCTGTGTTACTGTATGGACACACGTCATGGTATGACAATGAAACAATATCCAACAGATTTTGTAGGTTTGAGAACAAAACCCTCAGAAGAATATTGGGAGTTAAATGGCAGAACAGGATTAGAAATGAAACTAACTATAAGAGAGATAACTCGAGTGCCATATGTGGATGAGATCATGATGAGGGTTAGATGGAGATGGTTAAGGCATGCTCTTTGCACTTCCCAAGAGAGATTAGTTCACCAAACTTTCAACTGGGCTCCACAAAGCACTAGAAGAGTTGGAAGACCTAGGCCTACATGGCTGAGAACTATAAAGCGTGAAGGAGTGGACGATTGGAGAAATATTGCTTTAAAAGCTCAAGATAGAGATGATTGGCGAAATCTAACTGAGGCCCTTTACGTCAATAGGCGTAGGAGGAGATGATGAAATTTTATAGACACATACAAGTGTTATTACATCAGCTCCTAATAAGTAATATATATTAAACCTTTATCACAATGGTTGCAGGTTAAAGCTTTAAAATGTAAAGAAATGTGACAGAAAACAAGAAAATACTTACCAACAGCTAAATTATGTGTGAAAGATTTGCATCGTGAGCACATGATGATCGGTTTGGTTACAAGAAGAGTCCTACAACATCTAGGCAAAGTATGACCTGAAAATTTTATAAAAGAATAAGGTTTAGTTTCCTTCCTTTTACTTAATACTTTTATTTTTTTGTTACCAACATCATTATTTGTATTTGACTCAAAATGATTAATCCTGTACAATATATTCACTACTATAATAATGATATACTACACATCTTTACAATATGAATTTAAACAAAGGATTCAGAGAATTACCCTTTTTTAAATATTGTATGCCTTCAAAATATTCATCTACCATGATACTGTATGTGGTTCGTAAGCTCAAATATTGCGGTTTCTACATCAGGGAACACATTTAATATACTAGTATTTAATCTAATCAAAATTACACAAGCTGGTATGAATTAGGAAAAAAAGGGATTTTGACGAAGGAAAAATCTATTTCTGGGCGAGAGACCTGTGCCGCCCAGTGAAATGCTCCTTTAGCAACATTTCTAAGGTATATAACTGCTATATATTACCAGAGAAAAAATTGCATAGAAATGCCAGGTTGAACCCAGCTCGCTCACCTATATAAGGTGTCGATATGATACTGGGGCGTGATAATTCACAACCAGAGGTCTCGCACCATTTAGATATCTCCTCTTCAAAACCCCCGCCACAGCGAGGTGCCGATCAACACTACTACCACTAACCTAACCCACGCCAGTGACGTCACTCCTCATAGCACCCAAGGTTTGGGGCCCATGTTGGGAGGGAAGTCAAGGGAGGGTTCACTGGGCGGCACAGGTCTCTCGCCCAGAAATAGATTTTTCTTTCGTCAAAATCCCTTTTCTGGGCTCCGAGCTGTGCCGCCCAGTGAAATTGTACAAGAGAAATGGTCCCAAAACTTGGAACAATACCTGAGGAAGTAAAATAAAATCCAAAATAACAGGTAAGAGGATAGCAAGACATAGTTGATTAAGATTCACTATGTTCAGGAGGAATCACATTCCCTGCTGCCACTGTAGCAAATATAAGGCTTCCAGAGGTTTTAAACAGTGGCGTTTAAATACTGTTGGAGACTTCCAGCCTGTGTATTTAGTAAGTCCAGCGAAGTTCATAGTAATTAACTGAGGTAGCTACAGCTCGTATATCATGGACGTGAGGGAGTGATGTGGGAATGATTCTAGGTAGCTCGTTAATGAAATACAGAATCTGCTGTCTGATTCCTTTCAGGATGATGGTTCTTCCATCTTCTGTAATGGATAAGGGCCCTGAGGACTGAATGGAAGATATGTTTAAGTAGGCTTCCAGAGTGTTTACTGGACATAAAGATGGGTCCTGCAGAAGTGGGACAATCTTCCAGGGGAACCGTCTGTCCTGGGGGTCCTCATTTTCGTTAAAATCTTTTGTCAGGGGAAAGGAGTACTTCCCCTGACGAGAGAAATTCAATATGACCTGGATCTCTAGACAAGGCTGAAAGTTCTGATATTCTGGTGCCAGAAGTCAGGTTCATTAAGAACAAGGATTTCCTAAACAATGGAATATAATGACAAGTCTCGTTAAGAGTGTCTGAAGCCAACTTAAGTACAGTACGTCATTCAGAAACCAGGAAACTGAGCTAGGGTGAGTTGATGGTTTCAATCTGGCGCAGGTTCTCGGGATGGATAAGAAGTATGAATCGGTAAGGACAATATTAAAACCAATTGTAAAATCTTTTTCAAGGCTGACGTAATTGTGGTAATAGTACAATCCGCTAAGCCTGATTCAATAAAATTCTGAAGAAGGTTAATGTCAGATTCATAGTCATCGTCTCAACCTTTGAGTCCCTTAAAAACTTGCAAGTTTCATAACAGCCGAATCATACTTTCGAAGGGTGGATTCCTTCTTATCTGATTCTAAAAAAGGGATTTTGACGAAGGAAAAATCTATTTCTGGGCAAGAGACCTGTGCCGCCCAGTGAAATGCTCCTAATGCACCATTTCTAAGGAATATAACTGCTAATATTACCAGAGAAAAAATGTATAGGAATGCTAGGTTGAACTAGCTCGCTCACCTAATGGTGTCGATATAAACTGGGGCGAAATACCAGAGGTCTCGTACCATTTAGACTTCTCCTCTTCGAAATCCCTCAATAGTGAGGTGCGGTTCAACCTCCCCTGCCTCGCAGATCAGTACTACTAACTCTACCCACGCTTGCCCATCACTCCTTACAGCACCCTTAAATTTGGGGTCTGATCGGGGGGGGGGGGGGGGGGGAGCAACTAGGGTGGGTTCACTGGGCGGCACAGGTCTCTCGCCCAGAAATAGATTTTTCCTTCGTCAAAATCCCTTTTCTGGGCTCAATCCTGTGCCGCCCAGTGAAATAGTACCAGAGAAATGAACCCAAACTTCATTAACTATAAGGGAACGAATTAAAATCAACATAACAAATAGTGGTTTAATCAAGAGTTAACGTAGAAGACGGTCGTCTTTAATAACATCAGCATGATAAGGTATAATATCCCAGTAAGGGAAGACAAATGAACAGTAAACTTGAAATAAAACCAACTAAGGTCAAATACTGGAACATACTATATAAACTTGGACACTAAAGAAATACAGTTCGTATGGTAAAAGTAAATTGATCAATGATAATAAAATAAGCAATGTTACGAAATGGGAACACCCATGGGTGTGATATAACAAACCGAACTCAGGTAGGAACTGTAAGTGAGGCAGGTATGAGGAAGAAGGTGGAAGATATCGGATTCAGGAATTAGTTAGGAAGGAATTTGTCCGGGGGATACCACGCTCCCTGCGGCTACGGTAGCGAGTTGAAGGGCCTCTAGGTGTTTAAGATAGTGCCGCTTGAACACTGAGGGGGATTTCCATCCGGTATATTTAGAGAGATCTGTAAAGTTCATGTGATGGAAAAAATTTATTGAGGTCGCTACCGCCCGAATGTCGTGGACGTGAGGAAAAGACTCTGGATTAGCCTGTTTAATGAAATACAAGATCTGTTGTCTGATCCCTTTCAAAGTTATAGTCCCTCCCCGCTCTCTGATGAACAAGGGTCCCGAGGTCTTATAGGAGGTCCTTGATAGAAAGGACTTTAGAGTGGTAACCGGGCATAGGGAGGGATCCTGAGGGAGAGGGATAATTTTCCAGGAGGACCATCTATTCTGAGGGTCTTCATTTTTGGCCAAGAAGACCTTGTCTGGGGAGAGGAGGACCTCTCCTGACGGAAGGAACTCAATGTGGCCTGGGTTCCTTGATAAGGCAGCTAATTCCGAAATCCTGGCGCCAGATGCTAAACTCACGAGAAAGAGAGTTTTTCTGAGTAGAGGGATAAACTCACATGAATCGTTGATGGTTTCTGACGCTAGTTTAAGAACATCATTGAGAAACAAGGAAATCGAGCTAGGACGAGAAGATGGTCTCAGTCTGGCACAGGCTCTTGGGATCGAAGCTAGCAATGAATCTGTTAGATCTATATTAAAGCCGATTAGGAAAATCTTCTTCAAGGCAGACTTGATGGTAGTAATAGTGTTAGCTGCTAAGCCCGACTCAAACAAGGTTCTAAAAAAGGTTACTGTTAGGTTAGGTGTCATAAAGACAGTATTAGAATCCTTCAAAAACTTTGCTAGTTTTTTGACCGCCGAGTCATATTGACGAAGAGTGGAGTCTCTCTTGTCAGATTCTAAGAATAAAGTATTCTGGGGGTCTATGTTAGCCCCTTTGTGTGCCGCAAACTTCATGAAGTCCATAAAGTTAGGGTGTTCCGAATGTTTGAGGAAGCGAACACAGTGCACGTTTGTACTATCTGGGTCAAAGTCGGGTTGGGAATCTGGTGAGGGTGGAGATTCAGCTCCAGTAAAAGAGGAAACCAATTGCTCTTAGGCCAATTGGGGGCCACCAGGGCTACCTGACCTTTGAAGGCCACATAACATTTCAGTTTGTGGTTGGACTCCGTCGCGAAGAGATCTACCTGGAGATCCGGCACTTGGGAGAGGATCCATTGAAAGGATTTGCGATCTAGTGACCATTCTGACTCCAACGGTGTCATCCTGGAGAGTGCGTCTGCCACAATGTTCTGAACTCCAGCCAGATGGACGGCTGATAGGTGCCATTGGTTTGAGGCCGCCAGGGAGAAGATTGCTACCATCACATGATTGATGGGACCTGACTTGGAGCCCCCTCTGTTTAGACAACGGACTATGACTTCGTTGTCGAGGACTATCCTCAGATGTTGTTTCTTGGCCGGGGAAAGACGTTTCAAAGTTAGTAAGACCGCCAAGGCCTCCAGGACGTTTATGTGGAATTGTTGGAACATTGTGGACCAAAGGCCCTGAACCTTCCTGTGTTGGGAATAGCCTCCCCAACCTGATAGGGAGGCATCCGTGTGGATGACAATCCTTGGAGGGGGGTACTGCAACGGAACCGACTTTGATAGGCTCTTGGCGGTTGTCCATGGGAGAAGCCTCTTCCGAAGAATGGGAGGAAGGCGTGTCTTCTTGTCTCGACATTTGTTGTTTGCTCTGGAGCGCCAAACCCGGTTGATGTCTTTCAGTTTCGCTTTCAGAAGGAGGTCTGTCACTGAAGCGAATTGTAGGGACCCTAGAATCTTCTCCTGGTTCCTTCTGGAAGTTATCTTTTCCCCGAGAAAGCGTTTGGTATTTTTCGCAATCTCTATCCTCTTGGACCTGGGGAGACATAGAGTGTGAGAACGTAGGTCCCACCACAATCCCAGCCACTGAAATCTGGTCTCTGGTGTCAGACGAGACTTTCTGAAGTTTATTTGGAATCCCAGAAACTGAAGGTACTGGATCACCTTGTTTGTTGCCTTGAGACAATCCTCGACGTTGTCTGACCAGATTAGCCAATAGTCCAGGTATGCGACGACTTGGATTCCGTGGGATCGGAGTTCCTGAATGACCGATTCCGCCAGTTTCGTGAAGATTCTGGGCGCGATGTTGAGCCCGAAAGGCATCACTTTGAACGTGTAAGCCTTGTTGTCCAGTCTGAATCCTAGGAATGGGCGGAAGTGTCTCGCTATTGGAACGTGATAGTAAGCATCGGTAAGATCGATGGAGGTGGTGACGGACCCACGGGGAAGCAAGGTTCGCACCTGCGAGACGGTAAGCATGTGAAACCTGTCGCATTGAATGGACAAGTTTAGTCGGGACAGATCGAGGATGACCCTCCGGCTGTCGGAGTCTTTCTTCGGAACGCTGAATAAGCGACCTTGAAACTTCAGATGTTTCGTTTCCTTGATCGCGTTCTTGCGAAGAAGATCTTGGGTAAACAGAAGTAGGTCCGGTGTCGAGGGTTGATGAAATTTGTTCGGTGGAGGAGGCCCTTCTATCCAACTCCACCCCAGGCCCTTGGAGATTATGCTGAAGGCCCAAGGACTGAACCTCCAGCGACTCCGGAACGCATAAAGTCTCCCTCCTACCTGAAGATCTTCAGTAGTTGGAGGTTTTACCGCCTCGGCCACCACGAGACCCTTTTCCACGGGAGAAATATCTCCCTTTGCCTCTGTTCTGAAAAGAACCTCTCGAACCGGGGCCCTTGCCTCGTTGGTATCCTTGGGAGGAAACCCGGGACTCATAGACCGGGTTATAAACAGGAGAGCTAAACGAGTTCGAGGCCACTTGGCTTTCAGGGACGAGGACATACTTCTCTTGGGACTGAGACTTGGAGGTAGAGGGCTGGATGCCCTGAGTGACCGGGACCGACTGGACTACTTGAAGAGGTTGGCGGAATTGAGTGGAGTTATAAGGGCGTAGCCTCTTCCTGCCCCGGGAGTGAATGCTCGATTGTTCGAACTTCCGTTTGGGAGTGAGGCCCCAACGGACCTTAAGGCTCTGGTTTACTCTGGCAGCTTCGCTCAATACCGAGTTGACCATGTCCTCCGGGAACAGGTCCGGACCCCAAGCAGAGGCTTTAATGAGCTTATTCGGCTCATGGCGGATAGTAGCTTCAGATAAGACATGCCTACGGCAACGTCTTCTGGCCACCAAGAAGTCATAGCAATCTGCTAACAAAGATTGCAGGGTGACTTTAGTCCTAACCTTAAAGGCGTATTCCTCGTCATAGGTAAGAGAAAACATCTCCGCCATAGTCGAGACGTTGAGACTCCGGCTAAACCTAGACCGGGACTCGAACTCGAGTCGGATTAAGGTTTCAGGTAGTCTTGGGAGGCGTTCGCTGAATTGCGTCGATGCACAGTCAGCGGATAGCTTACCAGAAGTGAATGTCGATTGGATGTTAAGCCAACATTCATTATCTGATGGGAGCAGAAGAGATGTAGGATCTGTCTCCCGGAGTTGTGGCAAAGGTTTATCTTCGGACACTGCCTGAAGGGCTAATTCAACCATTTTGGTGACGCAAGGTGTGGGGGTATGTTCGTCCACAAGAAACATGGTGTAAGTACTCTTGTGGGAGGTCAGCATGGTGTTTGTACAACCCCACTCGTTTAAGGTTCTAACCCAAACAGACTGAGCCTGTTCCTTCGGAAAGATAACGGTCTCTTTAGGGACCTTATCTAGCCGGACAAGAGCCTCTTCCATAAGCCGGGCGAAGCCGGGGAAAGGGAATTGAAGGCCGGGAGGGAAGAACTCAAAATCTTCTATGGGCCGGGTCCCAAAACCCTCAATGGTTAACATTCCGTCCGTGAAAGGACAGTGGAGCGCCATTTTCACGGGTTGTTCTTCGTGAAAGGCGAAAGTTTTGAGGCGTCCGGGATGAGGAACTGCTGTTGTTGAGGCAGTCCTCCTTCCAGGGTGTCTAGTCTCCTGGTGATGGCAGAAAGCATAGAGCTAATCTGCTCTGAAACGACCCTCGTCATCATATTGGTGAGAGCCACCGGGTCGAGGTTGGTCGTGGTAACTAAGGGGGATGACTGCACTCCCGGGTCCTGAGACATAGGGGCGGTGCTAGCCGAGCCACTAGGGGCTCTGGGGAGGGGAGCCTTCTTGGGCTTGGATGATCTAGGTAGTGTGGGATTCTTACGAGTCCTCACTAAAGGTCTATTCTGATATTTGACCTTGGGAGGAACCGGGTGCGATCTCGGAGAGGATTCGCGGTTCCCTTCAAAACCTAAAAAGGAAGAATTATTAGAAGTTGAAGAAATAGAGGGGCTAAGAAGAGAGGTCTTAGCGCCAGACCCACCTGCCTCACCTACCACCTTACCTGTTTCCGATTCGTCTAAAACCATGGGCTCTATGTCTAAGTTCAGAGCCGCAACATTGTCTTCAATGGGGTCCGGGTCGTCAGCGATGTCCGTATCCTGAACGAGATTGAGTTCTACAGTTTCTGCAATGTCGGCAATTATAGGGGCCGCCACTTCCTTAGGCACTGCTGGCGAAGATTTTGCGTTTGGGTAGATAAGATTACAATAATCTTCGGAGAGGACGTAGGGCTTCTTGGCCTTAACGTTACGGGCGAAGCCGCCTACCCACACTTTCAAAGTGGCTCTTGCTGAGGTTTTAGCCGCCTGGGAACTCTGAAAGGACGGGGATAAGGTTAGCAAACCCGAGGGACAAACTGATGAATGAAACCGAAGATTCATAACAGAAGGCAAAGGGATGTAAATACAAAACGATTGAAAGAGGCTCACCGAATCTGAAGAGAGGGTGGAGATAAGGTCATAACAGACAAGGCAGTTGTCAGGGTGCCATACAACAATATCGTCCATCTGAATCCCACAGTCAGCGTGGGACCGACAGACCGCATGTCCGCAAGGTTGTTGAAGGACGGCCGCGCAGGCTGTCATCCGGCAGCGGACCACCTGTAAAAGGAATAGTCTATGAGCATCTACTAGTTTCTCTATAAGGGGTCCCGGAGGGTCCGGGACCTGCCAATAAAATAAAATGTATAGCCTTAGACTAAACATGCAGAGAACTGAGACTATTCCAAGAGCAACCCGGCAGAGCCGGGGATGAAAAAGGATGCAAAAAACAGTGATGAATAATGATAATCATAACTAGTTCCGGGGCCCCAGGGGCCGGGGAACAGGGCTGGTAAAGTAAACTTAAAGTAAACTTAAAGTAACTTAAAGTAAACTTAAAGTAACTTAAGATACATCCTTAAAATATAAAATAAAGAACTCCAATTATGATCTAAAACTAAAGTCTGTAATTGAATAGGGCTCCCGGAGGGAGGTTAGGAATCAAAAACTGTGTCAGTGTCAACAGATCCTGTAGTTAAGAGCCCGGAGGCTCCGATGTCTGATGACGGGAGGGTACAACGGGGGAGCGTGGGGGGAGCCAATGGAACCCCCACTACCCTACCGGAGGTACCGGGACGAAGGAAATGATCCATGTAGAATATAATATATAATGATATGGGATATAAATAGGTCCTATGCGGACGATAATAGCAGGAGGTACCGTAGGTGGGGACACTCCTAAGTAGAAGTGCTCATTCTTACAACCATAGCTAAAAGCAAAGGTTACACCAAGAAGGTGTAGGAATACCGACTAATCACGTGTGATAGTCCCCGGTGGTCCCGGCCCTCCCCCTCCCCCGACCGATGGCCAATCGGGGCGACGGGAGGGAGACGAAAAACCGCCCGGTATGAATGAGACTAAGTCACACCCCGTGGGTACACTCAGTCCTCAATATGTCGGAACGTTGAGGGAAGACTGAGGAACAAGCATACTTGACCCGTATGTCATAACCAACAACCATCGAGTGAGAGGAAGGGTGTACACAGGAGGAGGGGGGGGGATGGAATAGCCTCCCCAACCTGTGGGGGGGGGTATGGTACCGGGGAATCACCAGTGCGGGTGGTGGTAGACAGCGCTACCAACTGGAGATCCCCTCAACATGACATGAAAATCCCAAAAATATGATCATAACGGAGTAAAGCAATAAATACAATATCAATGCACAAATACATAAAAATAATTAATGAATTAAAAGCGAAATCACGAAAGTACGGCTAGGCATGCAGAAATAATATGGCGAGAGAGGGACTCGGACGAGTGGTAAGGGAGGAAGCATGACGCCATCCGCAGATGGAAAGCAGGGGTACCAACCTAGTTACTGAAGCGGTAGATCGAACAGTAAAAACAAAGATACGCGAGAGTCCCACTCGAACCAAATGTAAAACTAGGTGGAGCATAATAAAACTAAAAGGTTTAATAACAATAAGTGAGACGGTCGTCTTTAATTGCTCCTAGAACTAGCGAAACAATATCAATGGTGACGCTATCCACCAACCTGCACGAATGCAGGCATACCAACATAACCTACGCCTTGATGAAACGCTAACACTGATATCATAGGATAACATAAAAATAATGCTAGATGAAAGCATATAATCGGTGTACTATCTGAATGTAAGGAAAAAACTCCTAAAAGTTCGAACGAATATTAATGACGGACGAACTAGCGAAAAAGGGCAGAGCCGAACCATGAACGGTAAGAACGGGGACGCCGTTCATATATAAACACTTCTCAATTAATTAAAAACAAAGGCTACACTGCCCAATCACGCTTAAACTCATGGATAAAGTACTTAACTTCGATGGGGTATCTTGGGAATCGGCCATCGAGGAGAAAATAATGATAAATCCAAGGGTAAACACGAGAAAAAACACGGACTTAATAATAACAGGTGCTATAAAGGAGTGATGGGCAAGCGTGGGTAGAGTTAGTAGTACTGATCTGCGAGGCAGGGGAGGTTGAACCGCACCTCACTATTGAGGGATTTCGAAGAGGAGAAGTCTAAATGGTACGAGACCTTTGGTATTTCGCCCCAGTTTATATCGACACCATTAGGTGAGCGAGCTAGTTCAACCTAGCATTCCTATACATTTTTTCTCTGGTAATATTAGCAGTTATATTCCTTAGAAATGGTGCATTAGGAGCATTTCACTGGGCGGCACAGGATTGAGCCCAGAAATAGCGTATTTGAGGATCAATATCTGCACCCCTTGAGCTGCAAATTTCATAAAGTCCATAAAGTTAGGGCATTCTTAATTTTGAGGAAGCTAACACACCTGCGAGTTGTACTACTTGTGTTAGTTTTGGATTGGGGATCTGTCGAGGTGGAGACTCAGTTCCACCAGAAGGGGAAACCCGTTGTTCTCGGGCCAGATGGGGGCTACTAGAGCAACTTGGCCTTTGAAAGTCCTGAGCTTGTCTAACACTTTCATCGACAGATTTACTGGTGGGAATAGGTAAATTCTCT
Organism: Palaemon carinicauda; assembly: GCF_036898095.1. NCBI lineage: Eukaryota > Metazoa > Arthropoda > Malacostraca > Decapoda > Palaemonidae > Palaemon > Palaemon carinicauda. Next base: position 134,489,982 of record NC_090726.1, on the reverse strand, counting down.
CCCAAGTGTTCCAGACTAATGACATTGCGTCTGTGGCGTAAGCCCGAGGATCCGGGTTGGGGGCTACGTAGCACTCTAGTTTGTGGTTGGACTCTGTTGCAAACAGATCTATCTGGAGATCCGGAACCTGAGAAAGAATCCATCTGAAGGACTTTGGATCTAGTGACCACTCCGACTCCAGCGGAGTTGTCCTTGAAAGTGCGTCCGCCACTAGCTATCTAGAACAAACCTGATATGTTGGTTTTTGGCTGGAGCCGGTTGCTTAAGGTCAAAAATACCGCCATGGCCTCTAAGACATTGATATGAAGTGGGCGGAATATTGTCGACCATAGTCCCTGGACTTTCTTGTACTGAGAGTATCCCCCCCCCCCAGCCTGTTAAGGAGGCGTCTGTGTGAATGACCAGCTTGGGGGTGGATATTGTAAGGAAACGGATTTGCCAGATTTTGACCTTTGTCCATGGTTGAAGTCTTTTCTTCAGAATTGGTTGGAGTCGAGCCCTTTGTCTCGATATTACTCGTTTGCCCTGGAGCGCCATACTCGGCTTATATCTTTCAGTCTGGCCTTCAGTAGTATATCTGTTACTGAGGCAAACTGGAGGGCACCCAGGATTCTCTTTTGATTTCTCCTGGAAGACAATTTGTCTTTGAGAAAACGTATTGTGTTTTGCTATATCGTTCCTCTTGGCTGTTGGGAGACACAGAGTGTGGGAGCATAGAACCCATTGAATCCTAGCCATTGAAACTTGTCTTCGGGACCAGACGAGATTTCTCGAAGTTGATTTGGAACTAAAACTGTTGTAAGAGATTATCACTCTGTAGTTGCTGTGAGGCAGTTCTTGCCTAGTTGAAGCCTAGAAACGGATGAAAATGCCTTGCTATCGGAACATGATAGCAAACGTCTGCAAGATCCATAGAGGCGGTGACGGCCCCACAGAGAAGCAAGGTCCACACCTGAGAGACGGTCAGCATGTGAAACTTGTCGCATTGAATGTAAGAATTCAGAAGTGACAGGTCCAGGATTACTCTTCGCTATTCTGAGTCTTTCTTTGGCACGCTGAACAAGCGACCCTGAATTACAAGCGATTTACTTCCTTTATTGCCTTCTTCTGCAATAGATCGTTTTCATATAAGACTAGCTCTACCGTTGGATGTTGATGAAAACTGGTTGGTGGAGGGGGCCTTTCTATCCACCTCCACCCCAGACCTTTGGAAATTATGCTGAAAGCCCAAATGTTGAACGTTCAACGGTTCTGAAAGATGTAAAGTCTTCCCCCTACCCGAGAACTCCCAATGATTTGCTGCGGATTTACCTCCTCGGCCTCCGCGGAATTCTCGGCCTCGAGAGTAGCTGTTGCGAAAGGTTCCTCTCGAGCTAGTGCCTCTGGCGTCCTGTTAACCCTGGAAAGCACCCTGAGTTTCAAAGGTGGGGTTAAGGGCTGGGGAAGTAGCATAGGAGGTAGTTGCTACTTGGGACTGAGGAACCAGCACGTATTGCTGTTGGGGTTGACCCTTCGAAGTGAAAGGTTGACTCCCTTGTGCCACCGGGATGGTCTGAACCACCTGTTGGGACTGCCGGTTTGGAAGGAATGGAAAGGTCTCAGACTCTTTCTACCTCGAGATTGGTTGCTGGCCGGTTGGGGACTAAGCCCCATCGAACCTTGAGGCTCTGATTGACCCTAGCAGCTCCGCTGACGACGTTGTTGACTAAATCCTCAGGGAATAAGTCAGGGCCCCAGACTGGGGCTTTAATGAGCTTGTTAGGCTCATGTCTGATAGTGGCCTCAGACAAGACATGCCTACAGCAACGACGTCTGGCCGCAAAGAAGTCGTAGGAATCAGACAGTAAGGTTTGAAGTAATGACTTCGTCAAGACCTTAAAAGGTGGTTCCTCTTCATACATTAACCCTGGATAGGTACGGTGGGTCGTTTGCGACCCCGAGCGTCAAAAAAAAACAGGTTTTTCTCACGTGACTCACCCCTGTGACTGAATTTGTGGGTGATCGACCTGCAGGAGGTGTCTCCCCTACACGCTCTAGTAGTGTCCAGATGTGCATTGCTGTAGCTGTACTCCTTCCCCGATTTCTGAGACGCGTCGGGGTCGTTCGCGTCCGAGTTTACCCTTCTGAGGTAGTTTGCATAATTATCAAAGTTATTACGTATTATGAAATTGTCGTAGAATGGTGCAACTTGTATAGGTTATCAGTTGTGGAAAGTCTTGGTGGATTGTTTGGCTACCATGTGCATGTTTTTTTTTTTAGTTAAAATGTCGTTCATCACCACGAGGACCATTTTACCGCGAGTGCCCCTTTTTCATTTTTTTTCATTTTTTTGCCAAGTCATTTTTCCGTAAGATATTGCCAAATAGTGTCGTAAAACTTTTGCTTGGTTAGTGTTGGAAAGTGTGTCTAGATGATCTGGCTACCCATGCATGACTTTGTTTTTGTCAGATACGACGTAGTTATTGGTATATTGGGTATTTAACTGCGGTTACCAATTTCTGTTTTTTTTTCAATATTTGTAAAAATTTCTACGTAGTAAGGAATTGCCGTATATTATTCATTTTTTTTTCATGTTTATGTGTTAGAAAGTGTGCCTTGATGGTTGGGCTAACACGTGCATGTCTTTTTTTTTATCTGAGATGTCGTATATTAGAATGTCGGGCATTTTACCGCGAGTGTCCCTTTTTAATTTTTTTTAATTTTTTTGCCAAGTCATTTTTCCGTAAGATATTGCGAAATAGTGTCGTAAAACTTTTGCTTTTTTAATGTTGGAAAGTGTGTCTAGATGATCTGGCTACCCATGCGTGATTTTGTTTTTGTCAGATACGACGTAGTTATTGGTATATTGGGTATTTAACTGCGGTTGCCAATTTCTGTTTTTTTTCAATATTTGTAAAAATTTACTACGTAGTAAGGAATTGCCGTATATTATTGATTTTTTTTTCATGTTTATGTGTTAGAAAGTGTGCCTTGATGGTTGGGCTAACACGTGCATGTCTTTTTTTTTTATCTGAGATGCCGTATATTAGAATGTTGGGCATTTTTCCGCGAGTGCCCCTTTTTATTTGTTTTGCATTTTTTTGCTTAGTCATGTTACCGTAAGGAATTGGCAAGTAGTGTCGCAAAACTTATATTTTTATAGTGTTGGAAAGTGTTTCTAGATGATCTGGCTACCCATGCCTATTTTTTTTTTAGCCAGATATGGCGTATATATAAGTATGTGTTCGATTTTCCTGTGATTGCCATTTTTTCGTTTTTTCCCATTTCTTTCAAAATTACTACGTACTAAGGAACTATCACAGAGTAATATTTCATTTATATGTTTATTTGTCGGAAAATATGCCTTGATGGTTTGCCTAGCACGTGGCTGAAATTTTTTTTTTTTCTGAAATGCCGTATATTAGAATGGCCATTTTTCCACGAGTGCCCCTTTTTATTTGTTTTGCATTTTTTTGCTTAGTCATGTTACCGTAAGGAATTGGCAAGTAGTGTCGCAAAACTTATATTTTTATAGTGTTGGAAAGTGTTTCTAGATGATCTGGCTACCCATGCCTATCTTTTTTTTAGCCAGATATGGCGTATATATAGGTATGTGTTCGATTTTCCGGTGATTGCCATTTTTTCGTTTTTTCCCAATTCTTTCAAAATTACTACGTACTAAGGAACTATCACAGAGTAATGATTCCTCTAGATGTTTATTTGTCGGAAAATTTTGTTTACTTTTTTTTGATTGAATATCATCAAATTTTTTTAGCTAAAATATTGTTTTACATTTTTTTTTTTTCGATTTTATTTCCCTTCAAAAAAAATTTTTTGGGTTAGAATTTTAATTTTATAGTCGTAAAATAATCGACAATTATCCAGCAACCCACCATACAATTTTTATGCATATCCAATAATAATTAGATTAGTAAATAACACCTTGAAATTAACATACCCTTCCTACATTTCAAGTGACAGATTAGGGAGTCTGAGTCAGTGTGGTTGGCGGCCATTTTGTGGACATATCCGAAGCGTAAGCTGCCCTATCTATATATATTCTTGTTCCCTATAGAATTTGTGATATTTTGGTGTATTTTTACCTGCATAAATATCATATTATATATTAAATATATGTATTTTTTTACGAAATTTCCAAGTACTCAAAAAAGTACCTTTAGATATGGCCCCTGATATAAATGTAATTTACAAAATAATGAAGATTTTTTTACATATTTCTATTTTAGGATAACATATGTTTATTCCCTAAAAAAATTAACCACTTCCGATTTCATTTGGGTACCCAAAAAAATTCATGAAATTTGGACAATTTTTTTTGGCCAAAAAAAGTTACCCTTTTTTTCTCATTTCAGATCTTCACCTCCATGGGTCTGACTTCATCCAAAATACATCAAGATGTGTCCTAAACATTCAAGAATCAATTCCTAAAAGGATTTGTGTATATATGTATAAACTTTTTTTTTATGAATTTTTATGTCAGGTCTTTTTTTTTTTCTACTTAATTTTTTAAAATATTTATAATAAATAGTTTTTCTGCAGATGAGTAGTATTTATCTTTACAGTTGTTTTAAGCATTCATTGAAGTTTTTTTTGGCAAAAGAAAAAAGGAGGTTACTGCAAAAACTGATTTTTCAAGAATTTTTTTTGGCGTCGGGGTCGTTCGCGTCCGAGTATACCCTTAAAGGGGTGTCCGAGGACCGTACCTATCCAGGGTTAAAGAGGTCTTTTCTGCCATTGTAGCCGAGTTGATAGATCTACACAGGCGCATACATGCTTTGAACTCGAGGCATATCAGGGATTCCGGAAGCCTGGGTAGCCACTCACTGAACTGAATGGAAGCATAGTCAGCGCTTAATTTACCCGATGTGAAGGTCGCCTGGGCGTTAGTCCAGCAATCGTGATCCCCCGGGAACAGGAGGGAAATCGGATCCGTTTCCTTCAGTTGCAGTAACGGCTTGTCCTCGTTTATTGCCTGCTGAGCAAGGTCCACTATCTTAGTGACACACGGAGTAGGGGTTTACTCATCCACTACAAACATCGTGTACGAGCTCTTGTGAGGTGTTAACATAGTGTTAACACACTCCCACTCGTTTAAGGGCCGGACCCAGGTGGACTGAGCCTGCCCCTTTGGGTAAATTTCGGTTTCTTTAGGGACCTTATCAAACCTTACGAGTGTCTCCTTGGTAAGGCGTGCAAAACCAGAGAAAGGGAACTGTAGACCCGGCGGGTAGAATTCAAAATTTTATACAGGCCGGGTGCCAAACCCTTCGATGGTTAACATACCATCTTTGAAGGGAGAGTGCAAGGCCACCTTCCACGGATTGCTTTCGACAAATTTCGGGAGCTTAGAGGCATCCGGGATGATATATTGTTGCTGTTGAGGTAGCCCATAACGAATGAGACCCTGTACGAGGCTATCTGGTTTAGCATTCTCTCAGTGAGGGTGCTAACAAGGGAACCCATTGCAATATAAAATATATACACATATATATATATATATATATATATATATATATATATATATATATATATATATATATATATATATATATATATATATATACAATATACACATACATATATATGGATAAATATCAACACAACATCGTGTTCAAAATAGAAATGAATTTCTACCTCATACTTGGGATCGAACACTGGCCCCTTCTAATGAAAGGTCAGGTCGAAACCAACCATGCCAGGAGAGGCCATTGCATCAAATCTTGAAAGGGCTGCCGGATCGAAGGGAGCCTCCGGGGTCGTAGGTTTCAGGCTGGGCTTCGCTCTCGACCCAAGAGAGGAAGAAGCAGCTGCGGCTGAGTCTTTGGGGACTCTGGAAGACGAAGTCTTAACTGGTTTGGTGATTTGGAAGACCTGTGAGTCTTTGTTAGGGGCTGGCGGGTAGCTTTAACTTTAGGGACAACAGGACGTGGCCTGACATCAGCCACGTGCTTCCCTGAAAACCCGTAAAAGGAAGAGACACAGGGTCTCTTTACCCTGACACTCTGGGCGAACCCGCCGACCCAGATCTAAAGAGACGCCAAGGTAGAAGTCTTGGAAGACTGCGAGCTCTGAAAGAGAGTATATCGTTACTAATAAACAAGGTAACTTCGTTGGGAATGTAAAATAAATAGATCGAGAAAAATGTTTAAATCGATCAATTACAAAGGAAATAAAATGAAAATCCCAAAAGATTATATCCGAAGTTAAAATTATAGATAGTAACCACAGGGGCAACTACAGAGTATCCCATAGTAGGGTAGTAACCTAAAAAGATCCGGGTGCTCCGAATTCTTAAAATAGACCGGTATGAAACTGGGACAAAAGGCTATGAACAAAATTTCGGACCGGTATAGTAACCGGGGAAAAAACTTTTCATAAATTAACTGACATTGTTAAAATAATTCCATAAAAAGTGAAGATTATCAATGAAATAATATTGTCATAGCGAGAAATAAACTATCCCGTCGCTACTGGGGAAGTATAGAATAAAATGAAGATACATGAGTATCCCATAATAGGTCAGTAACCTAAAAAGATCCGGATGCTCCGAATTCATAAATTAAACTGATATGAAACCAGGACAAAAGGCTATGAACAAAATTTCGGACCGGTATAGTAACCGGGGAAAAACTTATCATAAATTAACTGACTTTGTTAAAACAATTCTGTAATAAGTTAAGATTATCAATGAAATAATATTGTCATAGCAAGAAGTATACTATCCCGTCGCTACTTGGGAAGTATAGAATAAAATAAAGATACATGAGTATCCCATAATAGGTTAGTAACCTAAAAAGATCCGGGTGTTCCGAATTCTTAAAATAGACCGATATGAAACCGGGACAAAAGGCTATGAACAAAATTTCGGACCGGTATAGTAACCGGGGAAAAACTTATAAAATAACTGACTTTGTTAAAACAATTCCGTAATAAGTTAAGATTATCAATGAAATAATATTGTCATAGCAAGAAATATACTATCCCGTCGCTACTTGGGAAGTATAGAATAAAATAAAGATACATGAGTATCCCATAATAGGTTAGTAACCTAAAAAGATCCGGGTGCTCCGAACTCTTAAAATAGACCGATATGAAACCGGGACAAAAGGTTATGAACAAAATTTCGGACCGGTATAGTGACCGGGGGAAAATTTATCAAGAATTAACTGACATTGTTGAAACAATTCTGTAATAAGTTAAGATTATCAATGAAATAATATTGTCATAGCGAGGAATATACTATCCCGTCACTACCGGGGAGGTATATAATAAAAAAGGGTTTATAATAACATGCTATCTTATAATAACATGCTCCCTGTTAAACAATTCCGTAATTAGATATGATCATTCAATGAAATGATATTATCATAGTAGGAGATATACTATCCTGTCATTACTGGGGAAGTATAGGATAAAAATGTTATAATAACATGTTATAATAACATGCTACCTGTTGGCTCCGGGGAGACAACTATGAGAGACCAGGGGATCGTAACATGCCTACCGGGGTAGGGGGAGTCGAAAGGGGAGGGAGGAAGGGGTTCAATGACTCCCCGCCAGCCACAAGAACCCAAAACGAACACCGACAATAAATAATATAACAACAAATATCCGCTCTTCCGTGATACCCCACGAACAAAATTTCTACGTTATAGTAGAAACTAAAATAATACAGTACATAACGAAACATAACCAATACACAACCGAGTTCCCCCCCGCCGACCGATGGCCAATCAGAGCGGCAGGAAAAAAGGCTACGACAAGGCAGGAGAATGAATGTACTAGACTGAAACCCCAGTGGATGTTCTCGGTACCAACTAATGAGTCATAAGGTATCCCAGGAAGGGATGGTGTGAGGGGGGGAGGAGGTGGTGGCAAGGCTGAGGTACGAGCGGACTCGATCCGTAATGCCAAACCGCTCACACAACGTGAGAGACGAGAGGAATCCCTGAATTGGGGATAATGGGGGGGGGGGGGAGGAGGCAACGAGAACTAACCAATGAGGGGGCAGGAGGCGATCACGTGGACATGAGGGAGGACAGGAGTACCAACCTGACCGATGGAACCACGTAAGTAAAACGGAATGATCATAAACGGAACGAGCAATAAAATAGTGTAAAATAATGTACAATAATGTTAAATGATGTAACACATTGAACTGGTTTATAGGCATGCGTAACTTAAAATAAAATTAGTAAGAGAAGGACGCAAGGGAATGGCAGGGGGATAATAGCTGGCAGCCCTCCAGAGCGGGGAGGAGTCGCACTGGACAGGGATACCAACATAACTTCTACCTCGGGTAGATGCCGAACGGTAGGAAACAAATAAAATAACAACTGCCCCGCGAGAGTCCCACTCAAACTAAGTGATAACTAGACTAGATGGTAATCGCAATAATTATTAATAAGATCAATATATAATATCAATAATATAATAATATAAACACTTAATGCAGTAGCGAAACCAACTAGACCGTGCCCGAAGGCAGGCTTGCCAACCGAGTTCAAAACTATGATACGTAGTATATCATCAAAACATCAAAATAGTATCCAAAGCACAATGATGAGGTGTAATCGGTGAGAAAAACCTCCAAAATAAGGTTCGAAACAAAAAACAATCAGTATGGAAGACCAATTGTAATACGTTAAGAATGAGCGAAGGCGGTAGCAAGCCAGCAAGGGAGCCGCAAGCGGTCTGACAAGAGGAAAAAATAAAACCTCGAATAAAATTAAAATGAATGGCAATGCTACCCCCAAAAGCTCAAAACTCATAGATCTGGTACTTAACTTAGATGGGGAGACCAGGGAATCCGCCATCTGCACAAAGAAATGAGATATGAACGAAAACACCGAAGAGAAAAATATACAAATGTTCATGGAAAGATGTGCTATAAAGGAGTGACGTCACTGGCGTGGGTTAGGTTAGTGGTAGTAGTGTTGATCGGCACCTCGCTGTGGCGGGGGCTTTGAAGAGGAGATATCTATATGGTGCGAGACCTCTGGTTGTGAATTATCACGCCCCAGTATTATATCGACACCTTATATAGGTGAGCGAGCTGGGTTCAACCTGGCATTCCTATGCAATTTTTTCTCTGGTAATATATAGCAGTTATACACCTTAGAAATGGTGCTAAAGGAGCATTTCACTGGGCGGCACAGCTCGGAGCCCAGAAATAGGTTTTAGACCCAAATTGGGGAAGAAATCAATGAATGTTCCAGCACCTCAGAGACCATCTCAACCCTTATGGCACAAAATAGTAATCTTCTCTTGATCACAAAACACACAAAGGCTACTACAGCCTGGGAAACCTCATCCAAAACAAATTTAACTAAAGAGGTCAAATAATCCAAAATGAAATTCAAATCCTGATGGCCTACAAATTTCTTTTTTAAATGACTAGCATCAACTCCTACTATAGAATAGGAAAAGGAGAGTACTGTATTTCAAGAAAACTTTATTACCCACTATCATTTCTTCAGTAAACCAGCTTGTTGACCAAGTAGTTAAAGCTATTAATAGTGGGCTCAAGAACGGAGATTAGATTACAGTCCAGAGCAATATTTGGTAACTAATTGGTAAATATAAACATAAAGATAAGTCTTATAAAAGTCTGAAAATCTTTGTGGCATAGAAGGCTTCAAAATTAGATGAGAATTATAATTACCAGCCTTTCTTTGCTTTTGAGTTGACAATTTATCGATTACATCCAAAATGAAATGAGGAATAGAGGTGAATAAATCTTCTTGGATGAGTCATCTCCAAAGACTTGGAAGAATGAATAGCACCAGAACTTACTTTGATCAATTTATTTGGATATTTTTCTGCAATAGTTTCCTACTGTTCTCTTCATCCTCATCCTCCTGTTTAGAAGGATGTACAGAGACAACATTACTTACTGGTTTCCCCTTTTTTTTTACATATCTGCTCGAGAGCTGAAACACATTTGTTTTTCAAGGGACTCATTTTGGCTATTGAGGTACTAGCGCTTATATTTACTCCGTTAGAGTCAACCCCCGATGAGTTAGTGGCTGAGTTTGTAAGTGATGATGCAAGCCATCCAAAACATGATGCAACTGATCAGCTTTAGATAAAACTATCAAATACATTTGCCGTACGAAATCATAAGTTATGATACAACATCCAAATAGGAGGTTGACCTTGAGCGTTTACTTCAGCAAGTAGAGGAATATTAGGATGCAGGCTACCAACTCGGCCTCCTGCCTTGCAATATAGTTTTTTAAAAGAGAGGATAGGATTGCAGGAATGTGAGGGTTTCTCAAAAGAATGGTCTAAAGTAAATAAAGAATTTGAGGCTCTATGAGAGGATCTTGTCTCTGTAATATGCTGTGCACCATGAGAACCCTTACTAAATGGAACACTAGACCTCAACTTAAGAAGTCGGTTTCAGTTAGAAATAGGGGAGATTAGTTTAGAAATACATTCATCCATCCATTCCTTTTTATAGCTCTGTGTAAGATCTTAACTTCTAGTGATTACCAAGGCCCTGGTTGTGATTAAAATAGACCCGCAATTTCTGTATAGAATTGAATCTTGCTGTATGAGAAAGTAGGTGGAATTATCTACAATTGGGAAGTTACTTGCATTGATTTTAATCTTACTTACCTTTAAAATTCGTTTCAGACTGGCTTTTTGCAAAATGGCACTTTTCAGTTATAGGTTTGTTATTTAGAAAAAATTAAAGGATGAAAGTTTGTATGATAAGACATTATGCAGTAGGACAAGACCATCAATGTTCGTACCTTTTTCACAAGTTCCTGATGTGAGGAGTTTTAGTGGCACATTTTCTGTACAAATAGGGCATTGTTCTGTCTTTGCACCGGAGAGCTTCTTTGATAACTTCTGAAATGTAAATTCATTTACAAATTAGAATAATAATACCATACAGTATCAACCAAAATATGAATTTCCATATTATCAAAAATTTTATTGCCAATGAAAAGTCTGCATACTTTACTTACTAAGGCCATAGTTTTTTCCTTTTCCTTTCCATTAGCAGTTATCCACTGACACATCAGTGAAAGAGAGAGAAAAAGTGAGGACTTACTACTCAAGTCCTCGGCTGTGAATTTCTTAATTGTTGTGATTATCCATACTTCTATAATGTGACATTCTAGGGCAGCTTCAATTGTTTCCTGGAATAAACATAATTTGAAAAATTTCCTTTCAAACCATATCTCTAATAATATATTTATATGTTCACCCTATATTGGAATTACAGTATTGAATTTACTGGTGTCAATGGCTTATGCAATTAAAGGGATGTTTTCAACTCTTTTGCTTACAGGGAAAGTTGCAAGCTTTTCTGGGGATGTTTAAACGGGAAAGGTTTCGACATAATACAAGAAATATTTTTAACTCAGACTGTATTTAATAAGGCTGACAGGAAGTTGTTATCTCTTATGGAAATGGGAAAACTGAAGACAAAGAATAAGAATGAAGACAAAGAATAAGAATGACGTAAGTATATATACATCTGAAAACTCTAAAAATTATAAAAATGATAATAATTATCCTGATAATATCAATAATGGTATCAATACTTGATTAGCATAGGTTTAATAGCTGTGAATTATTGATAACAATATACTGTAGGTTCTTGCACTGTAGTTTAAAGGATATTTATTTTCAATAATGAAGATGTAAAATGAAATTTACTCATTTTTATCGCTCAAAAAAAATTATAAATTATTAGATGCATCTTAAGGGCAAGTGTACTTTATAGATGAGCAAATATGGCAATTTCTTACCACATTTATAGGCAAAAAATTACAGTGATGAGCATTTATAAACCCTGCCCAAAACACCTATTGATGTTTCAAAGATACATAACAGTGTTTTAAATGCCATACCAAGGGATAATTGCTGTCTTCATTAGTCACTCTAATACTTCTGCACATTTTGGCCAGCCAATAGTGTAATTTAACTTGACTTTCTGTATGGAAATCTATTTTATCAGGAGTCATTAACTGCAGTGATGTCTTTCCTGTTTTGCAATAATATAACCTGAAAAACAAGATAAAATCAGATATACCACCATTTCCTTCTCCGGTCATGAGGTGATTATATGTGCTTAAATCCATTTAAAAGTATCAAATACTTCTGTTAAAAATATTCCAAACTGCTGTAAGTTTATAATATTCTAACAACAAAATTAGCTTCAAAATGCAAACCAAGAACGTTTACACACCTATTTCTTTTGTTATAAGTGCCAGATACTCCAATAACAACTGGAAGGTTGTTTGTGAACATATGGTTCCCATGGATTAAAATGGCAACCTGTCTCATTATTTATGTAATCAGAGTAGCTACGACAAAATGGGTTATGTTAGGCCAGTAATTAAGGTAAAAGTAATGGATTTGTATTGAAAACTAAATTTTGTTTTTTGAAAAATTACATTAACTCCCACATAAACTCATTAGTTTTTGTTTTCCAAAACTTAACTAGAGCAGCTTGTTTATATAAAATATTCTCATAAGCTAAAAAACAACTTTCCTGAGCCACAAGGAAACAATATTCTTCATACATATACCAAGGCACTTCCCCCAATTTTGGGGGGTAGCTGACATCAAACAATTGAAAAAAAAAGAGGGGACCTTTCCTCTCTACGTTCCTCCCAGCCTGACAAGGGACTCAGCCGAGTTCGGCTGGTACTGCTAGGGTGCCATAGCCCACCCGCCCCCGTTATCCACCACAGATGAAGCTTCATAACGCTGAATCCCCGACTGCTGCTACCTCTGCGGTTATCCAAGGCACCGGAGGAAGCAGCAGGGCCTACCAGAACTGCGTCACAATCGCTCACCATTCATTCCTATTTCTAGCATGCTCTCTTGCCTCTCTCACATCTATCCTCCTATCACCCAGAGCTTTCTTCACTCCATCCATCCACTCAAACCTTGGCCTTCCTCTTGTACTTCTCCCATCAACTCTTGCATTCATCCCCTTCTTTAGCAGACAGCCATTTTCCATTCTCTCAACATGGCCAAACCACCTCAACACATTCATATCCACTCTAGCTGCTAACTCATTTCTTACACCCATTCTCACCCTCACTACTTTGTTCCTAATCCTATCTACTCGAGATATACCAGCCATACTCCTTAGATACTTCATCTCGAACACATTCAATTTCTGTCTCTCCATCACTTTCATTCCCCACAACTCCGATCCATACATCACAGTTGGTACAATCCCTTTCTCATACAGAACTCTCTTTACATTCATGCCCAACCCTCTATTTTTTACCACTCCCTTAACTGCCCCCAACACTTTGCATCCTTCATTCACTCTCTGACGTACATCTGCTTCCAGTCCACCATTTGCTGCAACAACAGACCCCATGTACTTGAACTGATCCACCTCCTCAAGTAACTCTCCATTTAACATGACATTCAACCTTGCACCACCTTCCCTTCTCGCACATCTCATAACCTTACTCTTACCCACATTAACTCTCAACTTCCTTCTCTCACACACCCTTCCAAATTCTGTCACTAATCGACCAAGCTTCTCTTCCGGGTCTGCAACCAGTACAGTATCATCCGCAAACAACAACTGATTTACCTCCCACTCATGGTCATTCTTGTCTACCAGTTTCAGTCCTCGTCCAAGCACTCGAGCATTCACCTCTCTCACCACTCCATCAACATACAAGTTAAACAACCACAGCGACATCACACATCCCTGTCTCAGCCGCACTCTCACCGGAAACCAATCGCTCACTTCATTTCCTATCCTAACACATGCTTTACTACCTTTATAGAAACTTTACACTGCTTGCAACAACCTTCCACCAACTCCATATAACCTCATCACATTTCACATTGCTTCCCTATCAACTCTATCATATGCTTTCTCCAGATCCATAAACGCAACATATACCTCCCTACCTTTTGCTAAATATTTCTTGCAAATCTGCCTAACTGTAAAAATCTGATTCATACAACCCCTACCTCTTCTAAAACCACCCTGTACTTCTAAGATTGCATTCTCAGTTTTATCCTTAATCCTATTAATCAGTACTCTACCAAACACTTTTCCAACTACACTCAACAAACTAATACCCCTTGAATTACAACACTCATGCACATCTCCCTTACCCTTATATACTGGTACAATACATGCACAAACCCAATATACTGGTACCATTGACAACACAAAACACATATTAAACAATCTCACCAACCATTCAAGTACAGTCACACCCCCCTCCTTCAACATCTCAGCTCTCACACCATCCATACCAGATGCTTTTCCTACTCTCGTTTCATCTAGTGCTCTCCTCACTTCCTCTCTTGTAATCTCTCTCTCATTCTCATCTCCCATCACCGGCACCTCAACACCTGTAACAGCAATTACATCTGCCTCCTATTATCCTCAACAAACTGGGTAAGCTAATTAAAAACTTAAGATTTGACCAGATTGTAGATAAACCCACATGAATCACTTCTACCTCAGCATCCCTTATCGATCTAGTCATTACAAATGCTAAATATATGATAACAAAATCAGAGGTAACCCCTAGCTCAATAGCAGATCATGAGAATATTTTAACTTTGCTGAACGTTCGTAAACCGAAAAGGCAAACTATTTTTATAACTTTTAGGTGCTTGAAAAATTACTCTCAAGAAACTCTTTGCTCTCTACTTATGAATAATGTTCACATATTGAATCAAATTTTAAGTACCGATAACGTAAGTAAGCAAGTAGAAATTTTAACCAATGTTTTCACATCCTGTGTAGATATGTGCGCACCTGTGGTTACTAGAGAAGTAACTCGTCCCCCTGCCCCTTGGATTTCTGATACTATAAGAGACGATAATGGTAAGAGATAACGTGAAAAAAAACTAAAAAATCAAAGAGAAAATATTCATCTTAGAGAAACTCATAAGGAACTGAAGGAAAAGGTAAACTTGATGTTAACTGATAGTAGAAAGCAGTACTACAAACAAGAATTTAAAAATGCTAAAGGTGACATGGCTGCTACGTGGAAGATTGCTAATAATATGCTTTTCAATGGAATAAACAGCGATACGAATAAGCTGAATTGTGATACCAAAGATGATTTGCAACGTAAAGCTGAAGAGTTTAACGAATTCTTTGCAGAAGTGGGGAGAAAGACCTTTGAAAAAACACAGGAAGAACTGCATAACCGCATGCCTTTGGAAATAGACCCTATTATCACTCACAGTAGAGTCGATAGTTTTAAACCAGGGCCAGTGGACTGTAACACAGTAATCTTAGTTTTTAAAGGTCGCTCATGAATGGCAGAGGCAAGGGACAGTGGCATTGCCCTAGCAATCAGGACAATGCCCTAGAGACTGACCATATATTATATGATCAGCGTCCAAGCCTAGGAAGGGCCAGGCAGTGGCTGCTGATGACTCAGGCAAATAGACCTATGAGCTCCCCCAAACCCCCCAAGCTTAGCTCACAAGGATGGTAAGGTTCCAGACACTAATGGCACTAACGAGTCTCAGCGGGACTCGAACCCCCGACTAGTAAACACCAGGCAGAGACGTTACCAATCAGGCCACAGCAGAAACTAACGCCTTTGGATCTGATGGTATTTGTTTACGTTTCATTAGAGATGGTTTATATGTTATTGCTTTTTACCTTACGATAATTATCAATACATCAATTGTTACTTATTCATATCCAGACATATGGAAAATTCCCCATGTCATCCTGCTCTTCAAAAGCGGGGATGCCGACGATATCTCTAATTACCGTCCCATTTCCTTGCTACCTGTTTTATCGAAAGTACTTGAAAAAATTATTGCAAATCAGTTAACTGAATTTTTAGAGGAAAATAAACTAATCTCTTTAAGCCAACATGGATTCCGACCAAAATTGTCAACTGAAACAGCCCTGTTAAAATTATCTGACAAGATTTATGAAAATATAGACAACAAAAAAGTTTCCTTACTTTTATTACTAGATTTATCTAAGGCTTTTGATAGCGTGAATCATGCCATGTTATTGGAGAAATGTACGTTGATGAATATTGATCAGAGCTGGTTTAAGAGCTACCTTGAGAATAGGTTTCAGTCCGTCTGGCTAAATGGTACTGTATCATCGAAGAAAAATATTCAATTCGGAGTACCTCAGGGATCAATTGTCGGCCCTATACTTTTCATGGTATATGTTAATGATCTCGTGAGATCAATACCTGGCTGTTTTATAATTCAATATGCTGATGACACGCAAATACAAATAGAAGGTGACATTAAGGATAAAGCCGACATGATTTGTAAGGCAGAAGACATTCTAAACAGAGCTAAAGATTACTTTTTGAGAAATGGCTTACTTTTAAATGAGAAAAAGACATACTTTATCGTTATTGGATCCAGGCAATATGTGTCAGATATTGGAGATGAGGTACAGATAAATTTTAATGGAAATATAATTAAGCCAATGACGACTGTGAAAAATTTAGGTGTTCATTTCGATCGGTACATGAACTTTGACTGTCACATAGACGAAATGTATAAAAAGGTAATGGGTACTCTTACATACTTAAATAGAGTAAAAGATCATTTTGAGTCAAGTACTAGCAAGATAGTCGTCCAGTCACTAGCTTTAAGTTTTATAAAATATTGCTTAAAAGTTTGGGGATGTACTAACAAATCACAGCTACAAAGAGTACAAAAGCTGCAGAACTTTGCAGCAAGAGTGGCTGTTGGCAACGTTAGAAAGTTTGAACATGTAAGTCCACATTTAAAGGAATTGGAATGGTTGAAAATAAGAGACCAGTATAATCTTGACATGTGCACTATGGTATATAAAGCTTTAAATAATAAAATTCCAGATTGGTTTTACAGTTTCCCACCAGTATCTTTATTCAGTAATGTCACTACACGCCAAAGGGATGATTTGTATGTTGCAAGACATAAAACTAATATTGGCTCACGGCAAATCAGAGTCCGAGGTCCAGTGTTGTATAATGAACAGTCACGTGAAATAAAAGAAGCTGGCTCTGTGTCTATTTTCAAGTTAAAACTAAGGAGTTTACTTTTAACAGAGTCTTAATTGTTCTTTTAATTATTAGTACTTTGTTCTTAGATTTTAATCTGGCTTATATTTATATCTTTTATTAACTGATACTACATTGCACTTTTTAAATCCAAATATCCTAATTCAAAATGGGTTCTGAGTCTGGACATATTTGTTATCTTCGTTTTTTTTTTTTTTTTGCCTGTACGTATTTTTATATACTTATTTACTGATAATTTATGACTATTGGATTTCTATTTGAAGCTCATTTTACCTATGACTGTCTACTTTTATACATAGTTTCAAATAGTTTCCTATGATATTTATATTGTTGCTATTTTTACTGATTTTGATATTCTTAACCTATACCAAGTTTTATGTAAGAGTTAAATTCAAAATGTTTTTATACTGATATGGCTACTTATGTAGAATACCCAATGTACAATTGGAAATAAAGGATTATTATTATTATTATTATCAACATTCAGTAAACTTTTAAAATATTCCGCCCATCTTTTCCTTGCCTTCTCTCCTTTTAACAACCTTCCATTTCCACCTTCCACTGTCTCTTGAATTCTTGAACCAGCCTTCCTTACTCTCTTCACTTCTTTCCAAAACTTCTTATTCTCTTCATACGAACGACCCAATTCCTGACCCCACCTCAGGTCAGCTGCCCTCTTTGCCTCACTTACCTTGCACTTTACTTCCACATTTTTCTCTCTATATCTTTCATACTTCTCTACACTATTACTCTGCAGTCATTCTTCAAAAGCCCTCATTTTCTCTTCCACTTTTACCTTCACTCCTTCATTCCACCATTCACTGCCCTTCCTCATGCTGCCCCCAACAAACTTCTTGCCACACACATCACTTGCAATTTCAACAAAATTTTCTTTTACTAACTTCCACTCCTCCTCTAAATTACCAGTTTCTCTTTCTTTCACTGGCACATGCCATTTTCAACCTTTCTTGATATTTACTTTTTACCCCCGGTTTTATTAGCTCCTCAAACTTCACTAGCTCCCTTTTACACCCCCCTACTCTATTCCCCCACACTTTTGCTACAACTAATTTTCCTTTCACCAAAAAATTATCAAACATACCGTTACCCATACCCCTAAAGTCCAGTGTTTCTCAACGTGGGCCATATGGCCCCCTTGGGGGCCATGAGAATTTTTCAGGGGCCACAAGACAAAATTGGAAAAATGGGGGGCCATGGGGGGGGGGGGGCCACAGAAAATTACAAGGAAAAGGAAACTGCTTTACGCATTTTAAAAGAAGTGCTGTCATCTTTTCACATAATTGCTGAAAGAGGCGATCTTTCTGTGCACTATTTTTTATTGCACTTTGGGAGTGTTATCTCTTTCTTTAGTGGGACAACAGAACTTGGACAGAAACTTGTTGATGCAAAGAGTGACATCTTATACCTGTCAGACATATTTGAAAAGCTAAATGTTCTGAACAAAGAGCTTCAAGGAAATAACTCCACCCTGTTTTCCTGCTAGGAGGCAATTACTGCATTTAAAGGGAAACTCAAGCTGTTCTGATTGAACCTTGGAAGACGAGAGTTTGCACAGTTTCCTTCCTTAGCAGTTATATCCAACAAACTGCTTGATGATGACCTAGCAGTGAATGTTGACCATCTGAAGCAGTTGCATAATGATATGGAAACTCACTTCTCTGACCTACTGCAAATGACTGTGCCACACTGGTTTGTGGATCCCTTCATTGTTGATGTATCTGAAGTTGATGTCACCCTACAAGAATGTCTCATTGAACTTCAGAATAACACAACAGCTCAAGCAAGGTTCAAGCATGGAGGACACCAGAAGCTGTGGATGAATCAAGATATGTATAAGTAGTACCCAATACTCTGGAAAGATGTGAAGTTGCTCTTACTTGCCTTTCCCACATCTTACTTGGTTGAGACTGGTTTCAATCGGGTGATGTGCCTGCTGTCAAAGACACGAATTCGCCTTGACATAGAAAAAAAAAAAAGAGGCAATTTACGTCTCGCTCTAACAGCTTTCAAGCCAAACACTGACAAGTTGGCAGCCTTGCATCAGTCACAGGGATCCCACTGAAACCTTTCAAGATAAAGCCAATTGTACCTACATGTATTCCTTGTTTTGTATTCCTTTTGTAAATAAATAAGTATTCAAATAAAATATTTTTCTAATTAATATTGTTATTTGATTTATACCTGAAATTAGTGTTTTGAGTACATGGTACTATTCAAGCTAGAACCATTAATAGACCTACTTCCCTAGGCGTATTAAGGGGATGGACGGATGGCGGGTGCTGGGGGGGGGGGTGCATTAGAACTCAAAGTTGGCATGGAGGGGCCACAAGAACTTGCACTGGATTGAAGGGGGCCACCACCAGAAAAAGGTTGAGAAACACTGCCCGGCCTAAACACATACACGTCTTTCAATCTTCCAAACATTCTTTTAGTTATCAACACATAATCCATTAACGCCCTTTCTACCACTCTTCCATTTGCCACTCTTACCCATGTATACTTGTTTTTATCTTTCTTTTTGAAAAAGCTAGAACTTATCACCATCTCTCGCTCAACACACATATCTACCAGTCTCTCACCACTCTCATTTTTCCCTGGTACGCCATACTTCCCAATGACACCTTCTACCTCTCCAGCACCCACTCTATTATTTAAGTCCCCAATGACAACTACATAATTCCTTCTACCCAGTCCTTCTACACACCTAGTTAATTCATTCCAGAACTCATTTTGCTCTTCACTTTTCTCACAACCTGGTCCATACGCACTGACAAAAGCCCAACATTCCCTACCCAACCTAACCCTTACCCACATTAACCTAGATATTACCTCCTTCCATTCCACTACTTTACCTGTCATCCATTCACTCAGCAATAAAGCCACACCTGCTCTTGCTCTTTCCCTTTCAATCCCTGACACTCTACCAGACATTTCACCAAACATCACTTCACCCTTCCCTTTTATCTTTGTCTCACACAAAGCCAATATATCCATCCTTCTATTCCTAAACATACTTCCAGTCTCACATCTTTTACTCTCTATCGTACTACATCCACGCACATTCAGACACCTCAAAACTAGAGTGTGGGGAGCAGTCACTCTCCCCCCAGCTCCTCCTCTTTGATGTCTCACAGGATTATAATTCAGGAGAGGGGGTTCCCAGCCCCCTCGTTCCATATTCTAATTAACTTGTTTTTTAAGCCAACCTGTGGAAAGTAATATTCATAGGATGTCCTTTTCTAAGATATTTAGTTTTACCCAAGAGAAGAAAGAGAATGGAATCTTGAATGATTGTTTGAGATTTTGTAAGAAAATACTGTAACTATTGCAAAAGAAGGACTAACAGACACCTAAATCTTTGTGCAAGTAATTCTGCCGAACGTACAAAACATATTAACATATTTTGGAGAGGCAAACACTAAAATAAACCAATGTTGTCTTGAGTATGAGATTGGCAAGACAGGCTGGACCAATAAATTCATATGACAGATTAGTCAGACTTTTCAAACCTAATAGAAACTTCAGTTAGATGACGTCATATACTGTATCTGAAAGCTACTTCCTTTTTTAAAAATACAGTACTGACAAATTTTTCAAATTAAGTAAAAAATTAATATTTAACCTCAGCAAATTGTAAACGTAAACAAAAGAGGAATCAACAGAATTTGAATAATAATGATGTTTATTAGGTTGATACTTAAGTGTAAATCACAATGCTAAGATCTTTGAAGCACGAGGTTCTCAAAATTATACTCAAAATTTGAAATTTTCTCTAAACATTTATACCTTCCCCCTTCCCCTTCAGGACCACTAGGCTTGGAAAGGCAACTGATTTGCTTCCAAATGAATACTAGACTATCATAATATTTTATCAAGATGCCCATCATTCCCTTATTTTTCAAACTATTGGAAATGAAGACCTCTTAAGCAGAACCACTTGAAGTTGGGAGGAGGAAGGAAGTTGTGGTAAATGGTAACTATAACTAATTTCCACCAACAAACCACAGCTAATAAGAACAAAGTACTCTAGTCTCATCCCTATTGATATAAGGCTACTTCCCTGTTGATCATCACTTAACACATCTCCCAAAGGCATAATATAAAGTTTCCAGACAATCATTATGCATCACCCCAAAAATGACTAATAATTAGCAAATTGTTTTTGGGATATCATTTTGGTGCCATAGTGACACTTCCTAGAAAACTAGTCTTAATGAATTTTGGTGAAGCGTTGATTCCCCAATTTCACGAACTTTAGATCAAAGAACCAGAGAAAAATTTATGTACCTTTCCTCTAAACAGATTTTGACTAATAAGAAATATTAAAAAGGGAAGCCCTGGCATTCTTGGCTACAGTTCTAAAGAGGATTCTAGCTTTACAAAACGGATTTTGAAGCAAAGCGAAAAATCTATTTTTGGTGGAGATGGCCATGTCGTCCTGATGGAAGGTTCCTTTAGGCAGCTTTCTAAGGGATATTTAGCTACATTGATACTCCCACAGAATTGACCATAGGTCTCCAGAATTCTAACTCCTGGCGCGAGTATCCTTAAAAATTTTCTTAAGGATATCGCGTAATATCAGGGGACGTATTTCTTGATATGACACATGGCACTCTTCACCCCGAATAGAGTTTTCGCTCTGAGAGGGAAGAGTGGCGAAATTGAAGGGGAGCCGTCATCAAGGTTACCCGGTGGATCCCCTTCCCGTACTACTACAGGGCCCAATATGGCTACCCATTCGTTGTAGCAATTAAGCATGGTGGCTACAGATAGAGTAGTTTCGGGTGGGGATTGTTAGGTATGTACATTCCTTTTCTTTGAAAAGGAGGGCGGGTCCATCAGGACGACATGGCATCTCACCCAAAAATAGATTTTTCGCTTTGCTTCAAAATCCGTTTTTTGGGCTCAAGCCATGTCGTCCTGATGGAAGCTTACCAGAGAATTACTTGAAAGTACTGTATCTGTGAGTTTGTATAAGTGCCTTAACCTTGAGTCAGCTTCTATATGGTCACCCAGACCACATAAATATATGAATGTACCATTATTCGTCATATCCACTAAGCTTGGAACAATCTTAGGGCTTCCAGCCCCCTGCAGGGAAATGACACCATAGACTATAGAAGCGACAAGGTTTGTATATATGTTGGAACAAATGTAATTATCTTTCAATAATTATGTTCACACGTATATGCACCTTCAAGTATCTACTTTATTTTAGGAAAATAAGTAAGAACTCTGTCTAATTTTATTCGGCTACTTTGGGGCGAATAAGACGCAAATACATTTTCATACTTTATTTGTATAGACATCATAAATGGAACAACGAATGTATTAAATCAGAATCAATTAATATACAGCCAGCATTCTAAAGGTACATATATATTTATCACCTGAAAGGGAAGAAATATATGTTAGCCACTCAAAATCATTTGAAAAATTATCAAGATAATTTCACTGTAAATGTTGGATGAATTTTAACACTGCGTACAAGTGTACACATGGCACTGGTGTCATTGGTATGATTCTACACCTATAAAGAAGTCCTAGTGTCACCAGGGTGACCCTTAATAAAAGGTATTACACTGCAAGGTGTTAACACCTTTTCACCCAAACTGTAACAGTCCCAAACAGTTCACTGTTCATTGCAGCACTAGACGACAGGTTTTACAACACTACCTGCCGCCACCACAAAGTGTTTCAATTCGTCACTTGCTTCGTGTAATGTTTATAGAAGACTCTAGAGGATTTCCAACCAGTGTATGAGCGGAGTCTCTCAAAGTCCATATGCTGAAAAAAGTTCAGCGAGGAAGCAATCTTTCTCGGATCATGACCTGCGGGTGTACAGTACTATCAGGACCCGCTCTGCGATTGAAGTAGGTGAGCATCGACCTCCGTTGTTTCAGGGATAAGTTTGATCCTGAGGTTTCGCCTTTGAAGAGCTGTCCTCCCGTGAAGTCTGAGGTTTTTCGAAGATAGACCTTTAGAGACACTACTGGACATAGAGAGACATCTTCCCTCATAGGGCAGATTCTCCAGGGACCCCACCTTTTGGTGGGTAGCTAGTTTTTGGCGAGAAATGTAGGATCGGGAAAAAGATTCAGTTCTCCCACTTCTGTGAACTGAATATGGCCCTCGTCTCTTGATAGGGCTACTATTTCACTAACTCTAGCCCCTGAGGCTATAGCGAACAAAAATATCACTTTTTGTGTTAGAACCTTTAGAGAGCAATCTTCATTGTTCAAGTTCGAAGCATAGTGTAAGACTTTGTCCAGAGACCACGAAATGGGCTTTGGAGGGGCTGCTGGTTTAAGTCTAGCACATGCCTTCGTAATCTTGTTGAAGATTTCCTTCGGCAGGTCCACCTGGAAGGCGTATAGAAGAAATCTAGTTAAAGCTGACTTACACGTAGTTATCGTGGTGGAAGCCAAGCCTTGCTCGTGAAGGTGGATGAAGAAGGACAGGCAGAAGTCTATCAAGATTTCCGTCGGCTTTTTGGCTTTAACAAAAGCGACCCACTTCTTCCAAGACGATTCATATTGTCTTCTGGTTAACTTAGACTTGTATTCTTCTAGAAAGTCCATACTGTCTTTCGAGATCCAAAATCTTTTCTTGACTGCTAAGGCGAGAAAATCATGAGATGAAGGTTTTGGGTTCTCTGTGATGAAGCGAAGACAGTCGACTTCTGAACCAATTGGGATAGAACTGGGTTCAGTAGAGGAAACAGCCTCAACTTCAGTTCTATCACCAGAGAGAACCAATTGCTTTTGGGCCACTACTGCTGCAGTTCCCTTGAAGGATCTCAGCTTGTTGAGGACCTTCTGCAGGAGATTGGTTGGAGGGAACAGGTAGATGTGGGTCCATCTGTTCCAATCAAGGGACATGGCGTCCTCCGCCTCTGCCCGAGGGTCCTCGTAAGGGGCTACGTATCAAGGTAGTTTCTTGTTGCCGCTCCTTATTAAGAGGTCGATTATGCAGTTCTAGACTTTTTCCAAGATGAAGGAGAATGAGCTTGCGTCTAGGGACCACTCTGACTCTATCGGCTTTAGCCTGGATAGAGCATCTGCCGTCACATTGCGGAACCCTTGTAGGTGAACTGCCGATAAGTGCCATCTTTTCTTTCTTGCCAAGCGAAAGATGGCCAGCATCACGTGATTGATGTAGGGCGATCTCGAGCCTTGTCAGTTCAGACATCTCACTATCACTTCGCTGTCCAAGACCAGTCTGATGTGGGCTGATCTGTGAGGGGATAGCTTCTTCAACGTCAGGAGGACTCCTATGGCCTCCAGAATGTTGATGTGAAAGGTCTTGAACAGGGATGACCAGGTCCCTTGAGCTTTCCTTTGATGGGAGTGACCTCCCCATCCTTCCGTCGAGGCATCTGTGTGGATGGTCACCGATGGGGGAGGTGGTTGTGAGGGAACAGTCCTTGGTAGGCTCTTGACCTTCGACCACGGCTTGAGAAGCGATCGTAGTAAGGTCGGCACCGGTCTCTGTAGATCTCTTCGAGCATTTGATGCGTATCTTCTCCAGACTCCTGACGCATCTTTCAGCTTTGCTCTTAGCACTGGGTCTGTTACTGCTGCAAACTGGAGAGAGCCCAGTACTCTTTCCTGTTGGCATCTTGAGATCCTATTGGATTTCAGTAGTCTCTTGACAGAACTCGCGATCTCTCTCCTCTTCTTTGGTGGAAAGGAGAGACGGTGTGACTGCAAGTTCCAATGGATTCCCAGCCATTGAAACTCCTGAGCTGGAGCGAGGCGAGACTTCTTGTGGTTGATCTTGAATCCCAGATGTTCCAGGAACTGGATCACTTTCTTGGATGCTTGCAGACAAGCAGTCTTGGATGCTGCCCACACTAGCCAGTCATCCAGGTATGCAGCTACCTGAACGCCTTCTAGGCGTAGTTGTTGTACGACTGCGTCCGCAAGTTTCGTGAAGATCCTTGGGGCTATGTTTAGTCCGAAGGGCATGGCTCTGAAGACATACTTTGTCTTCTGTAACTTGAATCCTAGGTAGGAGGAGAGGGGGCAACTGACTGGAAGGTGCAAGTAAGCATCTGCCAGGTCTATTGAGACTGTGTACTCCCCTTTCGGTAACAGGCTTCTTATGTGTTGAAGGGTTAACATCCGGAAATTGTTCTCAATAAACTTGTTGAGTGGCGACAAGTCTAGAATGACTTTGAGTTTGTCCGAGTCCTTCTTGGGAACAAAGAACAGCCTTCCCTGGAATTTGATGGACTTTGCTTTCCTTATAACCTTTTTGTTAAAGAGTTCTAAGGTATATTCTTCCAGTAAGGGGGTGGAGTGTTGGAAGAACTGAGGAAATGAAGGTGGAGATTTGTTCTATTTCCATCCCAGTCCATTCTTTATTAGGCTGTGGGCCCAGGGATCGAAGGTCCAACGATCCTGAAAGTGGAGGAGTCTCCCTCCTACCTGGAGCATCTCATTGCTTGGATGGTCCTGAGGGTTTGCCACCCTGACCACGTCCTTCCCTGCCTCGTGAGGGGTTTCTTGAGGAGCCCCGTCTAGATCCTCTTCCTTTCGGGTGAAAGGTAGTGGTGTGCCTCTCAAAACCTGGGTTGAAGGCTGGTAACTGGGCTACCATCTCCATGCAGTTCTGGAGGGAAAGAGAAGCGGCTAGCCTTCTTTGTCTCCTGTTCTCTTCTCAGGAGAAAGTCCGACAGCTTCGGGAGGTTCTCGCTGAACTGCAGTCCTGCGATGTCCGCATCGAGTTTCGGGACTGAGAAGGTTAGGTGGACCTCCTTCCATTACTTCTCATCTGTCGGCAAGGCCAGAGACAATGGCTTACACTCCTCTAGCGTAGGGCATGGTTTGCCTGCATCAATAGCCTTCAGCACACTTTGGAGAGCTTTTGACGAGAAGGAGGAAGCTCTTGAAGAAGGAGCAAGAAAAGTAGGGTGTTTCTTGTTCAGTGCAGAAACTCTAGAGTTGGTATACCCTGTCTTTTTTAGGCTACTCGTCAAGAGAGCCTGTGCCTTGTCGTGGTCGAAAATCATGACTTCCTTTGGTTCCGTCTCTTCTTTAGACTCTGGCTGACTCTTCAGCCGGATGAAACACTCCGGGTAAGCCGCAAAGTTTGGCCAAAATTCGATGTTGTCCAGGTGGACGACTCCCATCTTTTCTGAAATGTAGAGTTTTCCATTTGTAATTGGCATAAACTCTGCATACCTCCAGGGATTGGATTTGGAGCAAGGTGGCAGGTCCTGTACTGTGGGTCGCTTGTGAGACCCACGGGAAGTGACTATCCGAGTTGCTTCGCGGAATTCCTTCGTCATTTCCTTCTTCATATCTACATTTTCCTTACGTAGAGTGTCCATTAGCAACGTAATTTGGGCCATAACTGCTTGACCCAGTGAGTCTAATGGAGGGGTAGGAGCCGAAGACGTGGACGGTGCCGGCTGGAATGTCGACACAGACAGAAGGGGGTCCTCCGCTTCCGTCGACTCAAGATCCTCGTCTCGTCCGGGTGGTAGGGCCACCTCTTCTTCAGGATCATCTTGAAGGAGATCCTTTTCTGTGTCCGAGGACATTTCAGACATCCTCTCCTGATGGATGTCCATGCCTTTCATCGCTTCGTTGATGTCGGCCTCAACTGCGATCTAGATGCAAGGAGGCCTGGGTCGTGCCTGGGTCGTGCCTGAGGTACGACGGCATCAGCTGTTGCCTTTGGGAACAGCATGCTTCTCATCATGTCATTGGGAAGGTACGGTCCCGGAGAGTTCTTCTTGAACCCTCGTACCCATCTCCGAAGCTTGGGATCACGGAAACCCTCAGTCATCAAGGTTGAGCAGATGTTGCAGTCCTTGGGGTTCCAATACCTCAAGGTTTCGGTTGCATAACCTCGCATTTCACCTTGGTCTCCTCCTGTAAAGAAAGGAAAATGAAACGAGTATGTGGTAATTTATCACACTTGATAAATTTTATATACATGCATAAAATGGTATTACCATTACCAATGTAGCTTAGGATAGTAAGCTAGAAAGAAAATAGGAAAGACACATATCTGTGCCTCCTGTCCAGCCAATTGCTGTGACTTCCCTCAATATTAATATTTAGAATTTCCTTATTTAAGGAAAACTAGAGTGGAAGAGCTCTAATCTCTAGAGCTAAAATTAGTGTATACTAGCACTAACCCTTCCATAAAGGAATATTAATATTGTAGGGTAAAAATATAAGTTCTGATGACCTATGGCTCATCAGGGTATTGAAGGAGTAATTCACTTCAATATTATAATTGGTCTCAACAATGGACTGTGAGAAGACACACAGAATATGTTGGAAAATATAAACTACTCTATAATATAAACTATAGTTTTCTGCCTGCAGTATGTACTATACGGCAGAAATACTGGCTACTGTATAAACTTATACTGTAGTTCTGCCGGCATGCTGCCGGTTAGGCTAGTACTTGACGGCACTAGCCAACAGAGAGAGAAAGCATGGAGAGAAGGGCTACCTTATCATTATAGTTTAGTACAATAAATAAGGGTGTAGGGGCTACTGTCCCTACTGCCTTCTTCCAGAATAAGGGTTCAAATGGAAGGGGGAATGTATTATTCTAGCTTCCATCCAACCACAGGGTCTGTTGCCGGCTACTCTGCCGATTCCAGGGATTGTGGGTGGCAGTCCAAGAGAGGACTGAAGAACACTCAAAGACATTAGGATTTCCCACCGGCAGCCGTCATGGCTGGCACAACCTTTCTCGGAGCCTTGCGTCCGTAGAGGTAAGGTCGAAGCGGCAATCAAGCCGCCTATGTAGGAACCTGGCCGGCAACACAACCCACCCGGCGAGCGGGGAGATTGTAGGATACCGGCCAAAGATATTGCAATGGCTAGGCCATCGCTAAAGGACAGAGAGGGGAAGGGAAAGGGTCTTGTGTGTCGTGTTGGAAGAAGGCGGCACAATTGCCACCCGCTTTCGGTCACAAACTCAGAGACATCGTTTCAATATCGGCGCTGTCTTGGGCGGCAGAAGAATATCGATTCCTCAGCCCAAGACCTTGCCGAAACAAGACATGTCTTCTAGACCGCAAGGGAGAAGGTGGTGGCAGTGTACTACCACTTTCGGATGCGGGCTAGGGAAGCTAGGCTTCCTATGACTGCAACTGTAAACCGGCAGGGGAGTGACTACTCCCCCGGCAGTAGAGTTGCCGACATCAAGACGGAATACTCCGAGTTACTGTCGTAAATCAAAGCCGGGATGCTCACTGGCAAAGAGGGAAGACAGAAAACACTAGCCTAGTCAAGCTGGAGTACACTACTTTATAGCAAGACCAAGATAGGGTTGTCGCCTAATGGGGACACTCAGAGGGAAGGAAGGGTTTACTCTTAAATCTCTGAAAGAGACGAGTATCGAATTATATAAATAATTCTAGGAGATATACTATCTCCTGTTGAATTGATAAAACAATACAAGAGGGTAAACGGGGATAATGTACGAAAGTATACTAAAACGCGTAGGCTAGCCTAGCGCGAGTCGAGATCTCGGCTACGCTATATCATCGAGACTCGAACGTATACGATCGACACGTTGTAAGGAAAAGGAAATATACGTGCATGATCTTATCTTTACTAGTATAATTTGTCTAAATAGCTATAATTCATTAAAGCTAAATACCGGGAACATCGTTCTTCTGACTAAATAAGGCATATATGGCAAACGACAGCGTCCAAATTGGCGCCTCTGGTGACCGGCTAAGCTCCGATAAACACAACTAAATTATGCTAATTTAACTGTGCGAAGGGAGCTAAAAATTATACAAAGGAAAGATTAAATACTCAACTTTCCAGAGGCTGAAGATGCTGGAGAATGCATGATAAATCCAGATATTAGTAACAAAAACACCGAGAGCAAGCGGGAGATACACTGTGCGTAATTCGCTACTAAGAAAGGAATGGGTAGCCATATTGGGCCCGGTAGTAGTACGGGAAGGAACCTTGATGACGGCTCCCCTTCAATTTCGCCACTCTTCCCCCTCAGAGCGAAAACTCTATTCGGGGTGAAGATTGCCATGTGTCGTATCAAGAAGTACGTCCCCTGATATTATGCAATATCCTTAAGAAAATTTTTAAGGATACTCGCGCCAGGAGTTAGAATTCTGGAGACCTATGGTCAATTCTCTGGGAGTATCACTGTAGCTAAATATCCCTTAGAAAGCTGCCTAAAGGAACCTTCCATCAGGACGACATGGCTTGAGCCCAAAAAACAAGTTAGTAAATTTACCAATAGTAAAACCGTTAAGAAATCAATACCCTCGTTAAAAAGCAACATGTGCTACAATCTCCAGTTTCATAGTAAAAAAAAAAAAGGGATTTTGACGAAGGAAAAATCTATTTCTGGGGAGATACCTGTGACGCCCGGTGAAAAGGGTTCTTCTTTTCACTTTTCTGATATAAATACTTCCAAATATACCAGAGAAAGTTAAGAGTATTGAATGCAGAGGTTACTACCCTCGCGCGAGCACCCAGTGGGCGTCGTGTATAAAGCAGGGGCATGTGAAAACCACTATTCACAGGCTGTCTTCCATTCAGATAATTCCTTCATCAAAGGGAAGGGCCGTAACAGAGGCCCTAGCTACCTTACCTGAGCCACTCTACCGACGCCCGACACTAGCGACATCTGAACTACATCCTTCTGCAAGAACAGATGGCTTGGAAAGGAAAGGGTGGGGTAAAGTAAGGGAAGGGTTTCACCGGGCGTCACAGGTATCTCCCCAGAAATAGATTTTTCCTTCGTCAAAATCCCTTTTCTGGGTCGACCTGTGACGCCCGGTGAAAATGTACCAGAGAATGCCTTCCAAGCCCAATAAATACTATAAAATAATAAGGA
Organism: Palaemon carinicauda; assembly: GCF_036898095.1. NCBI lineage: Eukaryota > Metazoa > Arthropoda > Malacostraca > Decapoda > Palaemonidae > Palaemon > Palaemon carinicauda. The sequence goes on along the minus strand of NC_090726.1, from coordinate 134,460,097 downwards.
GAGAGTTAAACACCATGTACCAAAAAACAAAATACTATATTAAGGAAAGTAAAATATAAAATATTACAAATTAGCCATACAGGAATTCAGAAATATGGAATAACAATAAAAGGTAATGCAAGGGAAGCATCCCGAGAATCAAATCACAAAACGAAATCAATCCTTACATGGCTAAAGAAATGGTAACATGATATAACATAAGGTAAGGTTAAACACACCAAAAGGTAATAACCAGGGTAACGAAGCAATGGTAACATAATTCTAGGGCTAAACGAACCACCCAGGAGAGCGGCGACGTGGCGAGAGTGGCAGGTAGGAGGGAGAAGGAGAGAGATGGATGAAAAAGAAAAGCAAAGAGATTATTGGGGGGAGATGCGACTCCCAGCTGCAACGGTGGGGAATTTAAGGGCCTGTAGGTTCTTTAAATAGTGGCGTTTGAAAACCATAGGAGATTTCCAACCCGTATACTTCTTAAGGTCATCAAAATCCATGTTTTGAAAGTAATTGATGGAGGTTGCTACCGACCGGATATCATGAGCATGGGGAAATGATTCCGGGTTAGCTTGCTTAATAAAGTAAAGGATTTGTTGCCTGATGCCTTGAATGGAAATAGGTCCTCCTTGTTCTCTGATAAACAAGGGGCCAGACGAGCGGGTGGCGGTTCTAGCTAAAAAGGACCTGAGTGTAGTGACTGGACACAGAGAAGTATCTTGGAGAAGGGGGATAATCTTCCAAGGGGACCACCTATTTTGTAGGTCCTCGTTTTTAGCTAGGAAAGCTCTGTCTGTAGAAAGTAGTACTTCGCCTGATGGGAGGAAATCTATATTTTCAGTATTACGCGAGAGAGCTGCTAATTCTGAGATTCTAGCACCTGAGGCCAAGGCCGTTAGGAATAAGGTCTTCCTAAGAAGAGTGATGTAGGAGCAGGATTCGTTATCCGTGTCTGAAGCGAGTTTTAGTACGTCGTTCAGAGACCAAGAGACCTTTTGTGGACGAACCGAAGGTCTGAGCCTAGCGCATGCCTTCGGAATAGATGAAAAATAGGAATCTGCCAGGTCAATATTGAAACCCACGAGGAAGATCTTTTTCAGAGCCGACTTAATCGTGGTTATAGTGCTAACTGCTAGGCCCTTGTCAAATAGGGACTTAAAGAATGAGATGGCCAAATTAGAGGTCATGCGAGAATGTTCTGAATTCTTTAGGAAATCTGCTAATTTATTCACGGCCGAATCGTATTGTCTAATTGTAGAGTCCCTTTTGTCTGATTCTATGAAGAGTACATTTTCCGGGTCAATGTTTGCGTCTCTCCGGGCTGCAAACTTCATGAAATCCACAAAGTTAGGGTTTTGGCTATCCTTGAGGAATCTGACACAGTTTGAGTTTGGCCTAATTGGGTCAGCTTGGGGAATGGGATCCGGAAGGGGCGGAGTTTCAACTCGAGGAGGAGAGGAAACCAACTGCTCTTTGGCCAGTGCGGTGCTACTAAAGCTACTGCCCCTTGGAAGGAGCGTAGTTTGTGTAAGACTTTCATCAGAAGATTCACCGGAGGGAATAGGTAAATCTTCTTCCAATGATTCCAATCCAGGGTTAGAGTGTCCATAGTATATGCCTGAGGGTCCAGGTTTGGGGTCACATAACAAGGAAGTTTGTGGTTCAGTTGTGTCGCGAATAGATCCACCTGGAGACCGGGAACCAGCCTGGAAACCCACCGGAAAGAATTCATGTCCAGAGACCATTCTGACTCCAGTGGTTTCGTCCTGGATAGCGAGTCCGCTATCACGTTCTGGACTCCTGCCAGGTGAGTTGCCGACAGGAACCAGTTCTTTTCTACTGCCAAGGCGAAAATCGTGACCAGGACTTGGTTGAGGTTGGGAGATTTCGATCCGCTTCTGTTTATGCAGTGCACCACTGCTGTGCTGTCTGAGATTATCCTGATATGAGTGGACCGTGGAGGGGATAGCCGCTTCAGGGTCAAGAATACTGCCATGGCTTCTAGTACATTGATGTGGAAGTGTCTCATGGCGGGGGACCAGGAGCCCTGAAACATCTGTTGGTTGTAATATCCCCCCCAACCACTCAGAGACGTGTCTGTATGAATCGTCACTAGAGGAGGAGGGAATTGCAGAGGAACCGATTTGGAAAGGTTCTCTGGTTTGGACCATGGCCGGAGTCTCTCTTTCAGGACTGAGGGGATCGACGAAATCTTGTCTCGTAAATGTATTGTAGCTCTCTTTCTTCAAACTCGGTTGATGTCTTTGAGTTTGGCTTTCAATAAGAGGTCTGTCACTGACGCAAATTGAAGTAAGCCGAGGATTCTTTCTAAGGCTCTTCTGGACACCTGTTTGTGTTTGAGAAAGTTCTTTGTCTTGGATGCTATCTCCCTGACCTTCTTGGAAGGAAGAGAGAGCTTGTGACTTGTGAGGTCCCATTGGATGCCTAACCATTCGAAGTGGCTTGTCGGTTGCAGGCGAGACTTTTGTAAGTTGACCTTGAAACCCAGCTTGCTGAGGAATTGAATCACTTTGGCTGTAGCTTTGTTGCATTCCGGGACCGACTGTGCCCAGATTAGCCAATCGTCCAGATAGGCAACTACAGTACTTTGATCCCTTGGTTCCTGAGTTGTTCGAGTACTGTCTCCCCCAGTTTTGTAAATATCCTGGGGGCTATGCTGAGGCCGAAGGGCATGACCTTGAATGCGAAGGCCTTCTTGCTTAGGCGGAATCCGAGGTAGGGGAAGAAGTTTCGTGCTACTGGGACGTGATAATAGGCGTCTGTAAGATCGATAAAGGTGGTGACGGCCCCACGGGGAAGTAAGGTCCTGTTACGATCCTCGTGGGGATCGAACCAGGTTCTGTTGAATTGATTAATGAAATGGAGACTTTTCAACTACCATAAGCAATCAAACAAAAGGAAATATAGAAAGAAAACTCGCAAAAGAAAACAATTTTATTTACAACTAGTCAAAGGTAAATGTTTCTTGATTGAGTACTTAGGAAGCACTGAACTAAACAAAGAAAATCATTTGATTAAACTACACTCCAGCAAATAGGGGAACAGTCAAGATAGTAGATAGATAATACAAAAAAAAATACTACTCTTCACAGCAGCTCCCGACAGTTGACAGGAACGTAGATATTTCAGGTCCAGGCGTTTCGTGGTCGGTAATGAGGGCGGGGGGGCAACTCGTTCTGACATCTCGGACAAAGCTGGTTATGTCTGCATTCTGGTCCTTACGTCTTCTCTTCTTCCCTGAGCTTGTTCTCCCTCTCTCTCTCTCTTTCTTGTTCTTACTCCTGTTCTGTCTTTCGTACTCTCCTTTCTCTCGTTCGCGTGGAAGTTTATATATCCCTGTATGGGAGGGGTTAACTATGGACAGTTCCATATAAGGAAATTTTCTCGTTTCTTCATCCTCATTGGTGTTCCTTAAAACCATGCCGCTGATAACACCTAGACGAACGCTCTGCTGGTGTAATCAAAATCCATATTGCCCTATAATTGAAGCGAGGCGTCTGTTTACCTTCAGCTAATGTATATTCTTCGGCGACAAACACTGTTCTTCTTGTTCTATGGTTCTTTCCATAACGTTGACTCCTTGGTCTTCAGACAGAGGACCGTTATGCCCAAAGACCGCCGGCCTAGGCACATAAACATCTTGACGGTGACAGCTTCAATAAACAATAGCGGGACCTTCTCTCTCTCTCTCTCTCTGCTTCTCTAAGAGTAGAAAAATCACATGTTTTAACATTCTTTTCTATATTATTCTATCTACCCATGACACGACCCCCTAAAAGAAAAAAAAAAGGAAAATCTACTGATTTTATCTTTTTTTTTTAAACGAAATTATCAAAGGAGAAAATCACTTATCCCTAAACTGAGAGACAATTACTTCATCACTCTCGTATCATGTAACTAAAACCAAAACACACCCTTACGTGTTGATAGGAAAAAAAAAAAAACAGAAAGAAAACAAACGTCCATATCATTCTGAAAAGTCTCTAGAAAGACTGTCGGCTATTACATTATTCTTTCCCTTTATATGAACTATCTTTAAATCATAGTCTTGTAATTCCAAACTCCAACGCATGAGACGTTTATTCTTATTAAACCTATGTAAGTAAACTAATGGATTGTGATCAGTATACACAGTTAAAACATGACCACTATGTACATAAATCTCAAAATGTTGTAAAGTTGATACTAAACTAAACAATTCCTTCTCAATGGTTGAATAATTCTGCTGTGCTTTATTTAACTTCTTCGAATAATAAGCTACAGGGTGCTTGGTCCCGTCCACTTCTTGCAACAGAACTCCTCCTATTCCAATATCACTTGCATCTATCGCTAAATTAAATTCCTTGCTAAAATCGGGCAACATTAGTACGGGCTCGTGAATCATTATGGCTTTTAACTTATTGAAATTTCGATACATTCATTATCAAATACAAAACTTCGTCCTTTCTTGAAAAGATTAGTTATTGGAGCACTTATTTCTGAAAAATTAGGAATAAGTCGGCGGAAATATGAAATCATTCCGATAAATCTCATTGCCTGTTTTTTACTGGTAGGAATTGGGAAGTTGATGATAGCTTCCATGTTCCCATCTTTTGGACAAATCTTACCTAGACCTACTTTATGACCCAAATATGTGATCGAGGTTTTTCCGAATTCACATTTCTTCAGATTTAAAACAAGTTTTGCTTTTTCAAGGGCTGACAATACTTTAGGTAAAATGCGTAAATGTTGCTCCCACGTATCTGAAAATATTACAAGATAATCCAAATACACGACACAGTTATCAATTCCATTTAAAACTCTATTCATTAATCTTTGAAAAGTACTCGTTGCATTTCGTAAACCAAAAGCCATAACTTTGGGTTCATAACTACCGAAAGGTGTTATGAAAGCAGATATTTTCTGTGCTCGACTACTTAAAGGTACTTGCCAACAACCTTTGGCCAAATCAAGTTTAGAAATAAACTTAGCATTCCCTATTTTATCTAAACAATCTTCTATCCTGGGGAGAGGAAAATTACTTTGTTTCGTAACACTATTCACTTTTCTAAAATCAATACACAGCCTATCTGATCCATCTTCCTTCTTAACAAGAACTATTGGAGAACACCAGTCACTTTCGCTAGGAACAATCAAACCATTGTCTAGCATATACTTAATTTCCTGTCGAACTGAATTTGCTTTTTCTGGGCTTAGACGATAAGGGCTTTGTTTAATGGGTTTTGTGTCCTGTAACTCAATATCGTGTTCTAAAAGATTAGTCAAACCCAATTTATCACTAACAGTTTCTGGATAATTTGAAAACACATTGAATAATTCCCTTGTTTTTTCTTCCTCTAAGCTAGAATTAAACAACGTGAAATTATTAAGAACATCAGAGTTCTTCTCAAAAGTAATTTCTCTCTGCGACACTGTTACAACTGGCATTGGACGTTCATTATATTTCTTTAGCAAGTTGATGTGCAACCACTTAGCTCTACGCTTACCCATATTAATTAAGTAACTCAAATTTCCCCTTTTTTCTATGATAGCAAATGGACCTTCGAACTTATAAGATAATGAGGGACCTTCTTTCTGGACTAATACTAAGACTTTATCACCCACATGGAAAATTCTGTCTTTAGCTTTAAGATCGTACTTTCTTTTAGTTTCCCCTTGACGGTTGCTCTCATTTTCTTTTGCCATCTGCCAGGCTTTCCTTAAATCCTCTTTGTGATCTTCGATATTCTGTATGTAATCCTTTCTACCTTCTTCTTGCATTAACTTACACTTTAAAATTTCTAAAGGTCCTTTGGCGGTGTGACCGAACAACAAATCAAAAGGACTAAATCCTGTGGTGTCATTAGGAGTTAATCGTAAAGCCAACAAGACAAAAGGTAACTTTTCTTCCCAATCATGTTCAAAATTATTACACAACTTCTTTAAGCAACTTTTCAACGTTTGATGAAAACGTTCAACAATTCCTTATGATTCAGGGTGGTACGGGGTGGAAGTTACAAGTTTAATCCCTAACTCTTTCATTTTATCTCTGAAATACTTTGATACAAAATTGCTACCATTATCACTCTGTATAACGCAAGGAAGTCCAAATTTAGAGAAATAGTTCAGCAAGCATTTAACTACAGTTTTTGCATTGCAATTTCTTACTGGGATTGCTTCTGGATATCGTGTTAGTCTATCAATGATTGTTAATAGATAGATATTCCCTCCCTTACTTCTGGGCAAAGGGCCTACGATATCAATTACGACATTCTCAAAAGGTTCTCCTACCGATGGGATATTACATAATGGAGCCCTGGGAATTACTTGATTAGGTTTGCCAGCCATTTGACATTCGTGATAACTTAAAACATACCTCTTCACATCACTTTTCATTTTAGGCCAAAAGTACGTTTTACTTATACACTTGAATGTTTTATTTACTCCTAAATGTCCTTGTTCGTCATGTGCTAAATTCAAAATTGATTCACGAAGTTTCCTAGGAGTTACTAATTGCTCTATGACCTCCTCTTTGCTACCTGTCTTAGGACGAACATAGCGACACAAAAGTTTGTCTTTTAAACTAAATGTTTCCTTGCAAACATTTTCAGGTTCATCATCCAATTCACATTCAAAAATTCTAGTTAGTGTTTCATCTTCCCTCTGCATCTTAACTAGTTCATCCTTATTCAATATGCTAGTTTCTGAAACACTGCAGCTGCTATTACTTGGGCCTATTACATTGTCTATCTGTACATCACTTCTTTCGACAGCTACATCATCATCTCTGCTCACATCATCAACATTTATAGAGTCAGTTTCCTCAGCTACACTCATGCTAAGCTCATCATCACTGCCTCTATTACCTACGTTCGAATCCTCGAACAACCTATGACCGTAGTCAATATCTGAATCTAATCCTGACCTGGTTACTATCATTTCAGGCACTTGAACTTCACTTAAAATAGGATTCACACACTTGGAGGTAGTTAAATCATTGCCAACAATAATGTCAACGCCGTCTACGGGCAAAGTATCCACGACTGCTAGTTTTACATCTCCTGTTACTAACTGACTTTCCAATTTCATCTTTAACAAAGGACAAACTACACAAGTGTTCGGAAACCCACCTAGCATAACTTTTTCTTTCATGCTGATTATTACATTCCTTGGTACACTCTCTCTCCTAACAAGTGATACGGCCGCTCCCGTATCTCTAAGCAAAACTACTTCCCTTGAATCACCTCCTTTAAGAGAAGAAATTAAACCTTCAGAGAAAAATTCACCATAATGTTTCCTAGTCTCTTTCAAGAGACTATTCCTTCCTGAAGAAAGATTATTAACTAGTGACACAGGCTTCTTCACATTCGTACTTTCTACAGTGCAATTCCTAGCTATATGACCTTTCTTATTACAATTGTAACAAGTGACCTCTGAATTACTGACTGCCCATTGGCTCCTACAGTACCGAGAAATATGACCTTCCTTCCCACATGTGTAACAATAATAATGATAATAATAGTCCTGGTTCCTATTATCGTTATTGTTAGAACTACTTTTACTATGTTGTGCCTTACTTGACAAAAGATCGTTTTTCTTTTTACTGCCACTTAAACCATGTGTGAGACTGTACTCATCTGCTAATCTCGTAGCACCGGCAAAACATGTTTCACGCCTATCTTCTATATATAATTTGATGTCTGGAGATATGTTATCTTTGAAACTTTCTAACAAAACTAAGTTCTTGAGATCTTCAAAATTATCGACTTCAGCGGAAGTCAACCAATCACAAAACGATCTTTCTAACTTCTTTCCGTACTCTACATAAGTACTAGTATCATCTCTCTTCAAACTTCTAAACTTCTTACGGTACGCCTCTGGTACCAATCTGTATGCACTAAGTACGGTTTCTTTCACAGTATCATAATCTTCACTTTCATCCTCAGACAAACAACTATACACAGAATGTGCTTTACCACTTAAACTGATTGTAAATACAAAGTCCACTGTCTTTTAGGAGCGCCTACTCTGTTCATTAACTTTTCAAAAGACATAAAATATTTCGTAACATCTTCCTCATCAAATTTCGGTATAAGTTTAAGCACTGCACTCATATCTAAACTATCAGTGTCACTATTTAAAGATGAATTACTCCCTGATCTGCTACCTGACCGACTGTTATGAAGAGTTTGTCTTAAACGAGCCATTTCTAACTCATGCTTACGCTGTTTTTCATTTTCTTCTCGCTTTCTTTCATTTTCTTCTCTTTCAGCTGCTCTTTCATCTCTCTCTAACGCTTCCTGTTCTCTCTTAATAACATACTCACGGAGATCATCGCCATCTAGACCAAGAAGTTTACCTGAATCTATCAAATCTCTCGTAATCGCACTCATTCAATTGGTTATGTAGTCGAAAATTCTGGCAAAGGTCGCCAACTGTTACGATCTTCGTGGGGATCGAACCAGGTTCTGTTGAATTGATTAATGAAATGGAGACTTTTCAACTACCATAAGCAATCAAACAAAAGGAAATATAGAAAGAAAACTCGCAAAAGAAAACATAATTTTATTTACAACTAGTCAAAAGTTAATGTTTCTTGATTGAGTACTTAGGAAGCACTGAACTAAACAAAGGAAATCATTTGATTAAACTACACTCCATCAAATAGGGGAACAGTCAAGATAGTAGATAGATAATACAAAAAAATACTACTCTTCACAGCAGCTCTCGACGGTTGACAGGAACGTAGATATTTCAGGTCCAGGCGTTTCGTGGTCGATAATGAGGGCGAGGGGGGGGGGGGGGCAACTCGTTCTGACATCTTGGACAAAGCTGGTTACGTCTGCATTCTGGTCCTTACGTCTTCTCTTCTTCCCTGAGCTTGTTCTCCCTCTCTCTCTCTCTTTCTTGTTCTTACTCCTGTTCTGTCTTTCGTACTCTCCTTTCTCTCGTTCGCGTGGAAGTTTATATATCCCTGTATGGGAGGGGTTAACTATGGACAGTTCCATATAAGGAAATTTTCTCGTTTCTTCATCCTCATTGGTGTTCCTTAAAACCATGCCGCTGATAACACCTAGACGAACGCTCTGCTGGTGTAATCAAAATCCATATCGTCCTATAATTGAAGCGAGGCGTCTGTTTACCTTCAGCTAATGTATATTCTTCGGCGACAAACACTGTTCTTCTTGTTCTATGGTTCTTTCCATAACGTTGACTCCTTGGTCTTCAGACAGAGGACCGTTATGCCCAAAGACCGCCGGCCTAGGCACATAATAAACATCTTGACGGTGACAGCTTCAATAAACAATAGCGGGACCTTCTCTCTCTCTCTCTCTCTGCTTCTCTAAGAGTAGAAAAATCACATGTTTTAACATTCTTTTCTATATTATTCTATCTACTCATGACAGGTCCGCACCTGCGAGACAGTCAGCATACGGAACTTGTCGCAAAGAATGTAAGAATTCAGTTTTGACAAGTCCAGGACTACTCTCAGCGCCGACGAATTCTTCTTGGGGACTGTGAACAGGCGCCCTTGAAATTTCAGTGACCGTACTCTCTTTATGGCCTTCTTCTTGAGTAATTCTTTGGTGTATTCCTCCAAGATTGGAGTCGGTTTCTGGAAGAAGGTCACTGCTGGAGGTGGAGATCCTTGGGACCATTTCCAACCTAGGCCTTTTGATACTATGCTGTGGGCCCAAGGACTGAAGGTCCATTGGTGCCGGAAGTGGTATAGTCTCCCTCCTACCTGATTCCTTTCATTAAGAGGGGGTGAATTTAGACCCCTGTCCTCCACGAGGACCCCTGGCTCTTGGGCTGCCGCGGTGGCGAAACTGACCTCTACCCCTGTTGCCGCCTCTAGAGTATCCTCGAAAGGTATTAGAGGATTCGTAAGCTGGATTGAAGGCCGGGGAGGGCATCCAAGGAGCCATGGGGGTAGGATGGGTACCTTGGGGAGCAGGAAGGTAGACCACCTGCGGTGGAGGCGCTGTATGCGGAGAAGCCGTCTTAGAGGTAGAAGGTGTTGACGAGTGAGGGCCTTGATGGAACTGGTCACGGCTGGTCTTGTATGGGGTGAAGCGTTGTTTCTTTTTGAAGAAAGACTGCTTCCCTGAATCTACCCTCCTTTTGGTCGAAAGACCCCATCTCACTTGTAAGTTCTGGTTAGCCCTTGCAGCATCCTGTAAGACCTTGTCTACTTCCTCCTGTGGAAACAGGGTCTTGCCCCAACAGGAGGAGGCTATGAGCCTATTTGGCTCATGCCTAATGGACGCTTCCGCCAGAACATACTTCCTGCAGTTTATCCGGGATGTCCAGAAATCGTGCAGGTCGAACTGGAACGCTTGAAGGTTGTTCTTAGCAAACACCCGGAATAGAGACTCATCCGGGTATAGGGAGGCTAACATCTCTGCCGAGATCATGGTGTGAAGCGATCGAGCTAGTCTGTTTCTAGCGTCGAACTCTGACATGAGAAGGTGATCCGGTAACTTGGGGACCTTCTCAGAGAAGAGAGATGAGGCGCAGTCCGGGTCGAACCTTCCCACTGAAAAGGTAGCAGAGGCATCCTTCCAAAGGGCAGAGACGCCCGGAAGAAGCATCGGGGTGGGGTCCGTCTCCTTGAGGACAGGTACAGGGGAGCCCTCCTTGGCTGATTGGATGGTCAACTCGGCCACTTTATCCGTAAGAGGAGACGGAACGGATTGAGGCGTGGTAAAAATAGTATACGAACCTTTATGGAGGGTCAGTTTGGAGTTGACGCAGCCCCAGTCGGCAAGAGTCCTAGCCCAGACAGCTTGGGCTTGCTCCTTAGGGAAGATGACAGTCTCTTTAGGGACTTTATCCATCCTAACAAGAGCATGTTCCTTCAGCCGGAAGAAGCCATTGAAGGGGAACTGAAACCCCGGAGGGTAAAATTCAAGATCATCTAGATGGGGGGTCCCTAATCCCTCTAGGGTTAATGCACCATCTATGTAGGGTGCATGGTGAGCGAACCTCCATGGGTTGTTCTTCTAGAAAGGAGGCAACTTAGAAGAGTCTGGGGCTACCGGAGGTGCCACCTGGTTCCCCGCACTGAGTAGATTGGCCACCACAGCCTTCAGCTCCGTTATTGCCCCAGATTGTTGTTGCATCTGAGTCTTCACTATCTCTTTTATCATCTCTGTCAACGGGGGTTCTGAGGAACTGACCGCTGACGAAGCCTTAGCCTTAGCGGACTTTCCTTTCTTGGAAGGTTGAGGTCTGGATCCCATAGGGATGTCGGGAGTAGTGGAGGGTCCTGGGACCGGAGATACAGAGACTGGCGAAGCTGAAGTACGAGACTTAGGTTTGTAATTGCGTAGGGGCTTCACCTTGGGTCGTACAGAGAGAGAGGGATCCAAAGTAGAAGCCTGAGGCTTATCAAAGCCGAGGAAAGAAGAGGCAGGAGACAGCCGAGGAAAGAAGAGGCAGGAGACATAGAGGATGAGAGAAAAGGGTCTGCCAACTCCGCACCACTTACCTGCTCGTCCATGGGCTCAACGTTAATATTCAGATCGGCAACGTCTCCTGAGAGTTGATTCATGTCCTGAGGGATAGTCGCCCTGATGGATTCAATAATAGGCTCAGCTAAGATTGAGGAACCGCAGCTGAGGAGGAGCCCGGAAAGAGACGTGAGGCCATGTCTTCGTCGAGGAGGTAGGGGGATCCGGAGGGAGCATTACGCCCAAAGCCCGAAACCCAGGACCGGAGGCTCGTTCTGGCGGTCCGGAGGACATCCTCGTCGGCCTGGAAGTGATGAGAATATTACAGAGACTGACGGAGAAAATACCCCAATAGTACCAAATATCAGTACTGTATTACAGAAAGTAACAAATTAATTCAACACAAAATATGTTATAACCTTATCAATTAATATTGAAAATACTCTCATCGTCATTCCAAAGGATTGACGCAAGGTCATAACACAGCGTGCATGCCTCTGGGAACCACACCATGTAAGGGGATTGGCCCGGTTCACGGACGAAGGGGATGGCACAATGAGCGTGAGACCGGCAGACATTGTGACCTACCGGATCACTAAAGGAGGCGGAGCAGCCCTTGGCAGCACAGCGAACTTTCTGTTATAAAAAGGGAGACATAAGTCTGGATGCTCTTGGAAACTCTGATATAACAACCAAGTTATAAAGAGTCTGAGAATAATTATGTGATCTAAGGTTCGTACAAAAGAGAGCCGAAGCTCCGTTGTAATTACTATAATAAATAAAAAAGTGAACACACCCCGTTGTGCGACGGAGTAATATAGAATAAGTGAGCCGGAGCTCTTAGTAATTACATAAGAAAAGTGACTAGTGATTGGGAGATCTCCGGGGATGCCGGAGATCCGGTGGTAGGTCCTTGAAATAATAAATACCCATATTATAGTATATATATAAAAAAGTAGCATGATCTACGAAAGAACTCTGAAGGAGACCTTCCGGGGGGGGGGGGGGGGAGTATTATAGAATAAGTGAGCCGGAGCTCTTAGTAATTACATAAGAAAAGTGACTAGTGATTGGGAGATCTCCGGGGATGCCGGAGATCCGGTGGTAGGTCCTTGAAATAATAAATACCCATATTATAGTATATATATAAAAAAGTAGCATGATCTACGAAAGAACTCTGAAGGAGACCTTCCGGGGGGGGGGGAGGGGAGTGATGATGAATAAGTCGTGTGGGGAGGGTCTAAGCCAGAGTCAAAGTGCAATGGACCACCGAGGGGACGAAACCCTGCCGGAGGAGTGCACTAGAATAACAGAAAGGTACGTGTTCATGCTGATTATTACATTCCTTGGTACACTCTCTCTCCTAACAAGTGATACGGCCGCTCCCGTATCTCTAAGCAAAACTACTTCCCTTGAATCACCTCCTTTAAGAGAAGAAATTAAACCTTCAGAGAAAAATTCACCATAATGTTTCCTAGTCTCTTTCAAGAGACTATTCCTTCCTGAAGAAAGATTATTAACTAGTGACACAGGCTTCTTCACATTCGTACTTTCTACAGTGCAATTCCTAGCTATATGACCTTTCTTATTACAATTGTAACAAGTGACCTCTGAATTACTGACTGCCCATTGGCTCCTACAGTACCGAGAAATATGACCTTCCTTCCCACATGTGTAACAATAATAATGATAATAATAATCCCGGTTCCTATTATCGTTATTGTTAGAACTACTTTTACTATGTTGTGCCTTACTTGACAAAAGATCGTTTTTCTTTTTACTGCCACTTAAACCATGTGTGAGACTGTACTCATCTGCTAATCTCGTAGCACCGGCAAAACATGTTTCACGCCTATCTTCTATATATAATTTGATGTCTGGAGATATGTTATCTTTGAAACTTTCTAACAAAACTAAGTTCTTGAGATCTTCAAAATTATCGACTTCAGCGGAAGTCAACCAATCACAAAACGATCTTTCTAACTTCTTTCCGTACTCTACATAAGTACTAGTATCATCTCTCTTCAAACTTCTAAACTTCTTACGGTACGCCTCTGGTACCAATCTGTATGCACTAAGTACGGTTTCTTTCACAGTATCATAATCTTCACTTTCATCCTCAGACAAACAACTATACACAGAATGTGCTTTACCACTTAAAACTGATTGTAAATACAAAGTCCACTGTCTTTTAGGAGCGCCTACTCTGTTCATTAACTTTTCAAAAGACATAAAATATTTTGTAACATCTTCCTCATCAAATTTCGGTATAAGTTTAAGCACTGCACTCATATCTAAACTATCAGTGTCACTATTTAAAGATGAATTACTCCCTGATCTGCTACCTGACCGACTGTTATGAAGAGTTTGTCTTAAACGAGCCATTTCTAACTCATGCTTACGCTGTTTTTCATTTTCTTCTCGCTTTCTTTCATTTTCTTCTCTTTCAGCTGCTCTTTCATCTCTCTCTAACGCTTCCTGTTCTCTCTTAATAACATACTGACGGAGATCATCGCCATCTAGACCAAGAAGTTTACCTGAATCTATCAAATCTCTCGTAATCGCACTCATTCAATTGGTTATGTAGTCAAAAATTCTGGCAAAGGTCGCCAACTGTTACGATCTTCGTGGGGATCGAACCAGGTTCTGTTGAATTGATTAATGAAATGGAGACTTTTCAACTACCATAAGCAATCAAACAAAAGGAAATATAGAAAGAAAACTCGCAAAAGAAAACATAATTTTATTTACAACTAGTCAAAAGTTAATGTTTCTTGATTGAGTACTTAGGAAGCACTGAACTAAACAAAGGAAATCATTTGATTAAACTACACTCCATCAAATAGGGGAACAGTCAAGATAGTAGATAGATAATACAAAAAAATACTACTCTTCACAGCAGCTCTCGACGGTTGACAGGAACGTAGATATTTCAGGTCCAGGCGTTTCGTGGTCGATAATGAGGGCGGGGAGGGGGGGGGGGGGGCAACTCGTTCTGACATCTTGGACAAAGCTGGTTACGTCTGCATTCTGGTCCTTACGTCTTCTCTTCTTCCCTGAGCTTGTTCTCCCTCTCTCTCTCTCTTTCTTGTTCTTACTCCTGTTCTGTCTTTCGTACTCTCCTTTCTCTCGTTCGCGTGGAAGTTTATATATCCCTGTATGGGAGGGGTTAACTATGGACAGTTCCATATAAGGAAATTTTCTCGTTTCTTCATCCTCATTGGTGTTCCTTAAAACCATGCCGCTGATAACACCTAGACGAACGCTCTGCTGGTGTAATCAAAATCCATATCGTCCTATAATTGAAGCGAGGCGTCTGTTTACCTTCAGCTAATGTATATTCTTCGGCGACAAACACTGTTCTTCTTGTTCTATGGTTCTTTCCATAACGTTGACTCCTTGGTCTTCAGACAGAGGACCGTTATGCCCAAAGACCGCCGGCCTAGGCACATAATAAACATCTTGACGGTGACAGCTTCAATAAACAATAGCGGGACCTTCTCTCTCTCTCTCTCTCTGCTTCTCTAAGAGTAGAAAAATCACATGTTTTAACATTCTTTTCTATATTATTCTATCTACTCATGACAGGTCCGCACCTGCGAGACAGTCAGCATACGGAACTTGTCGCAAAGAATGTAAGAATTCAGTTTTGACAAGTCCAGGACTACTCTCAGCGCCGACGAATTCTTCTTGGGGACTGTGAACAGGCGCCCTTGAAATTTCAGTGACCGTACTCTCTTTATGGCCTTCTTCTTGAGTAATTCTTTGGTGTATTCCTCCAAGATTGGAGTCGGTTTCTGGAAGAAGGTCACTGCTGGAGGTGGAGATCCTTGGGACCATTTCCAACCTAGGCCTTTTGATACTATGCTGTGGGCCCAAGGACTGAAGGTCCATTGGTGCCGGAAGTGGTATAGTCTCCCTCCTACCTGATTCCTTTCATTAAGAGGGGGTGAATTTAGACCCCTGTCCTCCACGAGGACCCCTGGCTCTTGGGCTGCCGCGGTGGCGAAACTGACCTCTACCCCTGTTGCCGCCTCTAGAGTATCCTCGAAAGGTATTAGAGGATTCGTAAGCTGGATTGAAGGCCGGGGAGGGCATCCAAGGAGCCATGGGGGTAGGATGGGTACCTTGGGGAGCAGGAAGGTAGACCACCTGCGGTGGAGGCGCTGTATGCGGAGAAGCCGTCTTAGAGGTAGAAGGTGTTGACGAGTGAGGGCCTTGATGGAACTGGTCACGGCTGGTCTTGTATGGGGTGAAGCGTTGTTTCTTTTTGAAGAAAGACTGCTTCCCTGAATCTACCCTCCTTTTGGTCGAAAGACCCCATCTCACTTGTAAGTTCTGGTTAGCCCTTGCAGCATCCTGTAAGACCTTGTCTACTTCCTCCTGTGGAAACAGGGTCTTGCCCCAATAGGAGGAGGCTATGAGCCTATTTGGCTCATGCCTAATGGACGCTTCCGCCAGAACATACTTCCTGCAGTTTATCCGGGATGTCCAGAAATCGTGCAGGTCGAACTGGAACGCTTGAAGGTTGTTCTTAGCAAACACCCGGAATAGAGACTCATCCGGGTATAGGGAGGCTAACATCTCTGCCGAGATCATGGTGTGAAGCGATCGAGCTAGTCTGTTTCTAGCGTCGAACTCTGACATGAGAAGGTGATCCGGTAACTTGGGGACCTTCTCAGAGAAGAGAGATGAGGCGCAGTCCGGGTCGAACCTTCCCACTGAAAAGGTAGCAGAGGCATCCTTCCAAAGGGCAGAGACGCCCGGAAGAAGCATCGGGGTGGGGTCCGTCTCCTTGAGGACAGGTACAGGGGAGCCCTCCTTGGCTGATTGGATGGTCAACTCGGCCACTTTATCCGTAAGAGGAGACGGAACGGATTGAGGCGTGGTAAAAATAGTATACGAACCTTTATGGAGGGTCAGTTTGGAGTTGACGCAGCCCCAGTCGGCAAGAGTCCTAGCCCAGACAGCTTGGGCTTGCTCCTTAGGGAAGATGACAGTCTCTTTAGGGACTTTATCCATCCTAACAAGAGCATGTTCCTTCAGCCGGAAGAAGCCATTGAAGGGGAACTGAAACCCCGGAGGGTAAAATTCAAGATCATCTAGATGGGGGGTCCCTAATCCCTCTAGGGTTAATGCACCATCTATGTAGGGTGCATGGTGAGCGAACCTCCATGGGTTGTTCTTCTAGAAAGGAGGCAACTTAGAAGAGTCTGGGGCTACCGGAGGTGCCACCTGGTTCCCCGCACGGAGTAGATTGGCCACCACAGCCTTCAGCTCCGTTATTGCCCCAGATTGTTGTTGCATCTGAGTCTTCACTATCTCTTTTATCATCTCTGTCAACGGGGGTTCTGAGGAACTGACCGCTGACGAAGCCTTAGCCTTAGCGGACTTTCCTTTCTTGGAAGGTTGAGGTCTGGATCCCATAGGGATGTCGGGAGTAGTGGAGGGTCCTGGGACCGGAGATACAGAGACTGGCGAAGCTGAAGTACGAGACTTAGGTTTGTAATTGCGTAGGGGCTTCACCTTGGGTCGTACAGAGAGAGAGGGATCCAAAGTAGAAGCCTGAGGCTTATCAAAGCCGAGGAAAGAAGAGGCAGGAGACAGCCGAGGAAAGAAGAGGCAGGAGACATAGAGGATGAGAGAAAAGGGTCTGCCAACTCCGCACCACTTACCTGCACGTCCATGGGCTCAACGTTAATATTCAGATCGGCAACGTCTCCTGAGAGTTGATTCATGTCCTGAGGGATAGTCGCCCTGATGGATTCAATAATAGGCTCAGCTAAGATTGAGGGAACCGCAGCTGAGGAGGAGCCCGGAAAGAGACGTGAGGCCATGTCTTCGTCGAGGAGGTAGGGGGATCCGGAGGGAGCATTACGCCCAAAGCCCGAAACCCAGGACCGGAGGCTCGTTCTGGCGGTCCGGAGGACATCCTCGTCGGCCTGGAAGTGATGAGAATATTACAGAGACTGACGGAGAAAATACCCCAATAATACCAAATATCAGTACTGTATTACAGAAAGTAACAAATTAATTCAACACAAAATATGTTATAACCTTATCAATTAATATTGAAAATACTCTCATCGTCATTCCAAAGGATTGACGCAAGGTCATAACACAGCGTGCATGCCTCTGGGAACCACACCATGTAAGGGGATTGGCCCGGCTCACGGACGAAGGGGATGGCATAATGAGCGTGAGACCGGCAGACATTGTGACCTACCGGATCACTAAAGGAGGCGGAGCAGCCCTTGGCAGCACAGCGAACTTTCTGTTATAAAAAGGGAGACATAAGTCTGGATGCTCTTGGAAACTCTGATATAACAACCAAGTTATAAAGAGTCTGAGAATAATTATGTGATCTAAGGTTCGTACAAAAGAGAGCCGAAGCTCCGTTGTAATTACTATAATAAATAAAAAAGTGAACACACCCCGTAGTGCGACGGAGTAATATAGAATAAGTGAGCCGGAGCTCTTAGTAATTACATAAGAAAAGTGACTAGTGATTGGGAGATCTCCGGGGATGCCGGAGATCCGGTGGTAGGTCCTTGAAATAATAAATACCCATATTATAGTATATATATAAAAAAGTAGCATGATCTACGAAAGAACTCTGAAGGAGACCTTCCGGGGGGGGGGGGAGTAATATAGAATAAGTGAGCCGGAGCTCTTAGTAATTACATAAGAAAAGTGACTAGTGATTGGGAGATCTCCGGGGATGCCGGAGATCCGGTGGTAGGTCCTTGAAATAATAAATACCCATATTATAGTATATATATAAAAAAGTAGCATGATCTACGAAAGAACTCTGAAGGAGACCTTCCGGGGGGGGGGAGGGGAGTGATGATGAATAAGTCGTGTGGGGAGGGCCTAAGCCAGAGTCAAAGTGCAATGGACCACCGAGGGGACGAAACCCTGCCGGAGGAGTGCACTAGAATAACAGAAAGGTACGTGTTCCCAGCTCATGGTATGGAACTCATGGCGGAGTTGGATAGGGGTTCAGACCCAGTTCCCAAGGCCGTAGCGGGGAGAGGATGGAACTAGGGGAGGGGGAACTAATGGTGGCTCTGGGCCAGCCAAATAACCAATACAATAGACTCACACACGACAGGACCTATTTAAAAAACACTAGCCACAAAATAAACTAAAAGTACCCATAAGCTAAAAATGTAAATAATAAAATTAATGCGTAATTCCCACAAGGGGAAGAGAGAGAGGGAGAACACGTGATTGTATGAACAGAAAACGGGAACTCCAGCCTCTCGTACTAGGTATAACTAAAATAAATGAGAGAAAGAGAGGGAGACACGTGACTGTATGAACAGAAAACGGGAACTCCAGCCTCTCTCTCTCGTGGTTACTTTAACAAAAAACTATAACGAACCTTAAATAAAATACACATAATAGTCCATGATCATAACAAAACATTAAAATAGGGAGGAACGAAGAATAGCGAAACGAGAACGAAAAAGAGTGAAAAATGGCGAAAATATAATAACGCCAAATGGTGGTAACTCAACTATAATAAAGCCCCGAACGCTATTCTTCATTCGACTAGAATATGGACTCGTAAGCGATGAAAAGTACCAAAGATAATAAAATATGGTTCAAAATATAAAAATATATATGGCACAAGGCCAGGAGTATATAAAAGATAATGAACCTAAGTTGACAAAAGTACCAAACGGGTATAACAAGTTAAAAGAGACGTAATAACGTAAACAATAACAATGGCTGCCAACGCCGTGGAAGGCAAAAAGCCAGTCGCACTAAAAACACAAATGAATTAAGTTAACACTAGCCCGGTACTAAAAAAGGCCGTCAAAACAATCTATGGTACTTAACATTGGTGCAGGAGCAAGGAGGGCCTCGGCCATGACGAAAACTTCACTAAAACAGTGAAAAAACCAAGCGGCACCAAATAAACAAAACGGCGCTTACGACGTCCAACAGAAGGATGTAGTTCAGATGTCGCTAGTGTCGGGCGTCGGTAGAGTGGCTCAGGTAAGGTAACTAGGGCCTCTGTTACAGCCCTTCCCTTTGATGAAGGAATTATCTGAATGGAAGACAGCCTGTGAATAGTGGTTTTCACACGCCCCTGCTTTATACACGACGCCCACTGGGTGCTCGCACGAGGGTAGTAACCTCTGCATTCCATACTCTTAACTTTCTCTGGTATATTTGGAAGTATTTATATCAGAAAAGTGTAAAGAAGGACCCTTTTCACCGGGCGTCACAGGTCGACCCAGAAAACTAGGTTTTATAACACCACATCTACAAAGGACCAAATTTTCAACACATGACTTACATTTCTCCCATAGACAAGACTTTTTTGGGCTTAGGCCATGTCGTGCTGATGGAAGTTCCTTCATTAGTAGCTTCCTAAGTTATATGTGACTACAGTGATATATCCCAGAGAATTTACCAAAGGTACCCAGAATTCTAACTCCTGGAGCGAGTATCCCTTAAATTTCTCTAAGGGATATCGCGTAAGGACGTATCTTGACACATCTCATAGCTATTTACACCCTGAATAGCCTTTCACTTCGAGAGGGAAAGTGGCAAGAAAAATAGGAGAGTCGTTAAGAGGTACACAACTCGACTCTCCTAATGTACTGTAAATAGTTCGGCCAATCGCCACCGCACGGCGCCACCAAACTATTCTTTCGTTTGTAGCTTTGGTGGCCAGTATTTTTCCTGTGTTATCTCGCTATTTTCGAAGCTTTTTCATCGCTGTGATGGATTCCCCTGCTTCATCAGCTTCTGGAAAGTTAAGTAATATCTTTTAATTGTGTAAATGTAAGCTCTTGCCAGTTTTGCTTTTCGATTGATATCGTAATTAACGTAACAAGAGCTGTTGCTGGCCGGATGGCGTCATGAACGCGATCGTTCTTTTGTTCATTTAGTTAGCAAGAACGATATTCCCGGCTTATTTGCTTTAATAACTTTAGCTATTTAGTATTTTAGCTAGGGATTTTTATATTATGTCATTGTTGTCGTGATTTTGGCTATTAATTGGAACCTCACGAGTGCTAGGCTTCTAGCCTAGGCACCTTCACACCTCATGCATGATATAACCTTCCTGGTAAAGTTTTATTGAAGCTCAGGCAATATTCTATACAATTTTCCTCTTCCATACTAGTATACTAGAGTTACGTAGAACGTTTCTCTATGCTCTTTAGCTTAATAGCTGTAGTGCTTTAGTATACTTTATATGTCCCCATTACTCTTGTATTGTCCTTTGGGGGGAGATAGATATTTCATATACCCCTTTAAGTCAATACTATCTCTATGAGATCTAAGAGTAATTCCCTTTCCCTCTGATTAGCCTAGGCTATCCTCAGTTAATTTACTGTAACCTGTGGTTGGGTAAATTTTCTGGGGCGTTTTGTTTCTCTCTCCTAGCTTGTCAGCATTGAGTTTGGAGTTGGGGACGGGACATCAGAGTAAGTCTGTGTTAGGCATCTGGCTACCTGGATTTATACCGGCAACTGAGTTAGCTTGTCGGTATTCCAGTAGGGCTAGTTGCTGTTCAGGAGGCTACCCTCCCTAGATCTTGTAAAGGTTATTGTTTTACAATTTCCTCTTTATGGGTCTAGCAGACAGTCCTGTATTAAGGGTTCTTAACTGGAAGATAGGATTCTTCCCTGTTTTGATCCCTGGTACGAGATTCTGTTCTCTTTGAGTTCGTTTTCGGACGTTCTCTCATTGCCTAACCCAACCTGGGGAATTGACTTCCCCTATTTGAGGTTACTATGAGGACAGAATCCTTCAGGTTAGGTAATGCCCTAGGGTATTACTTTACTTACGGACTATTCACCCCTTCCCCGCTATCTCTTTCGTGTTGAGTGAACCAACACCCTTATGGCCGTGGTTCTACATAGGCTCCTGTGGACGTCTGTAAACCTGGCATGAGTTCTTCTGTCTGCGGCTAGTCAGGCGGCTGACAGATAACCTCATATCTTTGAGTGTACCTTAGAGTCCTCCCTTGGACTGCCTTCCATATGCCTTGAGATGGGATATGGTTGAGTGGAAGCCCAAATTTATTTCCCTCTTCCACTGGCACACTCTTTCAGGATGTAAACGACATAGCTGATCCTTTGTTGTCTTCTATCCTTATCTTTCTGTTTTACTGTCAATCATGGGCTACCACCGGCAGTTAATTCTGCCAGCAATTCTGGATGGTTAGGCTAACAGTTCGCTGTTATCCTTTACCTTGGACATCGTTGATCGATGGCCGTTGGTAAGGTTTTTCTAAGCCCGTCTACCGGCAACTGAGTAGCTTGTCGGCAGCGGGCCTATGCCTTCCATCCATAATTTTAATTATAATAGCCGGCAGTTGCCGGCAGTTGCCGGCCTGCTGGCATATGCCGGCTACCCCAACATGCCGACAGTGTCGGCAGGGCCGGCGGCGTCGGCGGGGCCGGCAGTGTCGGCGGGGCTGGCAGTGTCGGCAGTGTCGGCGGGGCCGGTAATACTGACGGCATACTACCACCGGCAACTGCTGTACCCAGAGAAAATATAGTATTTTTTCCAACCTGCAAGTGGTTCTTGAGCAGCCATTTGTGAGACCATCACATAGAGAGATGATTCTCTTCTATATTATTGGTTATGTCCATTAAAATTATCCACTATATTGAACATTATAAGAGGATGTGTCAAGAAGACACTATATATCTTGGATATTTCCTCTGTTATTTAATTCTTTATGAATTTCCTAGTTCAATATGGGAGGAGGTCATAGCAAATGGCTGAAAGGGAAACACATGTAGGTGTCTTTCCTACATTATAGCTTACCCTATCCAAGCTAAATATAATAACTTATGTTATGTTGAAATCTGAAGATTTCACAGAAAACTCATTTGCTTTTCTTTTCTTTACAGGAGGAGCATCCCGAGTGCGGGAACAACTTTTGTAGGGTTTGCAGCAAGGACTTCTAGGGACATGGCGTGTGTAGGTCTCACGCCCGCTGTTCTATCACCAAAGGGGCTCTCAAGTACTGGGACCCAGAGGTATGTACTGTGTGTGAGAAATTGGTAAAGGAGGCTTTTGATGAACAAAAGTCTACTGAGTCTAGGGATGCAGCTAGAGCTACGCTGCGTAAATGGGTAAGAGGTTTTCAGAAGAACACCTCGGGCCCATACCTGCCTAATGTTAGGATGAGGGACTGTCTCTTCCCTGGAGCTCGTGATGATTCCATCATCCCCAGACGAAACTTCCAATCCCCTTGGTGCAGATTCAGGTTCAGAAGCCTAGAGAACCTGACGTTGCGGATACTTTAGAGAGTATCCACCTGGACGACAATATGTCTGTCGTTTCCGAGGAGACCGAGAAGAATCTCCTCGTGGAAGAGCTGGAACACGAGGCAGTTGTTCCTCCTACTAGCGATGTGGAGAACGTTGAAGCGGTTTCAGTTTCTTCAGCGGCTGTAGCTGAACCAGCACCCTCAACCTCTTCGCAACCGCCTCAATTGGAGGCAATTACGAACACTCTTCAATCCCTGATTTCCATGGTACACGACTTACAGAAGAAGTCTACCGAGAAAGAAACTACTTTCCGGTCGGAAATCGAGCAGTTAGTTTCTTCGCGTTTAACCCAGAAGAAGCTAAATGTTAAGGACCTTCCTGTGTTCTCTGATGTTAACCCGTGGAGGTATGCGGAGCAAATGCCTATGTCAGTAGGCAAAATTTTCCTCTCGGAGAAACTGGGTACCGTTCCAGTAGAGGAAATTGAGTTCTGGCCCAGCAGAGCGTCCTACCCGGATTGTTATGTCCGGCTCAGAACTGAACCGGCATCGAAAGAAGAGATGGAGCCCAAGGAAGTAATTGTCCTTGAGCTCGCTAAGGCACAAGCGATGCTTACATCTAAATTAAAAGAGAGGGCATTCACTAGCTCAAAGGTGCCGGCCTTAAGCAAGAAACATCCATCGTTTATTGCTGACCCTCAACGTGCTTTTCCCTTTATGGATAAAGGGTTTAAAGCAGCCCTGAAGGCCGTAAGGGCAGGAAAACCCTGTCCCACGCTAGAAGAAAGCAAGCCTTTCTCCCTTGCTTTCCCTTCAGATGATAAAGACTGGAAGGACGTTCATGTTACCTTCTCAGTCGGGAAGCTGGAGGCCAATATCGCTGGACGTCAGTTCAACGAGGACCTCCCAAAGCTGTCAGAGTTTCTCCTGAAGAGAGAACACGACACTAAGGAACGCTTGGCTGCGTCCATGTCTCTACAAACAGGGCTAGAAACGATGGCTAGCATTCCTGATACTCCAGATATGTACATGGTCTTTGCCAAGGCTCACTTGGCTACAGTGACTAAAGACCTGTACAACTTTATCAGAGCCAGGACGGCCTGTAGGGAGTTCGTGTTTGCTTCCGCTTCTGTAAAACACGAACCTAGGAAGCTGATAGCTTCTAATATCTGGGGAAAAGACCTCTTTCCTAGTGATGTGGTCAAGGAGGTCGTAGATAAGGCTGCTTCGGAGAACAGGACTCTCCTCTCCAAATGGGGCTTGTCTTCGAAGAGAAAATCTTCCGCTGAAGGGGGTCCCCAGCCGAAGAACAAGTCAAAGCGGCCTCGTTTGCCCTCTCGGCCAAGACAGCAACAGCTTCCCGTGGCCACGGTGTCCCAGACGGTGGCACAACCCACCACCACCTTTCAACTGGTGCCCCAAACACTGGCGTCACAGTCACCAGTCTTCACCCCAGCTTATGAAAGGCAATCGGCTTCCTCTAAGCCAAAGTCTCGAGGCTCCTTTCAGGGCTCCTCTAGACGCCCCTTCAGAGGAAGAGGCAACAAAGGTGGTCATGGCCAAGGAGGTAAATCCTCCAACCAGCACTCAAAATGAGATGCTGCCGGTAGGAGGGAGACTTCTACACTTTCAGGATCGGTGGACCTTCGATCCTTGGGCCCACAGCCTGATCAAGATGGGACTGGGGTGGGGTTGGAACTCAACTCCACCAAGCTTTCCTCATTTCTTCCAACCCTCAACCCCAGTTTTGGAAGAATATGTTCAGGAATTACTAGACAAGAAAGTAATACGGAAAGCAAAGTCCATCAAATTTCAAGGAAGGCTATTCTGTGTTCCGAAGAAGGATTCGGAAAAGCTCAGAGTCATTCTGGACTTATCTCCACTCAACAAGTTCAGAATGCTGACGCTTCAGCACATAAGGACCCTTCTGCCCAAAAGGGCATACACAGTCTCCATAGACATGACGGATGCGTACTGGCATGTACCAATCAACCGTCAGGTTTCCCACTACCTAGGGTTCAAGCTCCAGAAAAGAAAATACGTTTTCAGAGCTATGCCCTTCGGTCTGAACATTGCACCGAGAATATTCACAAAGCTTGCGAACGCAGTTATTCGACAACTACGCCTCACAGGTGTTCAGGTGATGGCCTACCCGGACGACTGGCTGGTGTGGGCAGCATCCAAAGAAGAATGCTTGCAAGCCTCCAGAAAAGTGATCCAATTCCTAGAGTACCTAGGATTCAAAATAAACCTGAAGAAGTCTCGGCTGTCTCTGGCTCAAAAGTTCCAGTGGCTGGGAATTCATTGGGACTTACAGTCACATTGCCTCTCTATGCCAAAAGCAAAGAGAAAGGAGATAGCAAGGGCCGTCAAAAGTCTTCTTCAATCTTGAAGGATATCAAGAAGACAACAGGAGAGTGTTGGGGTCTCTCCAGTTTGCCTCTTTGACGGACCCACTTTTGAGACCACAGTTAAAAGATGCATCAGGGATCTGGAGAAAATACGCTTACAACGATCGAAGAGATCTACAAAGACCATTACCAAATCGTCTGTGATCGATTCTCAAGCCATGGTCGGAAGCGAAGAACTTGAGAAGGAAAGTATCCTTGCAACCACCTCCTCCTGCAGTCACCGTCCACACGGATGCCTCAAAGGAAGGATGGGGGGGGGGGGGGGGGTCATTCTCATCATTGGAAAGTGCAAGGAACTTGGTCTCATCTCTTCAAGTCCTTCCACATCAACTATCTGGAAGCCAGGGCAGTGTTTCTTTCCCTGAAGAAACTGAGACTTTGCCAACAACGTTCGTCTGGTCCTAGACAGCGAAGTGGTTATGAGATGCATAAATCGACAAGGTTCGAGATCGCCTCAGTTAAATCATGTGATACTAGCCATCTTTCATCTGTCCAAGAAGATGAAATGGCACTTATCAGCAGTCCACCTTCAAGGATTCCGCAATGTGACGGCGGACGCTCTATCCAGGTTCAACCCGATAGAGTCCGAATGGTCCCTAGACGCAGGATCATTATCCTTCATATTGAGCAAAGTCCCAGGATTGCAAGTAGATCTCTTCGCAACGAGCGACAACAAGAAGTTGGCCCGGTACGTAGCCCCGCACGAGGATCCTCTAGCGGAAGCCACGGACGCAATGTCCCTAGATTGGAACAGATGGTCCAGGATTTACCTGTTCCCACCAACCAACCTATTGTTGAAAGCCCTCGACAAATTGAGATCCTTTCGGGGGAGGGCAGCGATAGTGGCCCACAAGTGGCCAGGCAGTGTCTGGTTTCCATTGATAACAGAACTACGCCTGAAGCTGATCCCGTTGCCGGAACCAGTTCTGACTCAGCTAGTACAGAATTCGACTGTCTACGCTTCATCAGAGAAAACCCGGAACCTTCATCTCATGATTCTCTCACCTTAGCGGTCAGCAAAAGGTTCGGGATTTCTGCAGACAGTATTAATTTCTTAGAAGAATACAAGTCAAAGTCGACAAGAAGACAATACGAATCTTCCTGGAAGAAATGGGTGGCCTTTGTTAAGGCGAAGAAACATCAAGAGATTTCTACGGATTTCTGCTTGTCCTTCTTCATCTATCTTCACGGACAAGGATTAGCGGCTAATACGATCACGACGTGTAAATCTGCCTTAGCTAGTCCGATTCTATATGCCTTCCAAGTGGACTTTTCCAGCAAAATCTTCAACAAGATTCCGAAAGCCTGCGCAAAACTTCGGCCTGCAGCCCCTCCAAAGCCTATTTCATGGTCTTTGGATAAGGTTCTTCATCTGGCCTCGACCTTGAACAATGAAGATTGCTTGCTGAAAGACTTGACTCAGAAAGTGATATTTTTATTTGCACTAGCCTCAGGAGCCAGAGTTAGCGAAATAGTGGCCCTCTCGAGGTATGATGGCCACATTCAGTTTACACCGAATGGAGGACTGAATCTCTTTCCGGATCCAACGTTTCTCACCACTAATGAGCTACCCACTAAGAGATGGGGTCCCTGGAGAATCTGCCCTCTGAAGGAAGAAGCATCCCTCTGCCCAGTGGAATGCCTAAAGGTCTATCTTCGTAGAACTTCAGACTTTAAGGGAGGTCAGCTTTTTAGGGGAGAGACTTCTGGTTCGACGTTATCTTTGAAACAGATAAGGGCGAAAATCACTTACTTTATTCGCAGAGCGGATCCTGATAGTACACCCGCAGGTCATGATCCGAGAAAGGTTGCCTCGTCTCTAAACTTCTTTCAGACTATGTCGTTTGATAACCTGCGTGCTTATACTGGTTGGAAGTCTTCCAGAATATTTTTTAGGCACTATGCGAAGCAATTACAAGAAATCAAATTTCATGTGGTGGCTGCAGGCAGTGTAATAAAGCCTGCAGCTTGATTACTGCGAAGGACAGTGCACTAATTGGGACTGTTAGTGAAGGGTGTGCATGATAGACTTAGGTATATCATGATATTTTAGTGTTGATATGGACATTATGAACTGCCTTACCTAGTTAATTGACCTTAAGCATAATATTTTGACATGAGTGCCAGCATATTTATGCATAATGTTTTTTAGTAATAACATATATAATGAAATTTCCTAATTTCATGGAGTGGCAATGTTTCTCTTTCAGATGAAACTTATTTATTTTGTTATTACTGTTATGCTTGTTATGTCTATTTCTAGCATAAATATATTATTTAATCATAACTTCTGTGTTTCTTGTAAATAAACTATAGAAGGAATCTTTGCGTCCCTTTCGCCTTAAGATTATTAGATTATATTCAGAGCATCCTTGATCCTCTTATGGACCTTGTGGGACAAAGTCTCCCTTACCATGCAAACAGGTAAGTTTGGTTGTGCTATGTTTGTTTACTGTATTATGATTCCTACGTGAACATAAACTTGTCTGCCTGATCCAGACCTGGGAGGTACAGTACTCTATTCAGCGCTTTAGTACAAACTACACTTTATGCATATACGACACGATATACTTCTGCTTGCTAATTGTTCCTTGAACTCACAATTATCGGGTTTTTTCCTAGAGTCGATACAGACTTTTCCCTGTAGGAGGCAGGAAGAGCTGGCATATGGTATGCTCAGTTGGTTGATGTATTACGGTAACATCAAGTGTCTTTGGTCTTTATGACCGATTAGGGAATAGTCAATTCGAGATAACGGCACTATTAAATCCACAGATACATTAATGCTCTGGTAAACTTCTATCAGCACGACATGGCCTAAGCCCAAAAAACGGATTTTGAGCGAAGTGAAAAATCTATTTTTGGTTGAAAGAGCCATGTCGTCCTGATGGACCCACCCTCCTTTGGTAAAAGGATGTTAATCCCTCCTTTTGGTACTGTATCTGTAGTACTTACAAAGCTACGGAGAGTGAATTGGTGGCGCCTTGCGGTGGCGATTGGCCGAACTATTTACAGTACATTAGGAGAGTCGAGTTGTTTACCTCTTAACGACTCTCCTATTTTTCTTGCCACTTTCCCTCTCGAAGTGAAAAGCTATTCGGGGTGTAAATAGCTATGAGATGTGTCAAGATACGTCCTTACGCGATATCCCTTGGAGAAATTTAAGGGATACTCGCTCCAGGAGTTAGAATTCTGGGTACCTTCGGTAAATTCTCTGGGATATATCACTGTAGTCACATATAACTTAGGAAGCTACTAATGAAGGAACTTCCATCAGGACGACATGGCTCTTTCACCCAAAAATAGATTTTTCACTTCGCTCAAAATCCGTTCTTTAGTCAGAGAAATCATTTAGCTGATATCAAGAGTCTTTTGTCTGATTCAACAGTCAAACCTCTAGCTATGAAAGAATCGGCTTACGAAATTTTCACTTCACGAAAGAAGATGCAAAGAATTTTATGACTCGGATCACGAAAAATGTTTCAGACAACGAAAAGTGATATGAGTGGGAGCATCCAAGACGGATTTTAAAATTCGCATGCCACCAGCACGTAAACTCGCTACCATCCTCCTGCGATTCCATTGGTTATCTCCCTACTTGGATGCTAGTTACCACCATGAGATCCTGCTCTCCTATTGGTCGACATCTACTGTACTGTATCCCATCTTGCATCTACGAACTGGCGTTCCTACGTCTTTTCGTTCCGGCAGTGGTCTCATACTCATTGACTTGGTGTTTGTGATTTCGCTTTCGTAACAATTTTACTCTATGTACTGTTATTGTGTGTGATCCTAGGATACATCATTAGCCATGGGTCCCAAGAAAGTTGCCGATGTTAAGGGAAAAAAGAGGATGATGTTTTCCAAGGAGATGAAGATTGAAATAATAATGAAATACAAGCTGGCATGTGGTTAAGTGTGGTCGCGAAGGAATGTGGCCGAAATCCATCTACGATAGGAACGATCCTTTAGCAGAAGGAAGCTATCAAAGCAGCAACACCTTCTAAGGGCATGACTGTTTTCTCTATTAAAGGAGCAACCTCCATGATGAGATGGAGAGACTGCTGCTTGTCTGGATAAAGGACAAAGAAATGTCTGGAGACACTATTCGGGGTGAAGATCTCTATGTGTCGTATCAAGCATACGTCCCCTGATTGTGATATCCTTGAAAGGAATTTGAGGATATTCGCGTCAGGAGTTAGAATTCCGGAGACCTAATGGTTAAATTCTCTGGGAATATCACAGTAGCCAAATATCCCTTAGAAAGCTACCTTAAGGAACCTTCCATCAGGACGACATGGCTATCTCACCCAAAAATAGATTTTTTGCTTTGCTCAAAATCCATTTTTTATAATCATTTAATAAGGTGTTTTTCTAGGGTCTGGAATGAATTAGGCTATTTACATGTAAAAGGCAACTCGCTACATAAAAAATTCACTTCATGAAAGCGCTTACGGAACCAATTAATTTTGTGTTGTGAGGCATCACTGTATACTTTCCAGCAATTAACATAGGTTGCAGATATTGACAGATGTGGGGAGTATCCCTTAATATATATACTACTTGCATTGGGGTAATACAGATTTATGTACAATTGACCCTTAACATTCTTGGGAAAGGGGAATTCTCTTTGATACCTGACGGAAACTAGTTACCTAACATCAGCCAAAATTAGGAATTTTTTGTTTTCACCATGATTAAGAGATTAGATCACCAAACTTGCCTTGAATGAATAAGATGAGGGGGTTCACATTCCAACTGAAATTATTAAGGGTGGCCTTTTAACACAATATGTCACTGTTTAGAAATTATCATGGAATATCCACAAATATAAGTTTGGGTCCATGACTTGCAAAACCAACAGAGCTGTGAAATTCACTGCATTAGCCTTTAAACTTCAAACTTGATTGAGGGCTATCTCCCAATTAGAAAAATGGAAGGTAAAACCATCCAGAAAGCACTCGAAGCCATCCATATGTGTCTCACCCCAAAACATCTGTATTGGAGAAATTTTGTATTAGTTGACATACTATAGGACTGCATTAAGGGTTCATGTTAATGTAACCATTGCTAAGTAGGGCATGTTTCAGCTCACTGGAGGAGTCAGTTACTTAACCCTGGTTGCCTGAAATATACCAGGGGATTAAAATTGCACTTTTCCTTTGGCCATCTGCAAAATTACCAAAAGGAGATACAGTACATCTCTTGATACATTGTACCCTTTCATCCATGGAGTACATCACTATGGAATGACTGCATGGGATAATCCTAACCATAAAACAAGTTGCCTAAAATGAATGAAGTGACAAAATTTTGCCCTTAATTCCAACTCATTGATATGGGATCTGACCTTCACCTTGGTCTTCAAATCCTACATCATTCCATCCAATTCCTGCATACCTCTATGCTCCACAAAAAGGTGTAAAGCAAGCAACAGAAGACCTGAAGTGGTAATGACAATGGAGTTACTATTATTTTTATTATTACAAACCAAGCTGCAACCCAAGTTAGAAAAACAGAATATTACAAGCCCAAGGGCCTCAATATGGAAAATAAAATAAAAGAATAATGTAAGAGAAAGAAAACAGATTATGATAAATAAAGGGGTTTGGACGATGGAAGACCTAAGTTAAGGGGGATGCTTTGTGGTCCACACAAACTTTCCTATGAAGGCTAGAATAGGGAACCCAATACTATCTTCTTCTTCTTCTTTGTCTGCATCTTTTCCCACTTTATGTGGGGTCGATGTTTCTGGCCAGCATTCTCCATCTACCTCTGTCCCACACTTCATCATATACAATATGATATATCAAATAAATATTGTCTTCCCTACCCCAGGGCCAATGTTATAAACTTGGAAGGAAAAGGCTGAGAAAAGGTCATCATTCTTGAAAATGATGGAGGCAACTTGGAACCTGAAGGCATTCATTGTTCAGGTCCGTTGCTTTTAATAAACATGCCAGAACCTGGACTTCACCTTGTCTGCTTTCTACCTTTCTTCCTTCTCTGGAAGTATACCAAAGGTACTCTGTCCTTTGGCTTCTGACTAGGTAAGTTGTTGTTGCTGCTTTCTACTACCTTGAGGAAAATCAAATAGCAGAATGAAAAGGCTTGGGATATTGGTCTGTTTGCAGTCTGCCTTGGATGCTACTGCTAATTACAATGACAGAATTTTCCCTTATAAACTCTCATCCTTTTTAGTGGGAATCAAAAGATTTCCTCCATTTCCCTGGAAGCAGTGTTAGAGTCAAAGCATTTGCAATGGCTCTATATACCAATGATTGATGAAAAACGTGCTGACAAAGAGGGTTACTATATACGACGTCTTGGCAAAGTTCTGGAATGTCTTATATGTAGGCTTATGTAATAACTTTTCCATAGCTGAGCAGGGAATCTGTGAACCACAGACAGCTCTGACTTCCCAAGAGGACGTAATAGACACTCGAGAAAGAAGTGCCTGCCTGCTGAGCACTGAACTCTTCTGTCCTAACTCCATCTAGAATCAGGGGGAAACCATAACCCAGCTGCTTTGTGCTTATACTGGCAACTGGTTTCTTGGGGAGAAAGACCTCATAAAACCCTTACAGTTTCATAAAACCTTGAAATACTTGGGTATAAAAGGATTACATTTTTTAAAGACAGTGTAATCCCCTTTCAGCAACAGATTCCTCAATGATTTCACACCAATCATGACCATTTTGGCCAGATAGAGGTGACATATGAAGATGTTATGGCTATAAAAGGTGAAAGTTTTAGAATCATCAGAAATAATAAGTGATTCATATGCAGCAGTTGGAACCCTAGGATTAAAGAAAATACAGTACAACAAATAAAGAAAAGGGGTGCCACCAAAATATAAATGAATTAAACTGCAAGTATGCTCTAATAGTACTGGAATATGTGCTGGAGAAAATGCTGAGAAAATTTTCTAATGAAAAACTGTAGTTTGGTTTCATACCTCTTAAATATGAAAGGAATAATGCAATGCAAATGCCTGAAAACGGATTTTGAGCGAAGCGAAAAATCTATTTTTTGGTGAGATAGCCATGTCGTCCTGATGGAAGTTCCTTCATTAGTAGCTTCCTAGGTTATATGTGACTACAGTGATATATCCCAGAGAATTTACCGAAGGTACCCAGAATTCTAACTCCTGGAGCGAATATCCCTTAAAATTTTAAGAAGGGATATCGCGTAAGGACGTAATGGCACACCTCATAGCAATCTGCACCCCAGATAGAGTATTACGTTCGAGGAGGTGTGGCAAAAATAAAAGGGGGGCCCTTCAAAGGCCATCCCCGTTCCCTACTACTATCGATAGTACAACAGCGCCATCCCTACGATAGTGGCCATTCCTTGTAGCATTGAGCATAGGCTGTTACAGATACAGTACTACGGGAGGGAAACTGAAGATCTCTTCTACAGAAGAGATGGGTGGGTCCATCAGGACGACATGGCTATCTCACCCAAAAATAGATTTTTCGCTTCGCTCCAAATCCGTTTTTTGGGCTCAAGCCATGTCGTGCTGATGGAAGCATACCAGAGCATTAATGTATCTGTGGATTTTCCATCAGTGCCTAAACCTCATATCAACCTCTTCAATGGTCATACTGACCATATGAGACTAGTGACAATACCGTAATAAGTCATCATCACTAATCATAAACAATGTTAGTGCTTCCTGCCTCCTACAGGGAAGAGTCATCTAGACAGTTGAAAAGGGATTTCGAGGTTAACATAAATAGTATGACCAAACTTAAGTACACACTGAATATACAAATAATCTCAAGTTGTATATTTGGCCAAAATGACATCAGTCTCTCTTATGTCTAACCTTTGATGCATACAAATATGTGAAGGATGCATTCTAGGTAGATAAAAAGTCTGGCATGTATAGATACAATTGTCTGGCGAAGGTGGACGCACTACATTCTAATAGACATTTATTTCTAATAAATGACTACACGAGATGGTTAGCAAAACGAATGTAGTCTGACAATGGGATTATACCTGAAACGAGTACAGGAATCGTATTTCTTTCTTGAAGGAATGAAGTCAAGAAATGCCACTCTCAGATTGAAGAGAAGATAAAAGATAATCGCTCTTCATAATACCTGTACTGGTTACCATTAACTGCACTATGTACTTCGTACACCAGCACTAGAGCTATCTGTATAATTCCACACCTGGGAACACTTAAATAAAAGAAGACATACTTAAAAAGGATGACTTCCTCTCCCTTTAACTGACAGTCCCAGTCAATTATCTGTTCATCGTAGAATAAACGGCAGAGTAAATAAGTTACCTGACGTCACCACATATTGCTTCAGATCATGGACTAGCATAGCATAGTGTTTGTAGAACATCCTGGATGATTCTTATCCAGTGCATATCCGAGGACAAGTGAGGACCCAAGCCAAAAATAGTTTATCACAGAAATTAGGGGGCAGGTTTTAATACACTACCTGCCGCCACTACAAAGTGTTTCAGTTCATGCACTTGTTTTGCATAGTGTTTGTAAAACACTCTAGATGATTTCCATCCAGTGTATGAACAAAGACGCTCAAAGTCCATGTACTGAAAGAAGTTCAATGATGAAGCAATCTTTCGCGGATCATGACCTGCGGGAGTACTCTCCGGATCCGCTCTACGAATAAAGTAGGTGAGCTTCGCCCTTAGTTGATTTAGAGATAAATTTGATCCCGAAGTTTCTCCTTTAAAGAGCTATCCTTCCCTGAAGTCTGAAGTTCTACGAAGATAGACCTTTAGATACTCTACAGGACATAGAGAGACATCTTCCTTCAGAGGACAGATTCTCCAGGGACCCCACCTCTTAGTGGGTAGCTCGTT
Organism: Palaemon carinicauda; assembly: GCF_036898095.1. Taxonomy (NCBI): domain Eukaryota; kingdom Metazoa; phylum Arthropoda; class Malacostraca; order Decapoda; family Palaemonidae; genus Palaemon; species Palaemon carinicauda. The sequence continues at coordinate 134,426,144 of NC_090726.1, read as the reverse complement.
TTTAGCGAGAAATGATAGATCAGGAAAGAGATTCAGTTCTCCTAAATCTGTGAACTGAATGTGGCCCTCATCTCTCGATAGAGCCACTATTTCACTAACTCTAGCCCCAGAGGCTATTGCGAACAGGAAAATAACTTTTTGGGTTAGATCCTTAAGAGAACAATCTTCATTGTTCAGGCCGATTTGCACGTATTTATCGTATTGGCCGCCAACCCCTGGCTATGAAGGTGGACAAAGAAGGACAGACAGAAGTTCATAGAAATTTCTTTCGGTCCTTTTGATTTAACAAACTCCACCCACTTCTTCCAGGAAGACTCGTATTGTCTTCTAGTAGACTTAGCCTTGTATTCTTCTAAGAATTCTATATTGCCTTCTGAGATCCCAAACCTCTTTCTAACCGCTAGGGCAAGAAAATCGTGAAATGAGGGGTTTGGGTTCTCCGTGATAAACCTAAGGCAGTTTATTTTTTAATCTTCAGAAATATAGCTAGGATCGGAACTAGGACCGGCCTCATCTAGTCTATCAGCCTCATTAGAGGATCCTCGTAAGGGGCTATTTAACGAGGTACTTTCTTGAAGATGCTCGTGATGAAAAGATCGAGCTGCAGTTCCGGGACTTACTCCCATCTGGGATGGAATATGTCTGCGTCCATGGACCATTCCAGCTCTATCTCCTTGGATTGAGATAGAGTATCCACCGTCACCTCGTGGATCAGTTGTAATTGAACTGCTGTTAGGTGCCATTCCTTTAAGAAAGGGATGGGTAACTTCACCAGAACTGTACGAGAAGTTCGATTGTGAAGTCATATTTGATCTCTTCAAGCATTTGATGCGTATTTTCTCCAGACCCTTAACGCATCCTTCCGATGTGCTCATTGCACAAGGTCTGTCAGAATTGCGAACCAGGGAAAGTTTAGCGTTTTCCCTTGTTAGCGTTTCGGGAATCTGATCGATCAGCTGAGTCTCTTGACGGACCTTGTGAGCTCCTTTTAAATCCCCAAGAGGAAATTGAGTTGATGTGACTGAAAGCTTCGATGGTTTCTTAGCTATCGAAACCATAGATCTGGAGAAAGTCGAGACTTCTAGAGGCAAATCTTGCATCTGCGATGTCCCGGGAACCGGGTCATCTATATGAAGATACTTAGGACTGTGAGTCTGATACGTATCTATACTAGGATGAATATTACTCTTCGTGACATGAATCCTAAATAGGAGGAAGGGGGGTGGTTGGCTGGAAGGTTCCGAGGGATACCTTTCATGTCTGGTAAGACTACGAACACCCTTAATTGGAACAAGGTCCATATGTTCAGAAGGATTAACATTCGGAACTTGTAGTTTACTATAAACTTGTTGAGTGGCGACAGGTTCAGAATGACTCGGAGATTTCTCGAGTCCTTCTCGTGAACAGAAAATGGCCTTCCCTGGAACTCGACGAGCCATAGCTTTCTTACTACCTGTATGCTCTACAGCTCTCAAGTATACTCCTCCAGGAGGGTTTTGAACTGTAGGAGAAGGTAAGACGACGAAAGTAGGGACATTTTTGTTTCCCACCAATGGCTCATTTCGAATAGACTCTGGACCAAAGGATCGAAGGTCCTGCGATCCTGAGGGAAAGTTCCTCCTAGCCGAAGCGTCTTTATGCTTCGAATAATCAGCAGGTTTAGACTTTTGACCATTTGCCTGTAGCATTGTGGTCACTGGAATATTTCCAGTATTTTCGATCTTATTTTTAGGTTGGGGACCCACAACCACAGAAGATTTTCTCTTTGAGGGAATGCCCCATTTCCGGAGAAGACTTATGTTCTCCATGGTGGCATTCTTAATTACTTCCTTAATGACCTCTTGTGGGAAGAGATCTTTACCCCAGATGGTGGAAGATATTAGCTTCCTTGTTTCATGTTTCACTGTTGCAGCAGCGAACACAAACTCTCTACATGCTCTCCTAGCCTTCACAAAGGCGTAAAGGTCCTTTACCAAGGTAGCCATATGCATTTTGGCTATGACCATGAGCATGCCTGGGGTGTTTTCGTAGGTTGAACACAACTATATGTTGTTTTGTAGAGAAAGGGATGTCGCAAGTCTCTTCTTTGACTCGAGTTCATTAAACATGAGCAAATCGGACAAAATAGGGAGACATACATTGAATTGTCGACTTGCGACATCCTTGTCTAATTTTCCTGCCGAAAATGTCAAATGGACTTCCTTCCAATCCTTTTCCTGACCGGGAAAAGCTGGTGACAAAGGCTTGCACTCATCGAGTGTAGGACATGGTTCACCCGCCTCTACAGCTTTGGTAACCGAAGTAAATGCCTTCCCCATAAAGGGGAAAGCGAGTGAAGTAGGAGCAAGAAAGGAAGGGTGTCTGTTATTCAGTGAGAATACATTCGTCTCTGAATAACCCGCCCTCTTCAGATTACCTGAAAGGATAGTCTGCCTTACCATGGTCAAGAATCATGACCTCCTTTTGTTCCGTTCCTTTTCCTGACTTTGGTTCATACAACAGTCGAACCCAACAATTAGGGAAAGCATCAAAGCTTGGCCAAAATTGGATTTTGTCCAAAGGAACAGCACCTAATTTCTCTGAGATGTGGAGATTGCCATTTGAAATCGACATCTGCTCCGCAAACCTCCAGGGATTGGTTATGGAGCATGTAGGAAGGTCTTGATTCATGGGTCGTTTGACTGACCTGTGGGAAGCAACAAGAGAAGCTTTACAAGGTTCTATCTTGTGTTTTACTTCTCGCTTTTTGCTTTGTTTACCAAAGCTCTTTATCTGATTCTTCAGTTGGATACATAACAGTACCACATTATCCAAAGAGGGGTAGAAGAAGAAGATGTTGACATCGGTGGCTCTTTAGCCGGCATACAGTAGGCGGAGGAAAGTCCGACACAACATATTTCTCTTCAACCTTAGGGCACTTCTTGCCCTCGATCCCAAAGGTTTTCTCGCCATCAGGGGATGTAGTTGGCTCCTGAGGCACTACTATTTCCTCACTTAGCTTTGGAAATAATAGCTTACGCATTCTATCATTAGGTAGGAAAGGTCCCGGAGAGATCTTTTGGAAGCCACTCACCCAGTTACGTAATTTATACTGAGCTATATCCCTAGACTCTGTAGACTTGGGATTATCAAAACCTTCAGACATCAATGTCCGACATATATTGCAACCCTGTGGGTTCCAATAATGTAGGGATCCGGAAATAATATTGCAGGGGGCATGCAACCTGCAAGTATTATGACCGTAAAAGTCCTTACTCTTGGCTTTGCAGGGGACCGCAGCACAAGATATCTGGTGTTCCTCCTGTAAAGAAAGGAAAACCAAATGAGTATACAAGGGATTATTACACTGATAATCAACATGTAAATGTCATCTACAACAGAATAGCTTAGGATAGTAAGCTATAAAGGGATAGTAGGAGATACATACTTGTGTACCCCCGCGAGCAAATGCTGCTACCTCCCCTCAGTATTAACTACATGGAGCTTACTCTGTTGAGAAAATCCAAGTAGAAGGGTTCTTACCCCTAGGGGTAGAGAAGTATCAAGTAACTGTCCAAAAAAATGTTAATTCTGTGGGGTCAGGATGACTGATTCTAAATCAGACTATTGAAGAAAATATTCCTTCAATATATAAGCGGTATCAGCAGAAAAACTCGCTGAAGGATACCCAAGGTATGCTAGAAAATACTACTGTATCATGGTACTGTAGTTTTCTAAATGCAGTAAGTCTATATTGCAAATTATCGACTACTGTACCTATGTATTGTAATCTAGTCATTATGCTGCCTACCAGGCAGCATAAGACAGAAGGGTCCATCCAGCATAAAGCCAGATGGACTAGAAAATTAAAGACATATATAGTATATCCGACTCAGGTCAATAGCTGTAGTCTTCCTACTATATTGAATTATAGTGTTTCCTGATCAGGGAGACTCAAGAAAAGGCTGTACCTTTTAAAGGTTAGGAGTGTATAACTCTTGCCTTGAAGTATTTAATATTGTAGGGTAATCCTAAACTGATTTCCAATCAGGATATTGAAGAAATCATATTCATTCAATATAGGATTAGGCTCAGCGAATGCCCGAGCTGGATACCCAAAATATATTGGAAATAACTACTAGTACAAGAAATATAGTAGTTTTCTATCTACAGTATATACTATACTGAGATATACTGGCTATCTGTATAACCTATACAGTAGTTGATCCGGCATGTTGCCGGTCTAGCTAGGACTTGCCGGTATACCCGGCAGAACTAGCGAGACAGAGAGAGAGACAGTATGGAAAAAAGGGCTATCCTTTACTGTAAATGTATACATTAATTAAGGAAGAAAAGTCTAATAGACTGCCTTTTTTCCGAAAGAAGGTTCTAATAGAAGGGGAGAATGTAACATTCAGGCTTCTATATAGCTACAGTACTGTTGCCAGCAACCCGCTGACAGTACAAGTACAGTCGGCGCTCTGCCTACCGAGTCAGCACTGACTTTGTCGGCAGCACACAGGCAACAGAACCTATAGCAACAGTCCAAGGGAGGACTGAAGAACCTTGGGGACAGAAGGGACTACCCACTCTCGGCCATCATGGACGTAACTGCTGGCCATGCCGGCAGCTAGCGAATGTGCCGTCAGCCGCCAGCCATGTCGGCAGCCGCCGGCAATGTCGGCAGCCGCTGGCAATGTCGGCAGCCGCCGACAGTCCATGATTGTCGGCAGCCATCTTGGTTGCCGGCCAGGCCGGCAAAAGGCTATCATTCCGTCAGCCGCCGGCAACGTCGGCAGCCGCCGACAGGCCATGACAGCCGGCAGCCATCTTGGTTGCCGGCCAGGCCGGCAGGCGGCAGTAGCCCTGCCGCCAGCCAAGATAGGAGAGGGAGTCTGGCTGGCTCCAGCACCCTACCGCAATGGTAAGGTTGCAGGATGTCAGCCTAAAAAGACAATGGATCGACCATCAAAGAGGATAGAGGGGTAGGGGAAAAGGGTCCTGTAATGTCTGTGAAAGGAACTGACACACTTGTCAGTCCTACCACCTATAAAAGGAACTCTGTTTCTGTATCGGTATCGACAGAATCAAGGTGCCAGGAGAGACTCAGTTCTGCAATCCAGAGACTGCCGACACAGTTAAGGGGGTGGCGGCACTGCCGCCTCCTCTCAACAAGGGAGAAACAGGGTTCCAGTGCCACGTTATCCTAGGCTAAAAGAGAATTACTCTTAGCCCCGGGAACTGTGTCACAGGACTAGTCTTTTAGTCGCAAGGAGAAGATGGTATACTACCATAACTCTAATGCGACTATGGAGGGCTAACCTCCATTGTCGGCAACCTTGTCGGCAGGGGCATAAAGGTATCCTACAACCAACTCACCCTGCCGGCAGGTCGTCGACATAAGACTAAATACTCTGAGATTCTGACTAAATCCCAAAACCTGCTGGTATATCCACAACCAAAGGTTAAGGGAATAGGCAGAAACCAAACCCCAGATTAGCCATGTCTGAATAAAATTCAGGCACGGCTACTAGGGTTGTAGCCTGAGGCTACTCTCAGAGGGAAAGGGATTACCCTTAAGTCTCCGAAGAGATGTGAGAAGTTTCATAACATTCTAGGAAGTATCAGTTTCCAATGGATGAAAACGAAACATAAGGGTAATCGGGGAATGTCGAACGTATAGAAAATGTCTAGGATAGGTTAACTAGACTAGACGAGTTCTCGTCTAACTACAGTATACGATCGACAGAGGAAAAATGAAATAATTATGCACATAATCAAATCTTCACAAGAATAAATGCCTAAATAGCTAAATAATTACAAGAATTAAATAAAGCTATTTAAAAAACTGGAAGTCGTTCCGCTAACTAAATAACGCATGCCTAAGAACGACAGCACCCATGGCGCCTCCAGTAACTGGCCTAGCTCTAAAACACAATAAATACTCAATTTCATTGTGAAACAGGAGCTAAATCATATTCAAAGTAAAGACCCGATACTCAACTTTCCAAAGGCGGAAGAGGATGAAGAAAGCATAATTAATAATCCTTTAAACAATCGAAAAATTCAATCACAGGAAAATACCACCGAGCGAAATCGCTACAATAAAAGGAATGGCCACTATCGTAGGGATGGCACTGTTGTACTATCGATAGTAGTAGGGAACGGGGATGGCCTTTGAAGGGCCCCCTTTTATTTTTGCCACACCTCCTCGAACGTAAAACTCTATCTGGGGTGCAGATTGCTATGAGGTGTGCCATTACGTCCTTACGCGATATCCCTTCTTAAAATTTTAAGGGATATTCGCTCCAGGAGTTAGAATTCAGGGTACCTTCGGTAAATTCTCTGGGATATATCACTGTAGTCACATATAACCTAGGAAGCTACTAATAAAGGAACTTCCATCAGCACGACATGGCTTGAGCCCAAAAATTTATTTACATGAAGAGGAAACAGAGAGTGGGGAGAAGGCGAAAAAAATGTGTTATCGTGGAATGGAAAGTCTAGCAACAGTCTGGATGGATTCAAAAGAGATTTCAAAGGCTGCAGTACTAATGAGTAAGAGCATACCATTAATATACAGAGAAAAAAACTTTTGCTAATTTGTACCTAGAGACTGGAAGAGGAAGTTCTAGAAAAATGGTTTCTAAAGGCTAAAAAAACCACTTATGATATCAGAGATTGAGTTTAATTGGAGAATTGATGAGACAAGGAGAGGAAAAAAGACAGCAGTCAGAAAAGTTATTGAAAAATAAAAAAAAATACAAGGGAGATCCGGATAATCAGAGAAAAGAGAGAGAAGGAGATCTAGACCACATGGACATTCACAAAGAAAGTGCACCTGCTGGAAGACAATGGAGAGAGCAAATTTAAATTTTTAATTATATACTGTACATGAAAAATTCAACATAAAAATGATAATGATGGTTATGATAATTGTTTTGCTTTCAAACTTAAAATTAATATTTTTTTGATGAATCTGCATATCATCAAACTAAATTCAAGCTCACCTAAGACTCTCCAGTAAATCAGCATTAAAATGCAATGGCACTCGACGGTCCTGTAAATACTGGAAGATCTTTTCACCACTACCAACTTGGTATATGCTGATCTGAGAGGGTTCCCGTACAACCAAGTGATCATATGCCACACTTACACTGGAAAAAAAGTTGGATACAATTATTACAGTGAAAGACTTTAAAAAATATGATTTTGTATATAGCATAAGGAACATACTAACATCAATATACAGTATTATTAAAGGGTAACTCACTTGAGATCATAAAAAAGTACTTATAGCTTATTTATACCAACTAACAAACAATAAAGTACCAGAATACAACCATAATTTTTAAACTAATACCAATTATTTCAATTCTTATCAAGGAGTCATGTGCTATTCATTCAAAGAAGAACTACCAACTGCAGTAATGCCTCACAACAAGAAATTAATTGGTTCCGTAATGGCTTTTGTAAAGTAATTTTTGGGGCTCAGCCATGTCGTCCTGATGGAAAGTTCCTTTAGGTAGCTTTCAAAGGGATATTTGTCTACAATGATACTCCCAGAGAATTGACCACAGGTCTCCAGAATTCTAACTCCTAGCGCGAGTATCCTTAATATAACTTTTAAGGATATCGCATAATATCAGGGGATGTATTTCTTGATACGACACATAGCAATCTTCACCCCGAATAGAGTTTTTGCCTTGAGGGGGAAGAGTGGCGAATTTGAAGGGGAGCCGTTATTAAGGTTACCCGGTGGATCCCCTCCCCGTACTACTATGGCGTAACTATTCCTTTAAAAGTAGCTATTTAAGCACGGTGTTTCTCCCACTTGCTCTCGGTGTTGTTACTGTTTTTAAGGAATATTACCATACAATTTCCAGCATCTTCATCCTCTGGAAAGTTGAGTATTTAATCTTTCCTGTGTATAAATTTTGGCTCCCTTCTCACAGTTAAATTAACATAATTTAGGTGTGTTAAGCGGAGCACTGCCATCCCTGGAGGCGGCCATTTAAGACTGCTGTCATACGCAATAAATGCTTTATTTAGTTGCTAGTACGACGTTCCCGTTAATTAGCTATAAAGGGATTTTGACAAAGGAAAAATCTATTTCTGGGGAGATACCTATGACGCCCGGTGAAAAGGGTCCTTCCTTACACTTTTCTGATATAAATACTTCCAAATATACCAGAGAAAGTTAAAGTATGGAATGCAGAGGTTACTACCCTCGCGCGAGCACCCAGTGGGCGTCGTGTATAAAGCAGGGGCGTGTGAAAACCACTATTCACAGGCTGTCTTCCATTTAGATAATTCCTTCATCAAAGGGAAGGGCCGTAACAGAGGCCCTAGCTACCTTACCTGACCCACTCTACCGACGCCCGACACTAGCGACATCTGTACTACATCCTTCTGCAAGAACTATGGCTTGGAAAGGAAAGGGTGGGGCAACGTAAGGGAAGGGTTTCACCGGGCGTCACAGGTATCTCCCCAGAAATAGATTTTTCCTTTGTCAAAATCCCTTTTCTGGGTCGACCTGTGACACCCGGTGAAAATGTACCAGAGAATGCCTTCCAAGCCCAAAAAACACTATCAAATAAAAGGAATAAAGTCAAACACCATGTACCAAAAACAAAATACTATATTAATGTAGGCAAACTAAAAATATAACACATTAGCCAAACAGGAATCCCAAAGATGGAGTAACAATAAGATGAAATGCAGGGAATCATCCCGAAAATCAAAACACAACACGAACTCAATCCTTACATGGCTAAAGAATGGTAACATGAAATAACATTAGATAAGGTTAAACATACTAACAGGTAATAACCAGGTTAATGAAGTAATGGTAACATAATTCTAGGGCTAAACGAACCACCCAGGAGAGCGGCGACTTGGCGGGAGTGGCAGGTAGGAGGGAGAAGGAGAGAGATGGATGAAAAGGAAGAACAAAGAGATTATTGGGGGGAGATAAGACTCCCAGCTACAACCGTGGGGAATTTAAGGGCCTGTAGGTTCTTCAAATAGTGGCGTTTGAAAACCATAGGAGATTTCCAACCCGTATACTTCTTAAGGTCATCAAAATCCATGTTCTGAAAGTAATTGATGGAGGTTGCTACCGACCGGATATCATGAGCATGGGGAAATGATTCCGGGTAAGCTTCCTTAATAAAGTAAAGGATTTGTTGTCTGATGCCTTGAATGGAAATAGAGCCTCCTTGTTCTCTGAGAAACAAGGGTCCAGACGAGCGGATGGCGGTTCTAGCCAAGAATGCCTTGAGTGTAGTGACTGGACACACAGAAGTATCTTGAAGAAGAGGGATAATCTTCCAAGGGGACCACCTATTCTGCGGGTCCTCGTTTTTAGCTAGGAAAGCTCTGTCTGGAGAAAGTAGAACTTCGCCTGACGGGAGGAAATCCATATTTTCAGGATTACGTGAGAGAGCTGCTAATTCTGAGATTCTAGCACCTGAGGCCAAAGCCGTTAGGAATAAGGTCTTCCTAAGAAGAGTGATGTAGGAGCAGGATTCGTTTTCCGTGTCTGAAGCTAGCTTTAGTACGTTGTTCAGAGACCAAGAGACCTTTTGTGGGCGCACCGAAGGTCTGAGCCTAGGGCATGCCTTCGGAATAGATGAAAAATAGGAATCTGCCAGGTCAATATTGAAACCCACGAGGAAGATCTTCAGAGCCGACTTAATCGTGGTTATAGTGCTAGCTGCTAGGCCCTTGTCAAATAGGGACTTAAAAATGAGATGGCCAAATTAGAGGTCATGGGAGAATGTTCTGAATTCTTTAGGAAATCTGCTAATTTCTTCACGGCCGAATCGTATTGTCTAATTGTAGAGTCCCTTTTGTCTGATTCTATGAAGAGGACATTTTCCGGGTCAATGTTTGCATCTCTGCGGGCTGCAAACTTCATGAAATCCACAAAGTTAGGGTTTTGGCTATCCTTGAGGAATCTGACACAGTCTGAGTTTGGACTAATTGGGTCAGCTTGGGGAATGGGATCCGGAAGGGGCGGAGTTTCAACTCGAGGAGGAGAGGAAACCAACTGCTCTTTGGCCAGTGCGGTGCTACTAAAGCTACTGCCCCTTGGAAGGAGCGTAGTTTGTGTAAGACTTTCATCAGAAGATTCACCGGAGGGAAGAGGTAAATCTTCTTCCAATGGTTCCAATCCAGGGTTAGAGTGTCCATAGCATATACCTGAGGGTCCAGGTTTGGGGTCACATAACAAGGAAGTTTGTGGTTCAGTTGTGTCGCGAATAGATCCACCTGGAGACCGGGAACCAGCCTGGAAACCCACCGGAAAGAATTCATGTCCAGAGACCATTCTGACTCCAGTGGTTTCGTCCTGGATAGCGAGTCCGCTATCACGTTCTGGACTCCTGCCAGGTGAGTTGCCGACAGGAACCAGTTCTTTTCTACTGCCAAGGCGAAAATCGTGACCAGGACTTGGTTGAGGTTGGGAGATTTCGATCCACTTCTGTTTATGCAGTGCACCACTGCTGTGCTGTCTGAGATTATCCTGATATGAGTGGACCGTGGAGGGGATAGCCGCTTCAGGGTCAAGAATACTGCCATGGCTTCTAGTACATTGATGTGGAAGTGTCTCATGGCGGGGGACCAGGAGCCCTGAAACATCTGTTGGTGTTAATATCCCCCCCAACTACTCAGAGACGCGTCTGTATGAATCGTCACTAGAGGAGGAGGGAATTGCAGAGGAACCGATTTGGAAAGGTTCTCTGGTTTGGACCATGGCCGGAGTCTCTCTTTCAGGACTGAGGGGATCGACGAAATCTTGTCTCGTAAATGTATTGTAGCTCTCTTTCTTCAAACTCGGTTGATGTCTTTGAGTTTGGCTTTCAATAAGAGGTCTGTCACTGACGCAAATTGAAGTAAGCCGAGGATTCTTTCTAAGGCTCTTCTGGACACCTGTTTGTGTTTGAGAAAGTTCTTTGTCTTGGATGCTATCTCCCTGACCTTCTTGGAAGGAAGAGAGAGCTTGTGACTTGTGAGGTCCCATTGGATGCCTAACCATTCGAAGTGGCTTGCCGGTTGCAGGCGAGACTTTTGTAAGTTGACCTTGAAACCCAGCTTGCTGAGGAATTGAATCGCTTTGGCTGTAGCTTTGTTGCATTCCGGGACCGACTGTGCCCAGATTAGCCTTCTTCTTGAGTAATTCTTTGGTGTATTCCTCCAAGATTGGAGTCGGTTTCTGGAAGAAGGTCACTGCTGGAGGTGGAGATCCTTGTGACCATTTCCAACCTAGGCCTTTTGATACTATGCTGTGGGCCCAAGGACTGAAGGTCCATTGGTGCCGGAAGTGGTATAGTCTCCCTCCTACCTGATTCCTTTCATTGAGAGGGGGTGAATTTAGACCCCTGTCCTCCACGAGGACCCCTGGCTCTTGGGCTGCCGCGGTGGCGAAACTGACCTCTACCCCTGTTGCCGCCTCTAGAGTATCCTCGAAAGGTATTAGAGGATTCGTAAGCTGGATTGAAGGCCGGGGAGGTGCTGTGGAGGCGCTGTATGCGGAGAAGCCGTCTTAGAGGTAGAAGGAGTTGACGAGTGAGGGCCTTGATGGAACTGGCCACGGCTGGTCTTGTATGGGGTGAAGCATTGTTTCTTTTTGAAGAAAGACTGCTTCCCTGAATCTACCCTCCTTTTGGTCGAAAGACCCCATCTCACTTGTAAGTTCTGGTTAGCCCTTGCAGCATCCTGTAAGACCTTGTCTACTTCCTCCTGTGGAAACAGGGTCTTGCCCCAACAGGAGGAGGCTATGAGCCTATTTGGCTCATGCCTAATGGACGCTTCCGCCAGAACATACTTCCTGCAGTTTATCCGGGATGTTCAGAAATCGTGCAGGTCGAACTGGAAAGCTTGAAGGTTGTTCTTAGCAAACACCCGGAATAGAGACTCATCCGGGTATAGGGAGGCTAACATCTCTGCCGAGATCATGGTGTGAAGCGATCTAGCTAGTCTGTTTCTAGCGTCGAACTCTGACTTGAGAAGGTGATCCGGTAACTTGGGGACCTTCTCAGAGAAGAGAGATGAGGCGCAGTCCGGGTCGAACTTTCCCACCGAAAAGGTAGCAGAGGCATCCTTCCAAAGGGCAGAGGCCCCCCGGAAGAAGCATCGAGGTGGGGTCCGTCTCCTTGAGGACAGGCACAGGGGAGCCCTCCTTGGCTGATTGGATGGTCAACTCGGCCACTTTATCCGTAAGAGGAGACGGAACGGATTGAGGCGTGGTAAAAATAGTATACGAACCTTTATGGAGGGTCAGTTTGGAGTTGACGCAGCCCCAGTCGGCAAGAGTCCTAGCCCAGACAGCTTGGGCTTGCTCCTTAGGGAAGATGACAGTCTCTTTAGGGACTTTATCCATCCTAACAAGAGCATGTTCCTTCAGCCGGAAGAAGCCATTGAAGGGGAACTGAAACCCCGGAGGGTAAAATTCAAGATCATCTAGATGGGGGGTCCCTAATCCCTCTAGGGTTAATGCACCATCTATGTAGGGTGCATGGTGAGCGAACCTCCATGGGTTGTTCTTCTAGAAAGGAGGCAACTTAAAAGAGTCTGGGGCTACCGGAGGTGCCACCTGGTTCCCCGCACGGAGTAGATTGGCCACCACAGCCTTCAGCTCCGTTATTGCCCCAGATTGTTGTTGCATCTGAGTCTTCACTATCTCTTTTATCATCTCTGTCAACGGGGGTTCTGAGGAACTGACCACTGACGAAGCCTCAGCCTTAGCGGACTTTCCTTTCTTGGAAGGTTGAGGTCTGGATCCCATAGGGATGTCGGGAGTAGTGGAGGGTCCTGGGACCGGAGATACAGAGACTGGCGAAGCTGAAGTACGAGTCTTAGGTTTGTAATTGCGTAGGGGCTTCACCTTGGGTCGTACAGAGAGAGAGGGATCCAAAGTAGAAGCCTGAGGCTTATCAAAGCCGAGGAAAGAAGAGGCAGGAGACATAGAGGATGAGAGAAAAGGGTCTGCCAACTCCGCACCACTTACCTGCTCGTCCATGGGCTCAACGTTAATATTCAGATCGGCAACGTCTCCTGAGAGTTGATTCTCGTCCTGAGGGATAGTCGCCCTGATGGATTCAATAATAGGCTCAGCTAAGATTGAGGGAACCGCAGCTGAGGAGGAGCTCGGAAAGAGACGTGAGGCCATGTCTTCGTCGAGGAGGTAGGGGGATCCGGAGGGAGAATTACGCCCAAAGCCCGAAACCCAGGACCGGAGGCTCGTTCTGGCGGTCCGGAGGACATCCTCATCGGCCTGGAAGTGATGAGAATATTACAGAGACTGACGGAGAAAATACCCCGATAGTACCAAATATCAGTATTACAGAAAGTAACAAATTAATTCAACACAAAATATGTTATAACCTTATCAATTAATATTGAAAACACTCACATCGTCATTCCACAGGATTGACGCAAGGTCATAACACAGCGTGCATGCCTCTGGGAACCACACGATGTAAGGGGATTGGCCCGGCTCACGGACGAAGGGGATGGCACAATGAGCGTGAGACCGGCAGACATCGTGACCTACCGGATCACTAAAGGAGGCGGAGCAACCCTTGGCAGCTCAGCAAACTTTCTGTAATAAGAAAGAAGACATAAGTCTGTATGCTCTCGGGAACTCTGATATAACAAGTGAAGTTATAAAGAGTCTGAGAATAATTATGAGATCTAAGGTTCGTACAAAAGAGGGCCGAAGCTCCGTTGTAAATACTACAATAAATAAACGAGTGAACCCACTCCGTAGTGCGACGGAGTAATCCATAGTAAGTGAGCCGGAGCTCGTAGTAATTACATAAGAACAGTGACTAGTGATTGGAAGATCTCCGGGGATGCCGGAGATCCGATGGTAGGTCCTTGAAATAATAAATACCCCTATTATATTATATAAACAAGTAGAATGATCTACGCAACTCCCCGGGGGGGGGGGGGGGAGGAAAGGTGAATAAGTCGTGTGGGGAGGGCCGAAGCCGGAGTCAATTGCAAGTGACCACCGAGGGGCCGAAACCCCGCCGGAGTGCACCAGAATAACAGAAAGGTACGTGTTCCCAGCTCATGGTATGGCGGAGTTGGATAGGGGTTCAGATCTAGCTCCCAAGGCCATAGCGGGGAGAGGATGGAACTAGGGGAACTAATGATGACTCAGGGCCATCCAAATAACCAATACAAAAGACTCACACACGACAGGACCTATTTAAAACACTAGCCCCAAAATAAACTAAAAGTAACCACAAGATAAACATGTAAACAAAAATCAAAGCGTAATTCCCGCAAGGGGAAGAGAGAGCGAGAGAGAGAACCCGTGGTGTATGAACAGAAAACAGGAACTCCAGCTCTCGTACTAGGTATAGTGTAACTAACATAAATGAGAGAGAGAGAGGGAGACACGTGACCGTATGAACAGAAAACGGGAACTCCAGCCTCTCTCTCTCGTGGTTACTATAACGAAAACTAAAACGAACCTTAAACAAAATACATATAAAAGTTCATGATCAACAAAAAACAATAAAAAGAGAAGAACAAAGAATAGCGAAGCGAGAACGAACAAGAGTGAAAAATGACGAAATTATGATAACGCCAAACGGAATAACTCAACTATAATAAAGCCCCGAACGCTATTCTTGGTTCGACTAGACAATGGACTCATAAGCGATAAAAAGTACCTAGACAAATATATATATGGTTCAAAATATAACAATATAAATGGCACAAGGCCTAAAGAATATAAAAGATAATGAACTTAAGATGACAAGAGTATCAAACGGGCATAACAAGTTAAACGTAAAAGCGTAAACAATAACAATGGCCGCCAACGCCGTGGAAGGCCAAAGCCATACGCACTAAAAAGACTAAAATAAATAAAGATAACACTAGCCCGGTACTAAAAAGTCTGTCAAAACAATCTATGGTACTTAACATTGGTGCAGGAGCAAGGAGAGCCTCGGTCATGATGAAACTACACAAAAACAGGGAAAAAACCAAGCGGCACAAAAGAACAAAATGACGCTTACGAAGTCCAACAGAAGGATGAAGTACAGATGTCGCTAGTGTCGGGCGTCGGTAGAGTGGGTCAGGTAAGGTAGCTAGGGCCTCTGTTACGGCCCTTCCCTTTGATGAAGGAATTATCTAAATGGAAGACAGCCTGTGAATAGTGGTTTTCACACGCCCCTGCTTTGTACACGACACCCACTGGGTGCTCGCGCGAGGGTAGTAACCTGTGCATTCCATACTTTAACTTTCTCTGGTATATTTGGAAGTATTTATATCAGAAAAGTGTAAAGAAGGACCCTTTTCACCGGGCGTCACAAGTCGACCCAGAAAAGAAGTTCTAGCTATTTAGGCAAAATTATACTAGTGAAGATAAGCTTTACACATGTAATATTTCCCCTTCCTATTAAACGTTTCTATCGTTTACGATAGGGCCTCAGTAGTACTCGCGTAGCCGAGATCCCGACTCGGGTTAGGTTAGCCTAACTCATTTTAGTAGACTTTAGTAACGTTATTCCCCGTTTACCCTCTTGTATCGTTTTATTAATTCAGTCGGAGATAAATATCTCCTAGAATCATTAGTATAATTCGATACGCTTCTCTTTTAGAGAAATGAGGTTAAACCCTTCCTTCCCCGAGTGCCGCCAGCCCCGGCGACAACCCTATCTTCTCTCATCGCCATCGAGTAGTGTACTCCGGCTTGACTTGGATAGTGTTTTCTGTCGATCTTCTTTGCCGGCGAGTATCCCGGCTTTGAAATACGACAGTTACTCTGGGTATTATGTCTTGTTGCCAGCAACGTTACCGATAGGGGAATAGTCATTCCCCTGCCAGTTACATCGTTGCCGGCATAGGAAGTTCGGCTTCCTTCCTTCCCCCTAAGTACCACCAGCCCCGGCGACAACCCTATCTTCTGTCATCGCCATCGAGTAGTGTACTCTGGCTTGACTTGGATAGTGTTTTCTGTCGATCTTCTTTTCCGCCGAGTATCCCTGCTTTGGAATACGACAGTAACTCAGGGTATTCTGTCTTGTTGCCGGCAACAGTACCGATAGGGGAATAGTCACTCCCCTGCCGGTTACATCGTTGCCGGTATAGGAAGTTCGGCTTCCCTAGTCCACAACCGAAAGTGGATGGTATAATTGCCGCCACCTTTCTCCCTTGTAGACTGGAAGACATGTCTTATATCCGGCAATGTCTCAGGCTGGGAAATCGTTATTCCTCTGCCGGCCAAGACAGCGCTGGTATAGGAAACCATGTTTCCTTGACTTACAGCCGAAAGTAGGAGGCATACCTGCCGCCACCTTTCTCTGTAAAATATAAGACCCTTTCCCTTCCCCTTCTGTCCTCTCGTCCGTCACGATTCCTGTGGCCGGTATTCTACAAGCACCCCGCTTGCCGGGCTCCTACAAAGGCGGTTAGGCTGCTGCTTCGACCATCTCCCTTACGGAAGCTAAGCTCCAGGAAAGGTTGAGCCGGCCCTGACAGCTGCCGGAGGGAAACCCATTATACTTTTGAGTATTCTTCAGCTCTCTTGGACTGCCATCCACAAACCCTGTAACCGGCAGTACAGCCGGCAACAGAAATTGTGGCTGGATGGAAGCTAGAATTAATACATTCTGTCCCCTTCCATTTGAATCCTCATTCTGGAAAGAAGGCAGTAGAGGCAGTAGTCCCTACAACCCTAATTATTGTACTAAACTATAATAATACGGTAGTCCTTCTCTACATTCTTTTTCTCTTTCTGTTGGCTAGTGCCGCCAGGTACTAGCCTAGCCCGGCAGTATACCGGCAGAACTACAGTATAAGATTATACAGTAGCCAGTATTCCTGCAGTATAGTAAATACAGCAGTTAAAAAACTACAGTATATAACATACAGTAGTATGATTTTCCAACATAGCCTAGTCCGGCAGTATACCGGCAGAACTACAGTATAAGATTATACAGTAGCCAGTATTCCTGCAGTATAGTAAATATAGCACTTAGAAAACTACAGTATATAACATACAGTAGTTTGATTTTCCAACATACTCTGTGTATCCTTTCATAGTCCATTGCTGAGACCGTTTTAAAAAAATGTTGAGGTGAAGTATTCCTTCAACATTCTGATGAATCCTAGATCATCAGAACACCAATGATTATCTATCAGTACAGTATTAATATTTTACAAGTGGTGGAGTTAGTGTTAGTATCCACTGACTCCGGCTCTACGTACGAGAGTTATTCCACTCTGTAATTTCCCTGATAAGGAAAATAAAAATATTAATACAGTAGGTCACAGCAATTGCCTGGAAGGGAAACACAGATATGTGTCTTTTCTACTTCTTTTCTAGCTTACTATCCTAAGCTATGATAAATGATAGTAAAGCATACTATTTATGCATGTGTATATTTATCAGTGAGATAAATTACCCCATACTCATTTCACTCTTTCTTTTCTTACAGGAGGAAGCTAAGGTGAAATGTGCAGTCCTGTTCTGCAACCACAAAAGTAGGGACTTTTGTGGCCACAAGATGAGCAGGTTTCATGACCCCTGCTGCATCATACCCGGATCCCTGAGGTATGGGGACCCGTATTTTAAACATATATTATATCAATGATATAAACATCTAGAACTTATTCACCCTTTTTTCTCCCTTACAGGAGGAGCCAATGGCGAAGTGTACAATTGTATTCTGCAACCACAAGAGTAAGGACTTTTGTGGGCATACGATTTACAGGTTTTATGCCCCTGCTGAGGTTCTGGGACCCGAAGGGTCGCTCCAATCACCTGACCTTGCTGACCGACGGCTTTCTAAAAGATATCCTTGACACTATGGAGTCAAGGGATACAGCAAGGGAAACCCACCAAAGGTGAGTTTGAGGCTTCCAAAAGAACTCCCAGGGACCTTACCTACCTAACAAATCTTTGTAGTGCCTACTGTTCCCTAAGGCTCAATCGAATATGTTTGTGCCTCAGGCACAGGTCCAGCATCCCTCTATCCAACGGACAGTGGACACGGATATCAACAGACACTGCAAAGCTTAGACATCCACCAAGATAGGATGTCAGAGGTGTCCACTGACACCGTACAGGACCTACTGCTAGAAGGCCCTAAATAAGGAGTGGTTCAACCACCCACGGAGGAAGAAGGATCCGTTTTGACGGTGACTGAGGTCCCTCAGCTCACTGTGCTGGCATATCAACTTATGCCCTCAACCTCTTTAGCCCCAACTTCCCAACTGGCTAGACAGGTCGGCAGGAGCGTCTAGAGTTGATCCAGCAGACGCTGACACTGCTCCGGAAGGAACGAAAAGAGAATAAGCTAGATCTCAAAGAGATGAAGAGAGAGGTACACGGAAGGAAACACCCTGGCGCTTTCAGGGGCTCCGCTAAACCCCTTAAAATATCTGACCTCCCTCACTGCTCCGAACCAACCCCTGGAGGTAGACGGAACACATGCCCATGTTGCATGGGAAGCTTTATATCTCCTAGAAGTTGGGGTCTAATCCCCTTGAAGAGCTTCAACTCTGGCCCAGCTTTCAGCATACCCGGATTGCTATGTGAGACTGCGAGATGAACCTACATCCCGTGGGGAGACTATACCGAAGGAGGTCATTGTACTTGAACATGACAAGGCTCAAGCCATCCTTACCTAGACCCGGAAAGGGGCCGGATATAGTAACTCCAAAGTCTCAGCATTGAGCAAGAAGCATCCAACCTTCCTCCTGAACCTTCCCCCTTTCGGGGAAAGCCCTAGACTGTGTCATGAGAGCAGTCAAAGAGGGAAAAACCTGCCCAATCCTAGGGAAATAGAAACCATTATCTCTAGCTACGCCCACCTGCGAGGAGAAGTGGAAAGTGGTACATCTAACCTTCTCCGTCTTGGGGTAGGATCCGGAGATAGCAGGCTAGCAGTTTAATGAGAACCTTCCAAAGTTGCCAAACCATCCTTTGAGAAGGGAACAAGAGATGAAAGATAGTCTTACTGCCTCCTTGTCTCATCAGAACTGATTAGAAATGTGTGCAGGACTTTAATAACGCCCCAGAAAACTGATTTCATCATGTATCTGGGGCCTAGACCCTTTCCCACAGGAAGTGGTCCAAGTAGTCATTACCAAAGCCACCACGGAGAGTAGGAACCTGCTCCAAAAGTGGGGCATGTCCTCAAAGAGGAAATCATCATTAGAACTGCACAATTTCCAACCGTGACCATGGGCCCTTGAATGGTAGTCCAGCTGTAAACCACCCTCCTGATGGTCTCTCATCAGCTGGTAGCCAGTTACCTGTATTTAATCCAGGCTTTGAAAGGCACTCGACCACTTTTCGGTCCTACAAAGTATTCCTTCAACATCCTGATGACTCCTTGGATCATCGGGACTCTTATAAATCACCAATTCAGTATTAATATTCTACAAGTGGAGGAGTTAGTGTAAATATTCACTGACTTTCAGCTCTACATACGGGATTTATTCCACTCTGTATTTTCCCTCATAAGGAAATTAAAATATTAATATTGACGGAGGTCACAGCAATTGCCTGGAGAGGAAACACAGATATGTCTTTCCTATTTCCTTTCTAGCTTACTATCCTAAGCTATTAAATATAATAGTAAGCAATACTATTTTTAAATATATGCATTTATATCAATGATATAAACAACCCTATACTCATTTCACCTTTTCTTTCCTTACAAAAGGAGCCAATAGTGAAGGTGCAGTCATGTTCTGCAACCACAAGAGTAAGGACTTTTGTGGGCATACGATGTGCAGGTCTCATGGCCCCTGCTCCATCGTATCTGAATCCCTGAAGTATTGGGACCAGAAGGGTTGCGCCATCTGCTCGGCTCTCATGACCGAGGGATTTGCAGAAGATATCCGTGACACTACAGAGTCAAGGGATACAGCAAGAAAAACTCTTTGGAGGTGGATAAGAGGGTTCCAGAAGAACTCTCCGGGACCTTACCTACCTAATGAAGCTATGAGGTGCCTTCTGTTCCCTAAGGCCCAATCCAATGCGGTTGAGCCCCAAGTACAGGTCAAGCCTCCCTTCATCCAACTGACAGTGGATGCAGATATTAAGGCACTTGAAGGCATGGACATCCACCAGGAACGGATGTCGGAGGTGTCTACCGACACCAAAAAGGATCTTCTACAAGAAGACCCTGAAGAAGATGTGGTTCAACTACCTACGGAGGAAGAAGGATCCGTGTCGACGGTAACTGAGGACCCTCAGTTTTCCGTGACGGTGACGGCATATCAACCTGTGCCGTCAACCTCTTCAGCCTCAACTCCCCATCCGGATCCGCTGATTGCCAGGAGCGAAGCGCTCCTAGAATCGATTCAGCAGATGATGGCAGTGTTCCGCAAGGAACAGCAGGAGCTTAAGCAAGATCTCAAAGAGACGAAGAAAGAGGTAAGAGAAGTGAAACGCCCTGGCATTTTAAGAGGCTTTTCTAAGCCTCTTAAGGTTTCTGATTTACCTCAATGCTCCGAAACCAACCCCTGGAGATACACGGAGCATATGCCCATGATGGATGGAAAGCTTTATATCTCCGAGAAGTTGGGGGCCAAACAACTTGAAGATGTTCAATTCTGGCCTAGCCTTTCGGCATACCCAGACAGTTACGTGAGACTGCGGGATGAACCAGCATCTCGTGAGGAGACGGAACCGAAGGCACAGGCTCTTCTATCCAAGACCCTAAAGGGAGCCGGTTACACTAACTCCAAAGTCTCAGCATTGAGCAAGAGGCATCCTACCTTCATTGCTCCTTCCTCCAGAGCCTTCCCCTTCTCGGTGAAAGCTCTTGACTGTGTCATAAGAGCAGTCGATGCGGGCAAACCATGCCCAGTGTTAGAGGAATGCAGACTATTATCTCTAGCCATGCCTACCTGCGAGGAGAAGTGAAACGAGGTTCATCTAACCTTCTCCGTCTCTAAACTGGATCCGGAGATAGCAGGTCAGCAGTTCAATGAGAACCTTCCAAAACTGCCGGAGCATCTTTTGAGAAGGGAACAGGAGACAAAAGAGAGACTAGCCGCTTCTTTGTCTCTTCAGAACTGCATGGAAATGTGTGCAGGCCTTACCAATGCCCCCAGAAATGTACATAGTCTCAGCCAAGTCTCACATGGGTACCCTTGTGAAGGACTTGTTTGCCTTCGTTAGGTCCAGGAGGGCCTGTAGAGAGCATCTGTTTGCCGCAGCAACTGTCAAACACGAACCCAGGAACCTGATCACTTCATGCATCTGGGGCATGGACCTCTTTCCCCAAGATGTGGTTCAGGAGGTCATTGCCAAAGCCGCCACAGAGAATAGGAACCTTCTCCAGAAGTGGGGCATGTCTTCCAAGAGGAAATCATCCTCAGACGCTGGTCCCCAACCTAAAAACAGGAAGACAAAGAAACCACGCAGACCTGCAGAACTTCCAACCATGACCATGGCCACAGTGCCCCAAATGGTAGCTCAGCTGCAAACTACCTTTCAGATGGTACCCCAACAGCTAGTAGCTCAATCGCCTGCATTTAATCCAGGCTTTGAGAGGCACACAACTTACTTTCGCCCCAAAGGTAGAGGCTCAAAGAGAGGTTCCTCAAGAAACCCCTCAAGGGGTAGAGGAGGACGCGGTCACAGAAATAGATCCTCAGGAACATCTCAGCAATGAGATGCTCCAGGTAGGAGGGAGACTCTTCCACTTTCCGGATCGATGGACCTTCACTCCCTGGGCCCACTGCCTAATCAAGAATGGACTCGGTTGGAGATGGAACAAAATTCCACCCCCTTTTCCTCTATTCTTCCTGCACTCCACCCCCTTATTGGAAGAATATACCTCAGAACTCTTGAACAAAAAGGTAATAAGGAAAATGAAGTCCATCAAATTCCAGGGAAGGCTGTTTTGTGTTCCCAAGAAGGACTCGGACAAGCTCAGAGTCATTCTAGACTTGTCTCCACTCAACAAGTTCATCTAGAACAACAAGTTCCGAATGCTTACCTTACAACAAATAGGACCCTTCTACCAAAAGGGGCATACACAGTCTCAATAGACCTGGTAGATGCTTACTGGCACCTACCAGTCAGCCGCCCTCTCTCCTCCTACCTAGGATTTAGGCTACAGAAGACGAAATATGCCTTCATAGCCATGCCCTTTGGGCTAAATATAGCCCCAAGGATATTCACGAAACTTGCGGATACAATCGTCCAACAACTACGCTTAGAAGGAATTCAGGTAGTGGCATACCTGGACGATTAGCTGGTGTGGGCAGTATCCAAGACAGCCTGTCTACAAGCAGCCACAAAGGTGATCCAGTTCCTGGAACACCTAGGCTTCAAGGTCAACTGCAAGAAGTCTCGCCTTTCTCCAGCTCAGGAGTTTCAATGGTTAGGAATCCATTGGAACTTACAGTCACATCGTCTCTCCATTCCACCGAGGAAGAGGAGAGAGATAGTGGGATCTGTCAAGAGACAACTGAAACTCAAGAAGATTTCAAGACACTAACAGGAAAGAGTACTGGGCTCTCTCCAGTTCACAGCAGTGACAGACCCAGTGCTAAAAGCTCAATTAAAGGAAGTGTCAGGAGTCTGGAGAAGATACGCATCAAACGCTCGAAGAGATCAACAAAGGTTAACACAGACCCTATTGCACACACTTCTAAGGCCGTGGTCAACAGTCGAGAGCCTAACACGAACAATTCCCTTACAACCACCTCAACCATCAGTGGTAATACACACAGATGCCTCCCTGGAAGGATGGGGAGGCCATTCCCAACAAAGGGAAGTGCAGGGGAATTGGTCACACCAGTTCAAAACCTTTCACATCAACATCTTGGAAGCTATGGCAGTCTTCATAACGTTGAAGAAACTATCCCCTCACAGATCAGTTCACATCAGACTGGTCTTGGACAGCGAGGTGATAGTAAAATGTCTAAATTGACAAGGCTTGAGATCACCTTACATCAATCATGTGATGCTAGCCATCTTCCATCTGGCAAGGAACAGGAGATGGCACTTATCAGCAGTTTACCTACAAGGGTTACGCAATGTGACGGCGGATGCTCTATTCAGGCGAAAGCCGACAGAGACAGAATGGTCCCTAGACGCAGACTCATTCTCCTTCATCTTGGAAAAAGTCCCAGAACGGCAGATCGACCTCTTCGCAACGAGCGATAACAAGAAACTACCCCGATATGTAGCCCCTTAGAAGGACCCTCAGGCAGAAGCGACAGACGCCATGTCTCTCGATTGGAACAGAGGTAAACAAATCTATCTGTTCCCACCAACCAATCTCCTGCTGAATGTCCTTAACAAGCTAAGATCCTTCAGAGGAACACCAGCAGTAGTGGCCCCCAAATGGCCCAGAAGCAATTGGTTCCCTCTAGTTCTAGAATTGAAACTAAAGCTGTTCCCCCTACCGAACCCAGTTCTATCCCAACTGGTTCAGAAGTCGACTGTCTACGCTTCATACTCAAGAACCAACAACCTACATCTCATAATTTTCTCGCCTTGGCAGCCAAGAAAAGGTTTGGGATCTCAAAAGACAACATCGACTTTATAGAAGAATACAAGTCAAATTCAACTAGGAGACAATATGAATCGTCTTGGAAGAAGAGGGTTTCCTTTGTGAAAACAAAGAAACCGACAGAAATATCAATAGATTTCTGTCTCTCCTTCTTCATCTACCTACACGAACAAGGCCTAGTTTCCACCACAATAACTGCGTGTAAGTCAGCTTTGACTAGACCTCTTCTTTACGTCTTTCAGGTGGACCTTTCAAGTGAAATCTTTAATAAGATACCGAAAGCATGCGCTAGACTCAAACCAGCAACCCCTCCAAAGCCCATATCATGGTCATTGGACAAAGTCTTGCACTACGCTTCTAACATGAACAACGAGGATTGTACCTTAAAGGATCTAACGCAGAAAGTGATATTTCTGTTTGCTATAGCCTCAGGGGCTAGAGTTAGTGAAATAGTGGCCTTATCCAGAAATGAAGGCCATATTCAGTTCACAGAAGAGGGAGAACTGAACCTTTTCCCTGTTCCTACTTTTCTCGCCAAAAACGAGCTGCCCACCAAAAGGTGGGGTCCTTGGAGAATCTGCCCTCTAAAGGAAGATGTCTCTCTATGTCCAGTAGAGTGTTTTAAGGTCTATCTTCGAAGAACTTCAGACTTCACGGAGGGACAGCTCTTCCGAGGCGAAACCTAAGGATCAAACCTATCCCTAAAACAACTGAGGGCGAAACTCACCTACTTTATTCGCAGAGCGGATCCTGACAGTACACCCGCAGGTCACAATCCAAGAAAAGTTGCTTCTTCGTTGAACTTCTTTCAACACATGGACTTTGATAGTCTCCGCTCATATACGGGTTGGAAATCATCCATAGTCTTCTATAAACATTATGCGAAGCAAGTGCACGAGATAAAACACTTTGTGGTGGCGGCAGGTAGTGTCACAAAACCTGTTGTCTAGTGCTGCGATGAACAGTGAAGTGTTTTGGGACTCAACAGTGTATCGGGTGAACAGGTGTTAGCACCTTCGAGTGTAATACCTTTTAGTAAAAAATCACTTATGGACTGTTCTATATAGGTGCAGAATCTAACCGATAACACCAGTGCCGTGTGAACGTTTGTACACAGTGTTGAAGCATATCCAACATCTAAGTGAAACCAAACAAATTAATTTTACATTATTGAGTGGCATTTAACAAATGAATTAATATATGTATATTCTTCCCTTACAGGTTAAAAATATATATATACCAGGATGTTCATATATGCAGGCTAGATTCCTTCTCATGATACATTAATATACAGGTATTTGGTTTTTGGCTATGAAAATAAAAAACAAAAGAATGTATCTGCGTCTTCTTTATCCTCAGAATTACGAGTAAAAAATTTCCAGAGCCTTTCTATTTTCCTTAAAATAGAAATATTGTTAGTAGGATTTCCAAAGAACAACCAGGTAATCTCAAAGAAGTTTCCCTCTTGTTCCTATGGAAATGCAAACTTTGAATCCTTATAGCCGAAGTCGACAATTTCCCTGCAGGGGGCAGGAAGCCCTAAGTTAGTTCCAAACTTAATGGCTATGACAAATAACAGTAAGGTCATATATATAAAGGTCTAGGAGACCATATAAGGAACTCATTCATAGTAAAGGCACTTATACAAACCCACAGATATAGTACTTCCAAGTTAATTCTCTGGTAAGCTTCCATCAGGACGACATGGCTGAGCCCAAAAAAGGGATCTTGACGTAGGAAAAATCTATTTCTGGGCGAGAAACCTGTGCCGCCCAGTGAAATGCTCCTTTTACATCATTTCTAAGGTAATAACTGCTATGAATTTACCAGAGAAAAAATTGTATAGGAATGCTAGGTTGAACCCAGCTCGCTCACCTAATAAGGTGTTGGTATAAATAACTGGGGTGTGATAAATCACAACCAGAGGTCTCGCACCATTTAGATAACTCCTGTCAACATCCCCGAACAGCGAGGAGCCGTTCAACATCCTAACTCCAATCGCTACTACGAACGAGCCCACCCACGCTAGTGACGTCACTCCTATAGCACCCTAGATTGGGGCCCGGAAGGGAGGGACGGGTGGGTTCACTGGGCGGCACAGGTCTCTCGCCCAGAAATAGATTTTTCCTACGTCAAAATCCCTTTTCTGGGCTCTGACCTGTGCCGCCCAGTGAAATATTACCAGAGAATAGGGACTCAATATGGCTAACTACCTGGGGAGAAAATAACACAAAAATAGTAATACATGGTGGAATTTGATAACAAAACAGGAGGGATAGGAATCCCATAGGCAAGTGATCAACATGGTTATGAGTGGAGAATATCCACTGAAAACAATACTGAAGTAACCCGAAGGTAAGTAATCCACAAGGTATGAATAGTAATAAATACATGGTAAAGAATCCCATATAGGGATGGTAATAAATCAAGCAGAACTGTGAATATAGCAAAATACATAATATCAAAATTAAAATAAAATCAACTCGAGGGATTAAGCACAGATGAAACCAAAACAATTGGTAGAACATATATCAATGAATAATAGAAATAATACACCATAGGGGTGTATGGCAAAGGACAACCAAACCAGGTAGGGACAATAAGAAAGCCAGGCAGGAGGGAAAGAGGACAGAGCAAGACGTTGTGATTAGGACTCAGAGCCTTCAGGAGGAACTACATTCCCAGCTGCTATTGTTGCAAATTTAAGAGCTTCTAAAGGTTTTAGGTAGTGGCGTTTAAAAACTTTAGGGGACTTCCAACCCGTAAATTTTGTGAGCTCATCAAATTTCATATGATGAAAGAAGTTAATTGAAGTAGCAACAGCTCGAATATCATGGACGTGTGGGAATGACTCAGGATTAGGCTGTTTAATAAAATAAAGAATTTGTTGTCTAATTCCTTTAAGGGTAATAGTTCCTCCATTTTCTCTAATAAATAAGGGCCCTGTGGAAGTAGTGGAAGTTCTACTTAAGTAGGATTTCAGGGTGGTAACTGGACACAGGGATGGATCCCGAGGAAGTGGAACAATCTTCCAGGGAGACCACCTGTTTTGGGGGTCCTCATTTTTAGCCAGGAATACTTCGTTAGGGGAGAGAAGGACCTCACCCGAAGGGAGAAACTCGATATGACCTGGGTCTCTAGACAGGGCCGACAATTCTGAGATTCTAGAGCCAGAGGCGAGGCTCAAAAGAAAAAGTGTCTTTCTTAACAATGCCATATAGTTACAAGATTCATCCAAAGTGTCAGAGGCTAGCTTTAGGACATCGTTCAAGAACCAAGAAACTGCGCTAGGGCGAGTTGATGGTTTCAGTCTGCCACAAGCTCTTGGAATGGAGGAGAAGTATGAATCCGTCAGGTCAATGTCAAAACCGACAAGGAAGATCTTTTTCAAGGCTGATTTGATCGTAGTAATCGTGTTGGCTCCTAGGCCTGATTTAAAGAGGGTTCTAAAGAATGTCACAGTCAGGTTCATCGTCATTTTCTCAACTTGTGAGTCTTTCAAAAACTTTGCCAGTTTTTTAACGGCTGAGTCATATTGACGGAGGGTGGATTCTCTTTTATCTGATTCCAGGAATAGGGTATTCAGAGGGTCGATGTTTGCACCCTTTTGAGCTGCGAACTTCATGAAGTCCATAAAGTAAGGGCATTCAGAATCCTTGAGGAAGCTAACACATTGCGCGTTTGTACTACTTGTGTTAGAACAGGATTGGGTATCCGCCGGGGGCGGAGGCCGAGCTCTAGTAACAAGGGGAACCAGTTGCTTTTGGGCCAGTTGGGGGCTATCAGAGCCACTCGGCCCTTGAAAGATCTGAGCTTGTGCAGTACTTTCAGCAGGAGATTTATTGGAGGAAACAGATAAATCGTCTTCCAAGTGTTCCAGTCTATTGACATAGCGTCCATGGCATAAGCCTGAGGGTCCAGGTTGGGGGCTACATAACATTCTAGTTTGCGATTGGATTCCGTCGCAAACAGATCCACCTGGAGACCCGGGACCTGAGATAAGATCCATTGGAAGGATCGATTGTCCAGTGACCACTCCGACTCCAACGGGGTCGTCCGGGAAAGTGCGTCCGCTACTACATTCCGGACCCCCGCCAGGTGGACTGCTGATAGATGCCACTTGTATGACGTTGCCATGGAGAAAATCGCCAACATAACGTGGTTTATGTGGGCTGACCTGGAGCCTCCTCTGTTGATGCAGTGGACTATGACTGCGCTATCGAGGACCAGTCTGATATGGAGATTCCTGGCTGGGCTGAGACGTTTTAGGGTAAGCAAGACTGCCATGGCCTCTAGGACATTTATGTGCATTTGTTGAAATATCGGAGACCATAACCCTTGGACTTTCTTGTGTTGCGAGTAACCTCCCCACCCTGTGAGGGAGGCGTCTGTATGAACGACGAGTCCCGGGGCAGGATATTGCAAGGGAACTGACTTGGAAAGATTCTTGACTTTCGTCCAAGGCTGTAGACTTTTCCTCAGGATTGGAGGAAGGCGAGCTCGCCTGTCTCGACGTTTCTTGGTCACTCTGGAGCGCCACACTCTGTTTATGTCCTTTAGTTTGGACTTTAGGACGATGTATGTGACGGAGGCGAACTGTAAGGAACCTAGTATTCTCTCCTGGTTCCTTCTGGATGTCAACTTGTCCCTGAGAAACTGTTTTGTGTTCCTCGCTATTTCCTTCATTTTGGCTTTTGGCAGGCACAATGTATGGGAATTGAGGTCCCATTGTAGCCCCAACCACTGAAACTTGGTCTCCGGGACCAGACGGGATTTCTTGAAGTTGACCTGAAATCCTAAATGTCGAAGGAAGGAGAGGGCCCTGTTCGTCGCCGTGTGGCAGTTCCGGACGTTGTTCGACCAGATCAGCCAATCGTCGAGATAAGCTACTATTTGAATCCCTTGGGTTCGAAGTTCCTGAATCACCATCTCTGCTAGTTTGGTGAAGATTCTGGGCACTATGTTGAGCCCGAATGGCATCACCTTGAAAGCATAGGCTTGTTTGCCCAGCTTGAAGCCTAAGAAGGGGCGAAAATGCCTTGCTATTGGAACGTGATAGTAGGCATCTGTAAGATCTATGGAGGTGGTGACGGCCCCACGGGGAAGTAGGGTTCGCACCTGCGAGACGGTAAGCATGTGGAATTTTTCGCAACGAATGAAGGAGTTTAGACGAGACAGGTCCAGGATTACTCTTTGTTTGTCTGAGCCTTTCTTTGGCACGCTGAATAAGCGACCTTAAAATTTTAAGCGATGCATGCTTTGGATTGCGTTCTTTTGCAACAGTTCCTTTGTAAATGAACGTAGCTCTTCTATCGGGAGTTGGTAGAAACTGTTTGTTGGAGGGGGTCCCTGTAACCAGCTCCACCCCAGACCTTTGGAAATTATGCTGGAAGCCCAGTTGCTGAACTTCCAATGGTCCCGAAATTTGTATAGTCTCCCTCCTACCTGCAATTTCTCAATGGCTTGATGATGATTTGCCGCCTCTGCCTCCGCGGAAAGCCTTGCCTCGGTGGGAACCCCTTCCGCTACCTCGGTTACGAAAGGCACCTCTGGAGCCTCTGTGGCGCTGGTAGCCTTGGAAAGAACCCTGAGATTCGTAAGTGGGGTTGAAGGCGGGGGAGGCAGCAAACGAAGTTGATGCGACTTGTGTCTGAGGGACCAACACATACTGCTGTTGGGGTTGGCCCTTAGAGGTAGAAGGCTGGGAGCCCTGTGAAACAGGGACAGACTGAACCAGGACAGGTTGCACTACTTGAAGAGGCTGTCTGAACTGTGAGGAGTGGAAGGGCCTCAACCTCTTCCTGCCACGAACTGGAGCACCAGTAGATTCATATTTCCTTTTTGGAACTAGACCCCACCTAACCTTGGGGCTTTGGTTAACTCGAGCTGCCTCGCTGAGAACAGTGTTAACCATATCCTCCGGGAAGAGGTCCGGACCCCAGACCGGGGCTTTGATGAGCCTATTGGGTTCATGACGAATAGTAGCCTCTAACAATACATGTCGTCGGCAACGGAATCTGGCGTTATGGAAGTCATATGCGTCAATCAACAAGGTCTGCAGAAGAGACTTCGTGAGGACCTTAAAGACAGGTTCCTCGTCGTAAGTGGCAACGGTCATCTCCGATAGAGCAGTAGAGTTAATGGATCTACTGAGCCTACACTGGGTCTCAAACTCTATTTTGATTAGGGACTCCGGTAGTTTGGGGAGGCGTTCACTGAACTGCGTCGAAGCACAGTCCGGGCTCAGTTTGCCTACCGTAAAGGTAGACGGGGCGTTCCGCCAGCACTCATGGTCACCAGGGAAGAGAAGGGAAGTCAATTCCGTCTCTCGAAGCTTAGGTAAGGGCTTCTCTTCCTTGGAAGCCTAATAGGCTATCTCCATGATCTTGGTTGTGCATGGAGTAGGGGTATGCTCGTCTATCACAAACATAGTATACGAGATCTTATGGGGTGTGAGCATTGTGTTCACACAATCCCACTCGTTGAAGGCGCGGACCAAAACAGACTGGGCCTGTTCTTTGGGGAAGATCACAGTCTCCTTAGGGACTTTATCTAGACGGATCAGAGCCTCATCAGTTAAGCGAGCAAAGCCAGGAAAGGGAAATTGCAGACCCGGCGGGTAGAACTCGAAGTCTTCAATCGGTCGAGTTCCGAAACCTTCGATGGACAACATGCCATCCGAGAGGGCGGCATGTAGAGCTAACCTCCAGGGGTTACTCTTTGTAAAGGGTGGGAGCTTAGAGGCGTCGGGGATGGCATATTGCTGCTGTTGTGGCAGCCCCAAACGCATGAGTCCCTGGACTAGGTTCTCGACATTTGCAACCCTTTCTTGCTGTTGTTGAAGAGTCACGATGGCTTGCTGAGTGTGTGAAGACAACATCGTCTCGAAGCGAGAAAACAGCTTCTCCGAGAAATCCGCCGGGTTAAACGGTTCCGTCGGAGGGGGAACGGATGCCGAACCGGAGACCGGTCCTTGAGAAGTCGAGGGCACGGCGACGGAGTCTTTGGGGACTCTAGTGGAGGAAGATTTGGACGACCTCGATGATTTCGAAGACTTGTGGGTCTTATGCAAAGGCTTGCGGTGAGCCTTAACCTTGGGGATCACAGACCGGAGCTTGAGATCAGCACCGGAAGTCCCCGGAAAACCTTGAAAGGAAGATTGGTTTGAAGTAGAAAAGAAAGTCGGGCTGAGGAGAGGAATCTCAGCCCGGGACCCACCTGACTCACCTATCTCCCTACCTGTGTCGGGTTCCTCAAGAACCATGGGTTCGACGTCTAGATTAAGGGTTGCGACGTCTTCCGTTATCGTCCCGCTCGTCTCTTCTTGGTCCGGGGCCAAAAGCAGGGACTCAATATTTTCTATGATGGGGTCTGCCAACTCCTTGGGGACTGCAGCAGATGTTTTTGCATGTGGATAAAGGAGGGAACACCATTGTTCAGATAAGATATAAGGTTGCTTAGCCTTTACATTCCGGGCGAAGCCGCCAATCCAGACCTTGAGGGTTGCTAGAGCCGAAGTCTTAGTAGGCTTGGAGCTCTGAAAGAGAACCGGCTATTAGTGAAGGTAAGGAATTTCATGCCGAAGAGAAAAGAGGAGGGGACCAGGAGCCTCCGAACACGAGGCCCTAGTGGGCATGCGAGGAGCAAAATAAAATGATGAAATTAAAATTAATTAACTGTAATTAATTGTAACTCCACTTACCAAGTCTGTAAAAAACGGCTAAGAAGAATACACTTACCGATTCAGAGGTTAAGGTGGAGGCTAGCTTGTAGCATACTACACAATTGTCCGGATGCCAAACAGTGAGATCATCCACCAGGACAGCACAATGGGCATGTGAGCGACACACGTCGTGGCCGCAGGGTTGGCTAAGGACCGCCGAACATGCCGTCATCGAACAACGTACTGCCTGTAAAATAAGATACATGAGTATCCCGTGAGTAAGCTGGAGGAGCCCGGGGGCTCCGGGAGCTTAGAATACACCGCTGTAGCGGAAATAATAAACTTAAGCTTGTAGAGTAATATAGATAAGAATAAGTCAGACCGTAATCGTGATCATACCCGGGGGTGGGGGAAAGTCAAGATCAGGGGATATATATAGATATGTGTGAATATATAATGAGATTAATCCTAGTGGATATAGGTCACGCTGGCTCCGGGGAGACAACTGAGAGAGCCCAGGGCTCATGAAAGCCTACCGGAGAAGGCGGACAGGGGAGTCGAGGGTCAAACCCGTCGATGGCACAAGGAATTAATCAAACTCGACATGGGAATAAACGAAGGCTACGTCCGGAGATCCCGTAAGGAATAATAATGGTATGTGGAGTCCGTGGAGTGCGTAACACCATATGAAGAGGGGGAAAGGGAGGGATCTGTAATGGGTCCGTGAGGTGCGGGACCGGGGGGAGTTGCAGGAATAAAATGTGTATAAATATGAATATACACAACATAAAATCCCAGAACGAGCCGGATCCCACCCGCCTACCGATGGCCAATTGAGACGGCGGGGAGAAATAGCAACAGAAGGGTAGGGGAAATACTGAATAATAATGTATAACAAGCCTCACACACGATCAGGGTCCGCCCGGGACGGAGCAAGGTGATATCCTGTGTCAACATCCCCGAGGGGATATGAAACATAAAAGCTGACTGAGCCTCAATATGAGAGCGAGTGATGACATCCCTGAAGTGGGGGTGTCGGGGCGGAGGGGGGGGGGATGAGGAGGCTAACGAGTGGGGCAGAAGAACAGGTGTACCAACCTGAACTGAGACCCACGACTAAGATCACGCGGAAAGACTAGGATAATGAATTAATAATACAGTAATAATATTACTGATATGGTAATAAATGAAAAAAGGGAGGCATGCTGGATAATGATAATAATAAACGTAAAATAACCCGAAGGGACGAACGGAGAGGCAGGGGAAGACCAAGCTTAACAGCGCGGGGGAGACCGAGCTAGGCAGGGCTGCCAACATAACAAGGTGTCGGTGAGGTGCCGACAAAAAACATAAAATAATAACTGCCTCACGAAAGTCCCGACGAACTAAAATACTAGTAAAATAACGTAAACGCTAACATGATCGCTACTACGAACGTGAAAACGTAAAATGAAGTAAAGCTAGTAACGCCCGAAGGCGACCAGGCATGCCAACCTAAGTGAACAAAGATATCGTAATATCATAAAATAACTGTTAATGTAATAACAGATAAGACCATAGCATAATATAACACGGGGTGTGAACCGTGGATACCCAGAAAGTTTCAGGACGAGAAACAATCAGTATAGAAGACTGATTGCTAAGCGTCAAGAACGAGAGAGAGAGAGGAGGTAGCCAGCCAGCATG
Source organism: Palaemon carinicauda (assembly GCF_036898095.1). Classification (NCBI taxonomy): domain Eukaryota; kingdom Metazoa; phylum Arthropoda; class Malacostraca; order Decapoda; family Palaemonidae; genus Palaemon; species Palaemon carinicauda. The sequence continues at coordinate 134,393,306 of NC_090726.1, read as the reverse complement.
GCGGACTCGATGCGGGGTCGCGTAATATAAAAACTGAGATAATTAAATAACCAAGGGCAAGACCACCTCCAAAATCTCAAAACTCATAGATCTGGTACTTAACTTAGGTGGAGTAACAGTAGAATCCGACATCCTGGGATAAATCCTGGGTAAACCAAAGGAAATCACACACCGAGAAAAGAATAACAGCGTCAAAGCAGGTGCTATGAAAAGGAGTGACGTCACTAGCGTGGGTGGGCTCGTTCGTAGTAGCGATTGGAGTTAGGACGTTGAACGGCTCCTCGCTGTTCAGGGATGGTGCGAGACCTCTGGTTGTGATTTATCACGCACCAGTTATTTATACCGACACCTTATTAGGTGAGCGAGCTGGGTTCAACCTAGCATTCCTATACAATTTTTTCTCTGGTAAATTCATAGCAGTTATTACCTTAGAAATGATGTAAAAGGAGCATTTCACTGGGCGGCACAGGTCAGAGCCCAGAAAACAGATTTTGAGCAAAGCGAAAAATCTATTTTTGGGTGAGATAGCCATGTCGTCCTGATGGACCCACCCTTCTTTCAAAAAGAAAAACAAACAACTATGTAATGGAAAGACCCCACCCGAAACTACTCTATCTGCGGCTATTCATGCTTAAATGCAACAAGGAATAATGGGCCATAGTAGTACAGGGAGGGGGTCCACCAGGTACCTTGATAACGGCTCCCCTTCGTTCGCAACTCTTCCCCCTCAAAGAGTAAAATCTATTCGGGGTGAAGATTGCTATGTGACGTATCAAAAAATACGTCCCCTGATATTATGCGATATCCTTAAAGATATATTAAGGATACTCGCGGCAGGAGTTAGAATTCTGGAGACCTGTGGTTAATTATCTGGGAGTATCACTGTAGCAAAATATCCCTCAGAAAACTACCTTAAGGAGCCTTCCATCACGACGACATGGCTATCTCACCCAAAAATAGATTTTTCGCTTTGCTCAAAATCCGTTTACTGGTGTTAATGTAGGCACTAGTATATTCAAAACCAAAACAAATCTACATGCTCCTGCAGCTACTCCCTTTGCAAATAGAAATAAACTGAGAAATAAGCTACCATAATTTCAACATGGTTTCTCCAGCAGGACAGGAAAATGAGGAAGAGGAAAACTCGGACAGACGATGAAAGTGACGAAGCATTACTTTTTCAATCTTTGTGTTATCTCATTGCGGAGATATGTCATAATAAAATGTAGTCAATAACGCAAGTGATAGCCATATATCATAAAGTAGTTCATAATAAAACTTGGAATAAGAAAATAGATAAGAAATCTGGGGAAACAAGATTGCAGGAGCATATGAAACACCAGATATAAAGCATGACCAGTTTCCCCTTGCCAAGAGCTCTCAAGAGACCTGGATGCACCCTCATACAATTGCGAAAGGAGACTATTGTAGATTATCTGAAGATTTTGCTAATCACGTATTAACTACTATAAAGTGATGGATTTGTATTAAAACAATAATTATACACAGAATTATACCAAGAAAAGCTCATCTTTATGAAAGTAAATTAGAAAATGGGCTAAACTACAATTTCATCATACTTACGATTCCAAAATAGCCCAAAGACTTCCATTTGGTGAAGCCACTAAGCCAGTATAGGAAACCCCTTCTGTTTTGAATGGTGTGTCTTTCAATTCGATTTTCATGCCTTCTTCATGATAGTCTATATAGACATGTTGGATATTACCATCTTTCATAGACAAAAATACGTTTCTGTTTTGTAAACAAATCATTCCTGCAAAAAAATATGATAGTTTTTATACATTTTTTAAATAGTAGTGTTTTTTATTATGAGCTTTGTTATAAAATTTGTAATTATATATGCCATGTTGTATTTGCCTTATACAAAAATTTTTACATGCAAGTAAAATTACCCCCCCCCCAAAAAAAAAAAATAGAAAAATTTATATTTGTAATAAAAGCATAAAAATTCCCTTCTATTTTCTTTATAAAAAGTTTCTGGACATATCATGCAATTGATAATTTCCATAGTTGTGTCTTCCTTTCCAAAATAGCACTATGTACATGATCAGTGAGACCCTACATGAAAAAAAAATATTCAAAAAGATGATGGCTCATGCAGTCTGCTAAATTCATGTAGGCACTGTACACCAATTTTCAGTGATTCATAAACAACAGATTTTGAGTGAAGCGAAAAATCTATTTTTGCGTGAGATAGCCATGTCGTCCTGATGGAAGGTTCCTAATAGTAGCTTCCAAGGGATATATAAACTACAGTGATATTCCCATAGAATTTACCTTTAGGTCTCCAGAATTCTAACTCCTGGCGCGAATATCCTTAAAATTTCTCTCAAGGATATCGCATAAATCAGGGGACGTATAACTTGATATGACACATATCGATCTTCACCCCGAAAAGCAATTTCGCCTCGAGGGGGAAGAGTGGCAAATTTGGAAGGGGAGCCATTATCAAGGTTACCCTATTTCCCATACTACTATTGAGTATCAAGATGGTGGTTATTCCTTGTAGCATTTAGCATGGTGCTACAGATATAGTAGTTTCAGGAGGGATCCTGCCAAGGCCTTTTCTATAGAAAAGAAGGGCGGGTCCATCAGGACGACATGGCTATCTCACCCAAAAATAGATTTTTCGCTTCGCTCAAAATCCGTTTTTTGGGCTCAAGCCATGTCGTCCTGATGGAAGTTTACCAGAGAATTATACTAGAAAGTACTGTATCTGTGGATTTTCATAGGTGCCTTAACCTTGGGACAAATTTTTCTATGGTCATCTGGACCATTGAGGCAAATTACGTTACCGTTGTCCGTCATTACCACTAGTCATAGCCAATGTTAGTGCTTCCTGCCCCCTGCAGGGAAGAGTCATACTAGACAGTAGAAAAGGGGTCTCAAGGTTTGCATATATTGTATGAACAAACATAAGTATCCACCCAATATACAGACGGTCTCACGGTTTGTATATATTGTCAGAACAATATAAGTGTCAACTATATCCATTGTTTGTAAGCATACAATGATATAAGGTTTACTTAAATAAATAAGTGCGAGAACTCTGGCATATATAATTTGCAAATTGCAGGGCGAGGTAGGACGCAGTTACATTCTAATAGACATTTATTTAAAATAAATGACTAAATGGAAAACGAGTGAAACGAATGTAACATGTTAAAGGAATTATACGTGCAACATACAGAAAATATTTTTCCTCCCTGAAAGGGAAGAAATGATGAGTGCCATTCTAAAGCTGAAAATTTTGATAAATTTTCCCAATATAAATTCTGTAATGTTGTATACTATCAACACTGTGTACTACGTACACACGGCACAAGTGTTATCTGTATAATTCCATACCTGAGATTTTGAACAGTCTTGGTGTCACCATGGTGACACTCACTTAAAAGGTATCGCACTGGAAGTGTCAACACCTTTTCACCCTAATTGATAGTTCCAATCAATTAACTGTTCATCGCAGCACTAGACGACAGGTTTTAATACACTACCTGCAGCCACCACATAATGCTTCAGTTCATGGACTTGCTTAGCATAGTGTTTGTAGAACACTCTGGATGATTTCCATCCAGTATATGAGTGAAGACCCTCAAAGTCCATATACTGAAAAAGTTCAGTGATGAAGCAATTTTCCTCGGATTATGACCTGGAGGTGTACTGTCAGGATCCGGTCTGCGAATGAAGTAGGTGAGCTTCGCCCTCAGTTGTTTTAGGGATAAGTTTGATCCTGAGGTTTCTCCTTTGAAGAGCTGTCCTCCCCTGAAGTTTGAAGTTCTACAAAGATAGACCTTTAGACACTCTACTGGACATAGAGAGACATCTTCCTTCAGAGGGCAGATTCTCCAGTGACCCCATCTTTTATTGGGTAGCTCATTCTTGGCGAGAAAGGCTGGATCAGGAAAGAGATTCAGTTCTCCCACTTCTGTGAACTGAATGTGGCCCTCATTTCTTGATAGGGCTACTATTTCACTAACTCTAGCCCCCGAGGCTATAGCGAACAGGAAAATAACCTTCTGGGTTAGATCCTTGAGAGAACAATCTTCATTGTTCACGGATGAAGCATAATGTAGGACCTTGTCCAAAGACCATGAGATGGGCTTCGGAGGAGCTGCATGTCTAAGCCTAGCGCATGCCTTCCGGATCTTGTTAAAGATTTCGTTCGTCAGATCCACTTGAAAGGCATACAGCAGAGGTCTAGTCAAGGCTGACTTACACGTAGTTATCATGTTAGCTGCCAGACCTTAATTATGAAGGTGGATAAAGAAGGACAGACAGAAGTCTATTGAAATTTCTTTCAGTCCTTTTGCTTTAACAAAAGCCACCCACTTTTTCCAAGACGATTCATATTGTCTTCTAGTTGACTTAAGACTTGTACAGTATTCTTCTAGGAAGTCTATATTGCCTTTTGAGATCCCAAATCTTCTTTTAACCGCTAGGGCGAGAAAATCATGAAATGAAGGTTTTGGGTTCTCTGTGATGAATCGGAGACAATTAACTTCTGAACCTTTTGAGATAGTGCTGGGTTCAGTACAAGTGCCAGCCTCAGCCTCAGCTCCCTCACTAGAGGGAACCAATTGCTCTTGGGGTATTTGGGAGCAACTAGAGCTGCCGTTCCTTAGAAGGATCTCAGCGTGTTGAGGACCTTCAGCAAGAGATTGGATGGAAGGAACAGGAATTTCCGGGTCCATCCGTTCCAAACTAGGGACATGCCGTCCGTTATCTCCTCTAGAGGGTCCTCTTATGGGGCTACATATTGAGGTAGTTTCTTGATGACACTCGTCACGAAGAGGTTGATCTGCAGTTCCAGGACTTGTTCCAATTTGGAAGAGAATGGGTCTGCGTCTGTGGACCATTCTGACTCTATCGGCTTGAGCCTGAGTAAAGCATCTGCTGTCACATTGCGGATCATTTGTAAGTGAACTGCTGATAGCTGTCATCTCTTTAGGTAAGGGATGGCTAATATCACATAGAATATGTGGCATGATCTCGAGCCTTGCCGGTTCGGACATCTCACTATCACTTCGCTGTCCAAGATCAGCCTGATGGCGGCTGATCTGCGTGGAGAAAGTTTCCCCAACGTCAACAGGACTGCCATGGCTTCCAAAATGTAGATGAGAAGGGCCTTGAACAGAAATGACCAAGTCCCTTGGACTTTCCTCTGATGGGAGTGAAATCCCCATTCTTCCATCGAGGCATTCGTGCGGATGATCTTCGATGGGCGAGGTGGTTGCAAGGGCATGGTCCTCATTAGGCTTTTGGCCTTCGACCATGGGTTGAGAAGTGATCAAGGAAAGACTGATATCGGTCATTTTAGATCTCTTCGAGCATTTGATGTGTATCTTCTCCAGACTCCTGACGCATCTTTCAGCTGTGCTCTTAGCACTGGGTCTGTCACTGCTGCGAACTGGAGAGAGTTCAGTACTCTTTCCTGTTGGCGTCTTGAAATCCTGTCGGATTACAGTAGTCTCTTGACCGACCCTGCGATCTCCTTCTTCTTCCCTAAGGGAAGGGAGAGACAAGGTGACCTCAGGTTCCAATGGTTTTCCAGCCATTGAAACCTTTGAGCTGGAGAGAGTTGAGACTTTTTGAAGTTGATTTTGCATCCCAGATGTTCCAGGAACTGGATTACTTCTTTGGATGCTTGCAGACCAGCCGCTTCGGGTGCTGCCCGCACCAGCCAGTCGTCCAGGTACTATGTTACCTGGACAGTTTCTAGGCATGGTTATTGCACGACTGTGTCCGCCAATTTCGTGAAGATACTTGGGCGTCTGACTAGAAACTGCCAATAGGCATCTGTCAGGTCTATCGAGACTGTGAACGCCCCTTTTTGTAATAGGGTCGTTATGTGTAGAAGGATTAACATCCTGAACTTGTTGTTTCTTATGAACTTGTTGAGTGGCGACAAGTCCAGAATGACTCTGACTTTTCTTGAGTCCTTCTTGGGAACACAAAACAGCCTTCCCTGGAATTTGATGGACTTTGCTTTCCTTATAACCTGTATGCTCCAGAGCTATAGGGTATACTCTTCTAATACGGGGTTGGAGTTTTGGAAGAGTTGAAGAAATGATGGTGGAGACATGTCTAGTCTCCATCCTAGTCCAATCTTGATTAGGCCTTGGGCCCAAGGATCGAAGGTCCAACGATCCTATTGGAACCTCCCTCCTACCAGAAGCGTCTCTTTGCTTTGATTGATCAGAAGGTTTACCTCCTCGACCGCCTACCTGGGGCACCGCGGTCATAGAAACTGTGGGATGTTGTCTAACAGACAGAGGAAAAAGTCTAGACTTCTTTGTCTTCCTTTTAGGTTGGGGACTCACATCCGTGGAAGACTTCCTCTTTGAAGAGATGCCCCACTCCTGGAGAAGGTTCCTCTTCTCCGTGGTGGCTTTCTCGACTACCTCTTTGACTACTTTGCTTGGAAAGAGATGTTAGAAGATATCAGCTTCCTGGGTTCATGTTTCACCGTTGCAGCAGCGAACACAAACTCTCTACAGGCTCTCCTAGCCTTCATAAAGGCATATAGGTCTTGTACTAAGGTGGCCATATGCATCTTGGCCAGGACCATGAGCATGTCTGGGGTACTTCGTTGGGCTGCACACATCTCTATGCAGTTTTGTAGGGATAAGGAGGCCGCAAGTCTCTCCTTTTGTCTCTTGTTCCTTGCACAAGAGAAACTCAGAAAGTTTAGGGAGATTCTCGCTAAACTGTCGTCCAGCGATGTCCGCGTCCAGTTTCCCTACTGAGAAGGTTAAGTGGACTTCCTTCCAATCCTTCTCCTGCATAGGCAGAGGCCTGCACTCCTCAAGTGCAGGGCATGGATTGCCTGCCTCCACTGCCTTGATAGCCAATTTAAATGCCTTCCACGTAAAGGGGAATGCTATTGAAGCAGGAGCAAGAAAGGTAGGGTGTTTCTTACTCAAGGCGGACACTTTCGACATCGAGTAACCCGCCTTTCTCAGGCTACTTGACAAGAGAGCCTATACCTTATCGTGGTCGAGAACCATGATTTTCTTCGGTTCCGTCTCTTTTTCTGACGTTGGTTCATGCTTCAGTCGAATGAAGCAATCAGGGAAAGCGTTAAAGCGTGGCCAAAACTGGATTTCGTCTAAAGGGACAGCTCCCATCTTTTCTGAGATGTAGAGTTTGCCGTCCAAAATCGGCACAAGCTCCGCATACCTCCAGGGACTGGTTTTGGAGCATGTCGGGAGGTCTTGGTCTCTGGGTCGCTTGAATGACCCGCGGGAGGCGATGAGTGGACCTTCACGGAGCTCTCTCTTGAATTTCGCTTCCTTTGCGAAAGTTTTCCATTAGACCCGTAAGATGGGCCAGTGACTGGATAATTTTGTCTAATAGAGGGATAGAAGGTGAAGGCGGGCACAGATGGAAGGAATTCCGACACGACATCGTCATATTCTCCCAGGGGTGCCTCCCTGCCATCCATCTCGATGGCAATCTGGATGCAGGGAGGTGCGAGTCGTGCTTGGGGCACCACCATTTCACTACTCGCTTTCTGGAACAGTAAACTACGCATCCTATCGTTAGGTAGGTATGGTCCCGGAGAGTTCTTCTGGAACCCTCTTACCCATTTGCATAGTTTCTTGCGTGCCGCATCCCTAGACTCCATTGACTTGGGATCATCAAAACCTTCAGTCACTAAGGTCCAGCAGATATTGCAGACTTGGGGGTCCCAATATAGCAAGGACTCGGTAATAATATTGCAGGGGGCATGAGACCTGCATGCTTTATGACCGTAAAAGTACTTACTCTTAAGATTGCAGAAGACTACATTGCATTTCATCTGGGGTTCCTCCTGTAAAGAAAGGAAAACAGAATGAGTATACGATTGTTTATCTCACCTGATAAACAATATGTGATTAGTCATATTTTAATTATTATAGCTTAGGATAATAAACTAGAAAGGAATAGTGAAAGACACATACTTGTGTATCCCTCCCAACCAATTGCTGTAACCTCCCCCAGTATTAGAAATAAAGAGTTTCCTTTATCAGGGCAACTCGAAAGAAAGGGGTTCTAACCCTTAGGGATAGAAAAAGTGTGCACTGCCACTGACCCTTCTAATTATTTAATATTGTGGGGTAAGTATTAACTGATTTCATATCAGAGTATTGAAGGAATTCTATTCTTTTAATATAAGTTTGGTCTCAGCAAAAGCCTAAGCCTGCACAAGGGTACACAAGATATGTTAGAAATTAACTACTGTATAATAATACTATAGTTTTCTGTTTGCAGTATATACTATATTGCAAATATACTGGCTACTGTATAATCATATACTGTAGTTCAGCCGGTGTGCTGCCGGCATGGCTAGCACCTAGCGGCACGGTCCAGCCAGCATGTCGCCGACTGGACTAGAAATTAGAAAAGACACATACTTGTGTATCCCACCCAGCCAATTGCTGTGACCTTCCCTTCCAATATTAAAACCATAGAGTTTCCTGATCAGGGAAGCTCAAAGACAAGGGTTCTAACCTTTAAGGATAGAAAGTGTAATACCGCTGGCCTTTCTAAATTATTTAATATTGTACGGTAAAATGTAAACTGATTTCTAATCAGAGTATTGAAGGAATTCTATTCTTTCAATATAGGATTGGTCTCAGCAAAAGACTGGGCAAGGATATCCAAGATATGTTGGAAAATAACTAGTTGTATATGTACAATACTTTTCTTTCTGCAGTATATACTGTACTGCAAATATACTGACTACTGTATAATCATATACTGTAGTTCAGCCGGCATAGCTAGTCCCTGACGGCACAGTCCGGCCGGCATACTAGCTGATAGAGAGAGAGAAAGCATGGAGTGAAGGACTGCCTTATTACTGTGTATGTTTACACTAAATAAGGATGTAAGTATATAACTTACTGCCTTCCCCCAGAAAGAAAGTTCAAATGGAAGGGGAGAATGCATCATTTAGGCTTCCATCCAACCACAAGTACCATTGCCGGCATATGGCCGGCTGGCTAGTACCCGGCGGCACTGGTACAGTCAGCATGCCATGCCGCCGACTGAGTAAGTACCGGCCGGCAGGGTTAGTACCCCGGTTACAAGACTTGTGGACAGCAGTCCAAGGGAGGACTGAAGAACCTTGGTGACAGAAGGGTCTTCCACCGGCAGCCGTCATGGCCGGCCCAACCTTCCCAGATCCTTGTCCATAAGGGAAAGCTGAGTGACTAAACAGCTGCTATGTAGGAGCCCGGCCGGACCTGCAACCCGCCGGCGAGCGGCGAGATTGCGGAACAACGGCCATAGCTAAAATGACAGAGAGGGGCAGGGAAAAGGGTCCTATATAAAGTGTAGAAGGCGGTGGCAATGTTGCCGCCCCCACTACACAAGGGAGAAACTCTGTTTCAGTATCGGTGCCACCTAGGCGGTAGAAGAATGTCTATTCTTCAACCTAGGGTCTGCCGAAATAGTGTTAGGAGGGGCCGGCAGGTTTGCTGCCCCCCTCTCAACAAGGGAGAAACATCGTTTCAGTGCCGGCGCCATCCTAGGCTGTAGAAGATTGTCTATTCTTCAGCCCAGGGTCTGCCAGCATAGGACTAGTCTTGTAAACCGCAGGGAGAAGGTGGCGGCAACATACCACCACCCCAGGTGCGGTTTAGGGAAGCTTAGCCTCCAATGCCGGCGGCTATAAGCCGGCAGGGGAGTGACTACGCACCCTGCCGGCCTGCCGCCGGAAAAAGACTGAATACTCTGAGATTCTGTCAAAAACCAAAGCAGGACACTCGCTGGCAAAGGTGGGAGACAGAAAAACCCTAGCCTAGTCAAGCCAGAGTAAAGTACTCTATGGCAAGACCAGAAAGGGTTGCCGCCTGCAGCGGCACTCAGAGGTAAAGAGGGATTACCCATGACTCTCCACAGGAGACAAGTATCGATTTATATAATTCTAGGAGATAAACTATCTCCCTTAAAATCAATAAAACGATACACAAGGGTAAATGGGGCGATCTCGGTTACCTAAATCACCGAAACTTTAACGTATATGATCGACAAAGAAAGAGGAAAATTATGCATACCATAAATATCTTTACAAATATAATTATGCCTAAATAGCTTTCATAATTTATTAATGCTATTTCAACCAGGAAGTCATTCTGCTAACTAAATAACACATGCCCAACGAACGACAGCGCCCATGGCGCCTCCGGTAACAGGCCTAGCTCCTAAGCACAACAAATTACTCTAATTTCACTGTGAAACAGGAGCTAAAATTATATACACTGTAAAGAATCAATACTCAACTTTCCAGAGGCGAAAGAAGCTGGAGATTGCATAATAATCCCCACAAAATTGATCGAAAAGGTTAGATCAACAGGGAACACCACCGTGCGAATTCGCTAACAAAATTAGGAATAACCGCCATCTTGAATATGGCGCCATCTTGATACTCAATAGTAGTATGGGAAATAGGGTAACCTTGATAACGGCTCCCCTTCCAAATTTGCCACTTCCCCCTCGAAGCGAAAACGCTATTCCGGGTGAAGATCACTATGTGTCGTATCAAGATATACATCCCCTGATTTATGGGATATCCTTAAGAAAAATTTTAAGGATATTCGCACCAGGAGTTAGAATTCTGGAGACCTAAAGGTAAATTCTCTGGGAATATCACTGTAGTTTATATATCCCTTGGAAGCTACTATTAGGAACCTTCCATCAGGACGACATGGCGTGAGCCCAAAAAAACATGTTGCAAATTAACGGATTTTGAGCGAAGCGAAAAATCTATTTTTGGGTGAGATAGCCATGGTGTCCTGATGGAAGGTTCCTTTTTGGTAGCTTCCTTGGGTATATAACTACTAAATATTCCCAGAGAATTTAACCACAGGTTATCACAGAATTCTAACTTCTGGAGCGAGTATCCTAAAGGTTTCCCTTTAAGACATCGTATATCAACAAGGGACGCATGTATTAACGCGCCACATAGCTATCTACACCCTACATAGAGTTAACACTTCGATGTGTAGGGGCGGAGAATAGCTGGGGAGCCGTTCCACAGCTAATCTCGTTCGTGGCTACTTTTGGTACTCGAGACGTAAACAAACGGGCGCCATTGCTAAATGACGTCACGTCCGTCCTCATCCTGAAGCCAGTTGCTTGCCGATCACCATGATACAGCAGAGCAGGGTGGGACCTGAAAAACTGGATGAAGTAGCAGGGAGGGTCCATCAGGACGCCATGGCTATCTCACCCAAAAATAGATTTTTCGCTTCGCTCAAAATGCGTTTTTTGGGCTCAAGCCATGGCGTCCTGATGGAAGAATACCAGAGAATCAATGTATCGTGGTAGATTTTCCCCTTTTAGTGTAAGTGCCGAGGGCTTTGAACAGGTTAGCATAGTAATCTTAATAGAAGAACCGTAGGGAAGAGAGCTTCCTGCCCCCCTGGCAGTGAAGTCCCCACGGGCCATGCCGAAGAACAAAGTGGTCATCGAAGGGCTACTCACCTTGTCGGGAGAACATGAAGAACTTGGAGACAAGACTGAATGGTTGGCATTCATATAGGAACATTCTCAAGGGCAGACAAGTGGTGGTTAGGCACTGTATGTTAATAGAGAATCGTCTGGTCTCTAAGATATGAAGTAAGTAAGTATTCGTGTAGGAATATTACATTGCACAGGTGAGTATATAATAAGGGTTGAAACCTTAGTAATCTTCATCAAATATAAGAGGAAGGGGATAATAAAACTATGACAGACGTGTATTTCATAGTATAAGTAGGAGCGGATTGAGACGCACAAGTAATAAATAGAAATTTTATTTCACAATTGCAGAATATATTAATGAAATGCAATAAATATGTAAAAGTAATTTACACAAATTATAATGTACATAGTGATGAAAGACGTGCTCTTGAATCTGAAAGAGAATTTCAAAATTATTAGTAGGCACTCGTTCCAGAGGAACGTCAGTCTTTAAAATTAAAACACATCATGCTCTAGGCATGTGGCACTCATGTGACGACTATGACATTTCACCTGGGAAAAGAACAGTATATGAAAAACACCAAGTGTCTTTGAAATCACTATGTATCACTTGAGGGTCAACATAGGCACCCGTAGAGTTAGAGTCCCAAGTAACTCACTGTTCTATGCAGAGTTAGGTGCAGGTTTCATAACACTACCTGCGGCTACCACAAAATGTTTGACTTCATGCACTTGTTTCGCATAATGTTTGAAGAAAACACGCGAAGATTTCCAGCCTGTGAAACTCTTAAGGCTTTCAAAATCCATACTCTGAAAGAAATTCAGAGACGATGCAACTTTTCTAGGATCGTGACCGGCGGGTGTACTGTCAGGATCCACTCTGCGAATGAAGTAGGTGATTTTCGCTCTTAGTTGTTTCAGTGACAGGTCGCTGCCCGATGTTTCTCCTTTGAAGAGTTGGCCTCCACCAAAGTCCGAAGTTCTGCGAAGATAGACCTTGAGGCTCTCTATTGGACATAGAGAGGCATCTTCTTTCAGGGGGCATATTCTCCAAGGGCCCCATCTTTTGGTGGGTAATTAGTTTTTGGCGAGAAACGTCGGATCCGGGAAGAGGGTAAGGTCTCCTGAGTCTGTAAACAGGATATGACCCTCATCCCTTGATAATGCCACTATTTCGCTGACTCGGGCTCCTGAGGCAAGAGCAAAAAGAAATATAACTTTTTGAGTCAGATCCTTGAGAGGGCACGAATCATTGTCCAGTTGGAGGCAAAATGGAGCACCTTGTCCAGAGACCAGGAGATCGGTTTTGGTGGGGGTGCTGGGCGTAGACGAGCGCATGCTTTCGGCAGTTTATTGAAGATGTCGTTGGACAGATCAATCTGGAAGGCATACATCAGTGGTCTAGTCAAGGCCGATTTGCAAGTAGAAATCGTGTTGGCTGCCAAGCCCTGTCCATGAAGGTGAATAAAGAAGGACATGCAAAAATCAATGGTGATTTCCGTAGGATTTTTTGCCTTGACGAATGAGACCCATTTTCTCCAGGATGATTCGTATTGCCGTCTTGTGGATTCGGTCTTGTATTCCTCGAGGAAGTCTAGACTTTTCTTCGAGATCCCAAACCTTTTCTTCGCGGCTAGGGAGAGAAAATCATGAGATGAAGGTCCTTGATTTTCGATGATGAAGCGAAGACAGTCGACTTCTGTACTTGCTGGGAGAGAACTGGGCCCGGGAGAGGGATCAGCGTGGGCTGCAGCTCCAGGACCAGGGGGTACCAATTGCTCCGGGGCCACTTGGGAGCCACTAGGGCCGATGTCCCTTTGAAGGTTCTCAGCTTGGAGAGGACTTTCAGCAGAAGGTTGGTGGGAGGGAACAGGTAGATCTTGGACCATCTGTTCCAGTCCAGTGACATGGCATCCACTGCTTCTGCCTTGGGGTCCTCGTACGGGGCCACATATCGAGGAAGTTGATTGTTGTCGCTCGTTGCGAAGAGATGGATCTGAAGTTCTGGGACTTGGTGAGAGATGAAGGAGAATGATCTTGCGTCTAGAGACCATTCCGACTCTATCGGGCTTGTCCGGGATAGAGCGTCCACCGTCACGTTGCGGAATCCTTGTAGGTGAACTGCAGACAGGTGCCATTTCTTCTTCTCTGCCAGACGGAAGATTGTCAGAAGCACCTGATTTATCTGGGGCGATCTTGAGCCTTGGCGATTGAGACATCGAACTACCACCGAGTTGTCTAGGGTTAGACGAATATGGATCGAGGGAGGCGGGGAGAGTTTCTTCAGCGTTAGAAGGACCGCCATGGCCTCCAAGATGTTGATGTGAAACGTCTTGAATAGGGGAGACCATGTGCCTTGAGCCTGTTTTTGGTGGGAGTGACCTCCCCAACCCTCCAGCGAAGCGTACGTGTGGATGTTGAGTGATGGAGGTGGGTGTTGAAGAGGGATGGACCTTTTCAGGGCCATTGCTTCCGACCACGGCTTGAGGAGCAGCCGAAGTCTGTTTGGGAGCCGTCTCTTGAGGTCTCTTCGAGCGATGGATGCAGAACGTCTCCAGACTCCCGCGGCATCCTTTAGCTGTGCACGTAGCACCGGGTTTGTCACTGAGGCGAACTGTAGAGAGCCTAGAACTCGTTCCTGCTGACGTCTTGAGATCCGTTTGGATTTCAGCAGTCGCTTGACAGACCCTGCTATTTCCTTCCTTTTCTTCTGGGGGATGGAAAGGCAGTGTGACTGAAGGTTCCACTGGATTCCTAACCATTGGAACTTCTGAGCTGGAGAGAGGCAAGATTTCTTCGCGTTTATCTTGAATCCCAGGTGTTCTAGGAACTGGGTGACTTTGCTGCAGGATCTTAAACAATCCTCGGGCGATGGAGCCCAGACTAGCCAGTCGTCGAGGTAGGCCATCACCTGGACGTCTCGGAGGCAGAGCTGTTGTACTATGGCGTCCGCCAGCTTTGTGAAGATCCAAGGGGCCACGTTTGGAGTCGAAATCCTAGGTAGGAGGAAGCGTGATGGTTCATTGGAACGTGCCAGTAGGCATCCGCCAGGTCTATGGAGACCGTGTAAGAACCTCGAGGCAGAAGGGTCCTTATCTGTTGAAGAGTCAGCATCTTGAACTTGTTGTTCGCTATGAACTTGTTGAGGGGGGATAAGTCTAGAATGACTCTGAGCTTGTCGGAGTCCTTCTTGGGGACGCAAAACAGTCTCCCTTGGAACCTGGTTGACTTTACCCTCCTTATCACCTTCTTGTTCAAGAGATCTAGGACATATTCTTCCAGAAGGGGGGTTGATTGTTGGAAGAATTGCTGGAAGGTTGGGGGTGGTTGAGTCCAACTCCAGCCTAGACCCTTCTTGACGATGCTGTGTGCCCAGGGATCGAAGGTCCAACGATCCTGGAATTGGCGGAGTCTTCCTCCCACCGGAAGCACTTCATTGCTTCTGGTGTCCCGAGGGTTTACTGCCTCAGCCGCTAGCTCCCCTTCCTCCTCTGGAGGGACGGCGAGATGCGTCTCTGCCTGCACCTCTGCTTGAGCCTCTACCTTTGGGACGAAAGGTAGTCGTCTGTTGCTCGAAGGCAGGGGTGAAAACCGGTGACTGGGACAAGACCGGTTGGGTGACCAGCTGAAAGGTCTGCTGTGGCTGAGCAGCCACTTGGGGAGTAGCCGGTCCCGGAAACTGCCGTCTCTGTTGACGTTGCTGAGGTTTTGGCTTGGAGGATTTCCTCTTAGGTTGAGAGCCATCGTCCTGAGAGGATTTCCTCTTCTTCGACATGCCCCACTTGTGGAGAAGGTTCCTGTTCTCAGTGGCGGCCTTGTCGGTGATCTCTTTCACAAGATCAGAGGGAAAGAGGAGCTTAACCCAGATGTTGGAGGAAATCAGCCTCCGGGGTTCGTGTCTCACTGTGGCACTTGAGAACACGAATTCACGACAGGCTCTCCGAGCCTTCATGAAGCTGTACAAGTCCTTAACTACAGTCGCCAGATGCGTTTTGGCGAGCACCATGTAGTGGTCGGGGACTCTAGTGTCACCGGCCATGACATCAAGCTGTACCTGGAGGGACATGGATGCGGCGAGCCTTTCCTTCGTGTCTTGTTCCAGACGAAGGAGATGGTCATTAAGTTTCGGGAGGTCTTCGTTAAACTGACGTCCAGCAACGTCAGGATCTAGTTTTCCCACCACGATGGTATGCTGGATATCCTTCCAGTGTCGAACATCGGGGGGAGTCACCAGGGAGAAGGGTCTGCACTCCTCCAGTGCAGGGCAAGGTTTCCCTTCTTCCACTGCCTTGTGTACCGCAGCGAAGGCTTTTTCCATGAAGGGGAGGATCGCATCATCAGGTGCGACGTAGGTAGGGTGCTTCTTGCTCAGTGCCGGAAGCTTTGAGCAGGTAAAACCCCTACTTTTAAAAGCGTTGGCCAGCATAGCCTGGGCCTTCGGGAGATCGAACACTATCACCTCCTTAGGTTCGGTCTCTTCTTTAGAGGCAGGTTCGGATCGAAGCCGATCGTAACAGTCCGGATAAGCCTCAAAACTCGGGAAGAACTCCACTTCTTCCTGGGCAACCGAGCCGACCTTCTCACTGACGAAGATCCTGCCCGTTGCGATGGGCATATGCTCAGCATACCTCCAGGGGTTTGCGTGCGAGCATGCCGGGAGGTCCTTAACCGAAATCCTTTTCGGCTCCTTGGAACTTCCCATGGTCCTGATGTACTCGTGTGTCTCACGGAGTTTCTTGTCCATAAGGGCTTCAAGCATACGGAACATCTCCTGGGCGGTTGGGATGGGGTCCAGGGTGGCGGAGGTAGACGGGAGAGATACTTCCATCGGTGTAAGAGTTGGGGCGGTGGTGGAAGACGGAGCGACCTCCTGCTCCGACTCGGCGTATTCCACTTGGTCCTCCTCATAGTCCAATTCTTCGGCCATGAGGTTCCTCTCCGTTGTCTCCGACACCTCCGACATACGCTCCGCGTTGTCGGTATCCAGGCGACACTCGTGCATGGACTGGGCCATGACAACATCGGGTTCCACCGTGATCTGGACGGTGGGGCTCTGATCCTTGGGGACCACAGAGTCTGGGGATGCCTTTGGGAACAGTAAGGCCCTCAAGTCTTCAGTGGCAAGGTACGGTCCAGTGGCGTTCTTCTGGAAGCCACGCACCCATTTGCGCAGCTTCTCTCGAGAAGCGTCCCTAACCTCCGCTGAGGGAGGGTTATTCAACGCCTCGACCAGGCGTTCCTGGCAGACCGTACAGTTCTGCGGGTCCCAGAACTTCAGATCACCTCTCTTGTTGGCACAAGGGGCGTGAGTCCTACACGCCGTGTGCCCATAAAAGTGCGGGCGCTTCACTGCACAGAAGCCGTGGTCGCACTTCACGTGCTCCTCCTGTAAGAGAAAGAGAACATGAGTATGGGGGAGTCATAAAAAATGACTTCTATTCTAAAGTTAAATATTAAATGATTAATCTTTAACATAATATTAAGTGTGATGATCAGAGAATGGGCGGAAAAGAAGGAGATAGACACATACTCCGCGTAACCCGCCCGGCTGGTTACCGTAACCTATCCATAGACAATTTGTTGTGACTGAGGGCACAGGACAGAATTCAACATAGAATGCCAGGAAGGCAGTGGGAATTCTATTGGGAATTGCCAAGGATATAAAACTGGGACTGAGGCCACTCAGACCCTAGAATTGGGAACGTAGAAGATCCCATAGGGTAACGGTTTCCGGCAACCAGCCGTGCTAAGATACACACAGCATGCTAGAAATCTGTGATATGCAAGAAGACAGCATGGTTACTAATAGAACGGTAAGATAATACCTATCTATTTATGTAATCAAACCATCTGGTTGCGATGTAGGGCTATCAGCATGAGATGATAGCTAGTAGAAGGGGTGCAAGTCGCTTTGACGCCTCCGGAAGGCTCCGGCAGACCGGCGGAACACCGGAGGCCGCTCCAGCATAGTTTCTGGCATTAGGGAAGGCAAATATATAAGTCAGGGGTAATACCAGGATGGCGGCCGCCGGCATAGCGGCGGCACACCGGCGGGGAGCGGCGGCACGCCGGCGGGGAGCGGCGGCACGCCGGCGGGGAGCGGCGGCACGCCGGCGGGGAGCGGCGGCTCCGGCAGCCGAAGGTTGCCGGCTTGGTGACAGGGACAAGGATGGGTATAGCAGAACCGGACTGCCGGCAGTGGATGCCGGCACTCCGGGGGCCGGACCGGTGGACGGACGACCGAAGCTATGAGGTAAGAGGGAAGACCATCGGCTGGACGCCGACGGGAGGCGGAAGTCCCCCGGCACACGGAGGACTGACGGCCCAGAGGGCAAGGGATATGTCACCAAGGTAGGAGGTGGGTATCACCGACAGGGGAGGCGGCAAGGGACCGGCACCAGGATAGTGAAAGAGACAGAAGGAGGGATGTAGGGGTACGGCCACAGACCCCAAGACATCCCACCTGAGTGGGTGTACCCATGATAGAGGCTAACCCTATCACCCAGAAGCAGTGGGCCGCAGAGGACCGGGAGCCAGGGTAGCCCAAGGGAGGGCTAGGGAACACCCAAGAGGGGGGGAGAACCCCTGTGGACAAAACACATCAAGTGGCTAACCCCATAGGACACTATGAAGGGTATATGTACCAGAGCGGACTGCACACAGGAGCTCAAGGTAGCCTTAACACTCCACCCTAAGGAGGAGTTGTAGGACAGGGGACAGATGGGTATAGACTAACCTAAGTATAGGCTAGGCCATACAAGAGATAGGTGGGGAGGGGAGAAGAGAAGGGTCTTCTATGGAGGAGGCTCTGTACCAAATCGGCCACCAAGGAAGGGAGGACGCTCCCTAGCCTAAGGTAAGGCAGCCTGTCTGAGGATGGTGCATGGGTATCGTTTCAGCAAGGTACAGAACTAACTCCCCCCAAACCTAACCTAGAGCAGGGATGTTACACCCTGAACTAGGAAGGATGGAAGACGTATCGCTATTGCAGGAAAGGTCGGAGACCTAGCCCCAGCAATAGAGGAAGGACGTGCCGTTCCTCATTCTCGGACGCAACCCTAAGGGGGGATCATTCCCTTAGGGAGGACAGAGAAGCGATATATACTCTGATATGAGCTTGATCCCCTTACATGGTAGGGGGAGCAAGGCTACACAGAGGGGATGCCCTAAGGCAGGGGATGAAGGAAGCATATAGGGGTCCTACTTGTAGGTTAGGTTAGAAAGGCACACTATCTAACCTATCCCTTATATGGTCCCTGAAAGCGAAAACACTTGCATCACAGTCAATAGTATTGTAAAACAATACCACTATCTTCATAATTAAACCTAGGATCACTGAAATATATTATGCATGAACACTGATGTTAGGCGGTCTGGCCTAGGGGCTAGACTAGCGAACTGGTATGGGGTCAGATGATGACCGATAACAAGGCGTCAAAACACGATATATAAAGTTCCTAGCAATGAAGACTAAATAACTAATAGTATCGATTAGTTAATGAGGCCGGAAAACGCTGTTGAGGCTAGCTAAATAAGGCATGCAAAACAACAGCGATGCCATAAAATGGCGGGTCCGGTCGAGGCACAGCTCTGCCACAAAACATCAAATATCTCGAAAAGTAAAAGTTACTTTACGGTCAGAGCTTATTTAAACAATACTGGAACCTTGTACTCAACTTTCCAGAAGAAGGCGAGGCCAAGGGTAGAGACATGGCTAAGATACGAGTCGATAAAGTACGCACAGGGAAAAATCCGACTAGTAAGGCAAGCTACTAAACGAAGGATGAGGACGGACGTGACGTCATTTAGCAATGGCGCCCGTTTGTTTACGTCTCGAGTACCAAAAGTAGCCACGAACGAGATTAGCTGTGGAACGGCTCCCCAGCTATTCTCCGCCCCTACACATTGAAGTGTTAACTCTATGTAGGGTGTAGATAGCTATGTGGCGCGTTAATACATGCGTCCCTTGTTGATATACGATGTCTTAAAGGGAAACCTTTAGGATACTCGCTCCAGAAGTTAGAATTCTGTGATAACCTGTGGTTAAATTCTCTGGGAATATTTAGTAGTTATATACCCAAGGAAGCTACCAAAAAGGAACCTTCCATCAGGACGCCATGGCTTGAGCCCAAAAATATAATATAACTTAACAAGCCATAAGATAAAATAATGATAACCTGAAACAGTGCCATCAAGATGGAAAATACATAATACTGTAATTAAAACAGTGTTTGTAAAATAATCAAATGAATAAAGGGGATATTCTTTAATTACCTGAAATAGGAAGTCGTCCTAACTGAGAATGAGCAACATTTTTAGTTTTTAGACCATTTTCAGAAAGATTTAAGGTAATTGCCACAAGAAAGCTTTGCTTTCCAAGAAGTAACATATATGACTTGTCTTCAAGGTATAAAAAATGTAGATGATTTACACGAACCCTGAAAGAAGAACATAATATACTTTTTTGTGATATATGAAAATTTATTTAATGACATACAATATTATTCTACTTTGTACAATTCTATAGATTAAGTACCTGCTCTGACATATTTCAATTTACTTCTTAAAACTTGAGACTTGGAGGTACCCAGTATGAAAATTTCATAACTAAAACAAACTCTAAACAACACATGAAATAAGATTTGCCTTTGTACCCTATTTTATAGTATTTACGAGTATGAGTAACCAAATCTATATTTAAGTTTGTACTGATGAAAAAGGTACAGATTGTACAAATAGTTAAAGTTACCTATATAAGTCTCATTACTTCAAAGATTTATACAGAATTTCATGTACAGGAATATTATACTCTATATACAACACAAATAGCACTTTAAAGGTGTGTTGCTGGTTTACTACTGTACAATTTTGGAAGAGCATTTTGAATTCAATCCATTTATCTCTATTCTGATTATTATCATTAACAGCCAAGATGCAACCTTAATTCTGTTATATCTAGTACTGAATGACCCTTAAGGTTCTAGTTGGAGAAACAAAATACTACAAGACCAGGAACTCCAAAAGGGAAAGTAGCCTAATATTAAAAAGAAAAAAAAAAAAAAAACGGATTTTGAGTGAAGCGAAAAATCTATTTTTGGGTAAGATGGCCATGTCGTCCTGATGGAAGTTCCTATTAGGTAGCTTCCTTGGGTATATTACAACTACGGCGATATTCCCAGAGAATTTACCTTAAGGTACCCAGAATTCTAACTCCTGCAGCGAATATCCCTAATAAAAGAACCAGGGATATCGCAAAATATCAGCGGACGTATTCTTGACACGCCACATGGCAATCTGTACCCCGAACAGAGTTAACACTTCGTAGGGGTCAAATGGCAAGAAAACGAAAACGATAAGAAAGGGGGGAGCCGATCGTAAGGTATCTCTCCTCTCCCGTTTCGTAAGCGTGCCTTGCGCCGCTCGCGGCGCCATCTGTATTCCTTGTAGCGATACACGAGGTGCTACAGATACTGTATGTAGGGAGGGGACCTACAGCCCCTTCTTCTTCCCAAGAAAGGGGCAGGGGGGGTCCATCAGGACGACATGGCCATCTTACCCAAAAATAGATTTTTCGCTTCGCTCAAAATCCGTTTTTTGGGCTCGAGCCATGTCGTCCTGATGGAAGTATACCAGAGCATTACTGTATCTGTGGATTCTTAAAATGTGCCGTACTCCCCAGAAGTATTTCCCCGGCCGACTCGACCTAGAGACCTAAGATGTTACCGTTATACATCTTTTCAACTAACCATAAACCATGGTAGAGCTTCCTGCCCCCTACAGGGAAGAGTCCTACTAGACTCTGGGAAAGTTTAGAAGAGTACATACGCCTATGTATGAACCACTGGCAAGCCAATATAGTGGCCTCACCCTATATAAAGTAAAGCATAGTTTGTAAAAGCTACTGCGTCAACATGAAATATCGACAAGTTCCACGTTCAATACTGAGTTGGACAAAGGTTTATATTCGTGTAAGAAGAAACTTGCAACCGCCACCGTCCCCTTTAGGGGATGGAAGTCCTTTCACTAAGGGAAGGCATAAACCTGTGCAACAAAGCTTGCATCAAGGAACAGACTATTATAGTTATCCCCGATAAACATACATAGGATGAATGCTCAATTAATGATAAGAAAATTGACATAGGTGAAGGAGACGCAAGGTTCCCAAGAACAAGTTTATTGACAAACAATAAATAGGCATGGTTACAACAATTATATACCTATAAGAGGTGGATAACCAAAGATTTGCTTAAGTATGGTAGTAAACAGATACTTGTTTATCTGAAAGAAAACATTAGAGCCACTTTTCACGTACCGAGGTATCAAAGTTAAAAGTCTGTGTTACTAGCCACTCACATTAGCATCAAAGACGCCGGCACACATGTCTGTACTTATGCCAAGTTCACCTTAAAAGCGGAACAGTCAACGTGGGCAACCCGTGCCCTTACACTTAGTTATAGCACCGCATATAACTACACACTCACCCTGGAATTAATAGTCCCAATTAAATCCACTGTTCCTCGGAGAGTTAAACAGCAGGGTTAACGACGCAACCCACTGCTACCACAGACCTCTTTAGTTGCTCCACTTGTTTCGCATAGTGGCGAAAGAACACCCTGGAAGACTTCCAGCCGGTGAATGAACGCAGATGTTCAAAATCCATAAAGTTAAAGAAATTTAAGGATGAGGCAACTTTCTTTGGATCATGACCTGCGGGTGAACTGTCAGGATCCGCTCTGCGAATAAAATATGTAATTTTTGCCCTGAGTTGTTTCAAAGATAAATTTGAGCCTGATGTTTCTCCTCTGAACAGTTGACCCCCCTGAAGTCTGAAGTTCTACGAAGATAGACCTTTAGGCATTCTACTGGACATAGAGATGCATCTTCTTTCAGAGGGCAAATTCTCCAGGGACCCCACCTGTTGGTGGGTAACTCGTTCTTAGCGAGAAACGTAGGATCCGGAAACAGGTTCAGTTCTCCCCCATCCAGGAACTGAACACGACCCTCCTCTCTCGAGAGGGCTACAATCTCACTAA
This sequence comes from Palaemon carinicauda, assembly GCF_036898095.1. Lineage (NCBI taxonomy): Eukaryota > Metazoa > Arthropoda > Malacostraca > Decapoda > Palaemonidae > Palaemon > Palaemon carinicauda. The sequence continues at coordinate 134,370,801 of NC_090726.1, read as the reverse complement.
CCCTGGCCCCGGACGCGAGTGCAAACAGGAAGATAACCTTTTGGGTCAAATCCTTCAACGCACACTCCTCATTATTCAGTAATGAGGCGAAATGAAGGACTTTATCTAAAGACCATGAAATAGGCTTTGGAGGTGCTGAAGGTCTGAGCCTAGCACAGGCCTTCGGGACTTTATTAAAGATCTCATTAGCGAGGTCTACCTGGAAGGCATACAGGATGGGCCTCGTCAAAGCAGACTTACACGTAGAAATCGTGTTAGCTGCCAGCCCCTGCCCGTGGAGGTGGATGAAGAAGGACAAGCAGAAGTCCGTCGAGATCACATGCGGATTCTTCTCTTTGACAAAGGCCACCCATTTCTTCCAAGCTGACTCGTATTGCCTTCTAGTAGACTTGCACTTATACAGTATTCCTCCAGGAAGTCAATGCTGTCTTTCGAGATCCCGAACCACTTCTTCACCGCTAGGGAGAGAAAATCATGAGCTGCAGGGTCCGGGTTTTCTGTAATGAAGCGCAGACAGTCGACTTCTGGACTCGCTGGGTCAGAACTGGATGTGGTAGCGGCACAAACTTCAGCTGTAGTTCCAATGCCAAGGGGAACCACACGCTGTTCGGCCACTTGTGGGCCACTATTGCCGCTACCCCCTTGAAGGATCTCAGTTTGTTGAGGACCCTCAACAGAAGGTTGTGAGGAGGGAACAGATAGATCCTGGACCATCTGTTCCAGTCGAGGGACATCGCGTCCACTGCTTCCGCTAAGGGGTCCTCGTACGGGGACACGTACCGGGGCAACTTCTTGTTGTCTTTCGTCGCAAAGAGGTCTATCTGCAGTTCCGGGACTAGACTCGAGATGAAGGAGAATGATCCTGCGTCTAGGGACCATTCCGACTCTACCGGTGTAAACCTGGATAGAGCGTCCGCTGTCACATTGCGGACTCCTTGAAGGTGAACTGCCGACAGGTACCACTTCTTCTTTTCCGCTAGTCGGAATATGGCCAACATCACCTGGTTGAGAGGTGGGGACCTCGATCCCTGCCGATTCAAACATTTCACAACCACCTCTCTGTCCAGAACCAACCTTATGTGGATCGAGTGACGCGGGGACACTTTCTTTAAGGTGAGAAGCACTGCCATAGCTTCTAGAAAGTTTATGTAGAAGGTCCTGAATAGCTTTGACCAGGTCCCTTGGACCTTCTTCCGATGAGAGTGACCTCCCCACCCCTCCTTCGAGGCGTCTGTGTGAATCGTCACCGACGGGGGAGGCGGTTGAAGAAGTACCGATTTCTTTAGTTGCCTGGCTTGGGACCACGGTCTGAGAAGAGTACGTAGACGAAGCGGAACCGGTCTTCTCCGATCTCTTCGCGCGTTTGATGCAAAGCTTCTCCACACTCCCGCTGCATCCTTCAGCTGTGCTCTTAGCACCGGGTCTGTTACCGACGCAAACTGGAGAGAGCCCAGTACCCTCTCTTGTTCTCGTCTTGATATCCTTTCGGAATCTAGAAGTCTCTTGACAGACCCCGCTATCTCCTTCCTTTTCGACAAAGGGATGGAGAGACGGTGTGACACTAGGTCCCAGTGAATTCCCAACCACTGGAACCTCTGAGATGGAGAAAGACGAGACTTCTTTCTGTTGATCTTGAACCCTAGATACTCTAGGAACTGAATCGCCTGTAGGGAAGCTCGCAAGCATTCTGTCCTGGATGTTGCCCACACCAGCCAGTCGTCCAGGTAGGCTACCACCTGGATCCATTTTAGGCGTAATTGTTTGAGAGCTGCGCTCGCAAGCTTCGTGAAGATCCTTGGGGCTATGTTTAGCCCGAACGGCATGGCTCTGAAGGCGTATAGTCTTCGTTGTAGCTCGAATCCTAGGTAGGGGGAGAGACGGCGGCTGATTGGAACGTGCCAATAGGCGTCTGACAAGTCGATGGAGACGGTAAATGCCCTCTTGGGCAGTAAGGTCCTTATGTGTTGCAATGTTAACATCTTGAACTTGTAGTTCACTATGAACTTGTTGAGTGGTGACAAGTCCAGAATGACTCTGAGTTTCCCCGAGTCCTTCTTGGGAACACAAAACAGCCTCCCTTGGAATTTGATGGACTTTACCCTCCGGATCACATTTTTCTCCAACAGTTCTTGAATGTACTCCTCCAAAACGGGGGTGGAGTGTTGGAAAAATCGAGGGGGCGGAGTGCTGTGCCAGCTCCAGCCGAGTCCATTTTTGAGCAGGCTGTGGGCCCAGGGATCGAAGGTCCAGCGATCCCGAAAGTTCTGTAGTCTCCCTCCTACCGGCATCATCTCACTTTGATTGTTGTCCAGCAGTCTTGCCTCCCTGACCGCGACCACCTTTGAATCCCCTTCCCCTTGTGGGGCGTCTAGACGAGCCTCTGGCTGCTCCCCTAGGCTTGGCTCGAAAGGTGGTGGACTGCCCTTCGAACGCCGGGTTAAATGCCGGGGATTGTGATGACACGGCCTGGGGCACCCATTGGAAGGTGGTCGGGGCTTGGGCCACCATCTGGGGCACCGAAGGCAAAGCTACCTGCTGCTGCTGTTGTCGTTGCTGCTTAAAAGGCTTGGCTGGCCGGGGAGGTAGCCTAGATCTCTTCGTCTTCCCTTTCGGCTGGGGACCCTCGTCAGGGGAAGACTTCCTCTTGAGGGACAGGCCCCACTTCAGTAGAAGATTTCTGTTCTCCGTGGCAGCCTTGTCCACTACCTCCTTGACTACATCATTAGGGAAAAGGTCCTTGCCCCAAATGTTGGAGGAGATCAGTTTCCTCGGTTCGTGCCTCACTGTAGCCGAAGCGAACACAAACTCCCTACAGGCCCTCCTCGCCTTTACGAAGCTATAGAGGTCCTTTGTCACCGTGGCCAGATGGGTCTTGGCCACCACCATAAACATCTGGTGGACCTTGGGGTCGCTCGCCATAGTCTCGAGAGTTGTCTGGAGAGACATCGAGGCCGCCAAACGTTCCTTCGTCTCAAGCTCCCTCCGCAGAAGGAAGTCCGACAGCTTAGGGAGGTTCTCGCCGAACTGCCGTCCGGCAATATCGGCGTCCAACTTCCCGACCGAAAAGGCAAGATGGACGTCTTTCCAGTCCTTGTTGTCCATCGGCAGGGCTAGAGACAAGGGCTTACACTCCTCCAGGGAGGGGCATGGCTTGCCAGCCTCAACTACCTTCAGAACGGCCGCGAACCCCTTCTGCAAAAAGGGGAAAGCTCTAGCGGGAGAGGATACGAAGGAAGGGTGCTTCTTACTCAAAGCAGCAACTTTCGAGTTCGAGAAGCCCCTCTCCTTCATCGCAGATGACAACAACGCTTGAGCCTTGGTGTGGTCAAACACGATCACCTCCTTCGGCTCCGTCTCCTCCTTCGAGGCCGGCTCCTTCTTCAGACGGACGTAACAGTGGGCCAGAATTCCACCTCCTCAAGGGGAACTGAACCCAGCTTCTCCGACATGACGATCTTCCCGACCGTCATCGGCATGCGCTCAGCATATCTCCACGGGTTAGCATCTGAGCACACAGGAAGGTCTTTCACGTTGAGCTTTTTCTGGGGCCCACGTGAAGCTGCAAGTCTCTGCATCTGCAGTTCCATTGCAGCCACCTTCTCACTATTCTCCTTCTGCATCTGTTGGATCATACCAACGATGGAGGAGAGAGCCTGTCCCAGCTCTGGTGGAAGAGCAGACGAAGTTGAGGGAACAGGCTCAGGGGTCTGAACCGGAGCTGCCGACGGCTCGACAACCTCTTCCTCTTCGGCATCTGGAGCCTGATCTTCGTCCTGGCCCCCTGCCAGGAGGTCCTCTTCCAGACGTTCGGATACGTCCGACATCTTGTCATCCAGCTGAATGTCCTGCATGGCGTCCGCCACTTCAGCATCCACTGGGATCTGGACTAGAGGGATCTCCGGCCGAGGCTGGGGGATGACTGCATCAGATGAAGCCCTGGGAAAGAGGTAAGCCCTCATCTTCTCGTTGGGAAGATACGGTCCGAAGGTGTTCTTCTGGAACCCCCTTACCCAGGTACGAAGCTTCTCCCTCGCTGCATCCCTTGACTCCGTCGTCCTAGGGGAATCAAAAGCCTCAGTTACCAGGTTAGTACATACTGAACATACCTGAGGGTCCCAGTAACGGAGATCATCCTTGGAGGCTGCGCAAGCTGCGTGCCTCCTACACAAATCATGTCTGCAGAAGTTCTTGCTGCGGACGTTGCAGAAGACGCTACCGCACTTCGGATGCTCCTCCTGTAAAAGAAGAAAATTTCCATGAGTATCAGGTGAACTGCATATCACATGTATATATACTAACATATGAAAATAAAGGGGAAGACACACACTTGTGTTTCCCACACAGACAATTGCTGCAGCCTTCCAGATAATAAAATCAAATGGATAGTCTATTCTAGAGTAACCAAAGCAATATTCCCAAAGGGAATAGGTGTAGCTCACACCTAAAGAATGATTTTAAGATACTGGATAGTAGACAAGAAAGAACTCACTTTCTATATCTGTAAGGCAACACCAAGGGGCTGTGCAAGGCAACACAAGCATGTTAGAAAACACAGTGTTGTAACATTACCATACTGTAATTTTCTCCCCACAGCATATACTATACTGGGGAATACTGATACAGTATAGGCGGCAATGTGTCGGCCGGCACTCGCCGGCCGGCACACACCACAGCTAGATCTAAAGTATACAACTTAAGAACTATAAGGCGGCAGAACCCTGGTTCCGATGCACGTGCCGGCCGGCAGTGACTGCCGGCCGGCAGCTACGCTAGGTAGCGCCCGGCTGCCGGCCACCACTCATAGCGGCCGGCAGACGAGGCGAGGTAAAGGCCTGCCGGCAGAGGTATACAACCGATGCCGGCCGGCAGCCACACTAGGTAGCGCCCGGCTGCCGGCCACCACTCATAGCGGCCGGCAGACGAAGCGAGATAAAGGCCGGCCGGCAGAGGTATACAACCGATGCCGGCCGGCAGCAACAGAACCAGAGTACACCGACTACCTGGCTGCCGGCCACCCAGGCCGGCAGTCGGTAGAGAACAACACTAGAAGAAAACAGAATGGATGCCGGGCTAAGAGGCTATACTACCTCAACGCCCAGCATACCGAAAGAGTGCCCAAAAGGAAGGGGAGAATCTAATTCAAGCTTCCTAACCACTGCCGACTGGCTCTACAGACAGGCGTGGATGAGGGACCAAGGGAGGACCGGGCAGCACTCAAAGCAACAGACCTCTGCCGGCCGGCACACTCTGCCGGCTGGCCGGGGACTAAGTCAACTCTACATCCTAACCTATGCTAGGTACAGATGTAGGAAGACAAACAGTAGTGGAACATTACGGAAAGGACAGAGGGGGAGGGACAAAGAGGGTCCTACCAACCTTGCAATGGTTAAGGATCATCCACCGCCAAGCAAACTCATCTTAGCCTAAGGGGGATCCGGGGAGGGAGGCCAGCATGCTTGCTACCTCCCGCCGAACCAAGGCAAGGAAGGTGTTGCCATTCCCAGGTGAGGGATCTCAACCCTACCATCTGGAACAGCAACAAGGACTAGTCTGATGGGTCACCGAAGAAAGGACTCATATCGTACAGAGACCTTCGAAAGTGACCAAAGGAGGCTAAGCCTCCTAAGTCTGAAACAGCCCAGCGAGGGAGACTCGACCCCAAGCCAAACGAGACAGACTCAGACTCATAACTCTGCTGTTCTGCCCCCTCTCTGAAGCCAGACTTGCTGGAACAGGAAGGAACAGAACACCCTAAAATAGTAATATCGAAAGTTAATTCGGATACACCACTAGGGTTAAGCCCAAGGCTTAAACAGAGGGAAAGGGATTGCGCACCTTCTCTGAAGAGAAGGGAGCAAGCGGGGACAGCAATAAGGTATACCAAGGCCCCAAGACAACCTAGCTTAGGCACTGAGAGAATCGATTACCTAACTCACCGAAACTCACTCGTATACCATCTTGGAAGAACTCAGCATAATCTTATATGTATAACGTTGCCTAACGCTTCAATAAAATTAAATAAAAACACTTGGAAATCTAAATATCATGCAGGAAGTACAAGGGCCTAACGACTAGGCTACAAGGTCTAGCGTAAGCCACCCTAGGCGAATCCTTCGCCAAGGCACCAATACTAAAAGCATCATACAAGAAATCCTAAATAAGCTAAGCAGCTAAATTTATTAAAGCGAAACAGCTGGGAACGTCGCTCTGGCTAACAAAATAATTCCTATCTAGCGAGCGACAGCGTCCAAGACGCCTCCAGCAGGCAACAGCTCTTGTAACAAAGATAACTCTCTTAATCACTTTAAAATTTACCAAGAGCCTACATTTATACATAAAAGAATTAGTACTCAACTTATCGGAGGCAGAAGAAGTTGGAGAAAGCATAAATACTGAATAAATCCAAGATTTTGGTAGAAACACAGGGAAAAACACCGAGTTGTTAAGCTACGCAAAAAGGAATACAGATGGCGCCGCGAGCGGCGCAAGGCACGCTTACGAAACGGGAGAGGAGAGATACCTTACGATCGGCTCCCCCCTTTCTTATCGTTTTCGTTTTCTTGCCATTTGACCCCTACGAAGTGTTAACTCTGTTCGGGGTACAGATTGCCATGTGGCGTGTCAAGAATACGTCCGCTGATATTTTGCGATATCCCTGGTTCTTTTATTAGGGATATTCGCTGCAGGAGTTAGAATTCTGGGTACCTTAAGGTAAATTCTCTGGGAATATCGCCGTAGTTGTAATATACCCAAGGAATCTACCTAATAGGAACTTCCATCAGGACGACATGGCTTGAGCCCAAAAATAGAACTTTATTAAAATTTGTTACTTCTATATTCACTTGATATTCATATTGCTTTGTCCCCGAAACCAACCCAATAGCGACATTACTCCCAAAAAAGAAAATAATTCCTGTTCTTTCTTCAAGAAGCCATGCTTCCCACCCAACAAGATAACTAATAGTGACTACAGCAATTTGCGTTAAGACTCGGCATTACCTACCTAATGTGTCTCAAAGTTGCAACTAATATCCTGTCCTCTTGAACTCATGAGTCAGTAAGGAGGAGGGTTTGGATGTAGATGAACATCAGTTGAGTATAGAAATAACAAATTTCATTACAGAATTAAAATTCCTATATATAAACAGAGATATATTTAGGAAACCTGCAAAATGGGGCTTACTTGCAGTCAATGGGAGCCAGCTAGCAGGGCCTTGGATGCTGTACCCCAAGAGAGTGGAAGATGAAGAAAAGAAAAGACCAATCATTACTTTACATTCACCCTAGTCTAATACCATAACCTCTGCCCTTGACCAACTACTAATTGTCCTGTAAGGAAGCTAAGACACTTGCTGAGCAGCCACCACAAGGCATAGTCTAGGCCCTGTGGTGGCTGCTCATATCTTATAGGTAGAGGGTGCAGAATATCATCTGATGCTTTCACCCGTCTGCTTATATCACCTATGCCACAGAAAAGTTCCTTCTGAACACCAGGGATGTGCCTATGCCCTAACGTCATGAGTTCTGGGTCCCCTTCCCTGGTGATGAGAGGAAGGACCTGTCTAATCTAAGAGGAAACTGTGTTCTTGGTAATCCTCCTTTTGCCCCCTGCCTGCACTGACAAGCAGCTGGTTGTTCTGTGGGCGAGCCTGTCTAGTACACTTGATATAGCGCCTTAGTGCCCTCACAGGACATAGTAACAGTTTATCAGTATCATCGTTTACCTCCAGTAGACTCGTGATTCAGAAGGCCCTGAACCTAGATTACGCTACAGCTCGATTTTGAGTCTTGGTGATTAATTCAGGAACGAAGCTGCGAGTAAACTGCTTCCATCCCCTTGAATGGGCAATGTTGTAGGAGAGAACATGCAACTTATTGACCCTCTTTGTAGAGGCCAGGGTGAGGAGGAGAACTATTTTAAGGATCGTCACAATCTGACACTCGACTTAACGGTTCATAAGAACGCAAGACTTTAACCATGTTCTGGCTGAGGGGAAGATAACTCAAAGCTCCGTCTAAGCATAGATAATTCTTCCGAAGAGGAAATACTAACCCTCGGCTTAAGGCCGAGCGATAGTCTTTTCCCACTGAGACTGAGATACAGCAAAAACTCAGTAATAAAGGGTATTGTGGCTCCGAGTGGAGATACACCCTTTTTACTACACCAAACACAAAATATTGCCCACCTCGCCATATAGACTGTGTTAGAGGATCTCATGAGGTATCCAGACATCTGTTTCACATCTGGTCGCAAAAACCCTCTGAGTGAGGGGATGCTGAATAAACTCCAGGCATGAAGTCATAGGGATGCTACTTCCCTGTGACAAATCTTCACATGTGGTTGACGTAGAAGGTTGTATAAGGGGGTAACCCCTTGCAGCCTCCGAGAGCAACAGCAGGTCTAGGTACCACTCTGCGAGTTGCCATAGCTGAGCTAATAGTGTCATTGATAGTTTGAAAGGCTATCTTATCTTGCCGAGAAGCCTCCGGATCAGGCAAAATGGGGGTTAACGCATAGACGTTTAGGTTGCCCCAAGGATGTTGGAAGGCATCCTGGAACACCACCTGTAAGTCTGAATCATACTGGAAAACAGTACATGGGTAGTTTTTGATTGAGAGACGTTGCAATCAGGTCAGTCAAATGCGAACCCTACAAAGTCAGGGCTTTGGTCGCTATCTGAGGATCCAAAGACCATTTGAACCCAACTAGCCAAGTCTTCCTGCTCAGATTGTCGACTAGGGTGTTCTTTTTGCCTGGAGTGAACTGCGCTGAAAGTGAAATCTGTTTGTTTTCTGTCCATCTTAGAATCTCGACAGCCAGATGGCAGAGCTATTGTGTGAAGGTACTTCCTTATTTGTTCAAGTACACCATTACTGTCATGCTGTTGCTCATCAACATTACTGAGTGATCTGAAGGGAGCTCTTGTAAATGTTGAAAGGCTGCCCTCAACTCCAGGATGTTTATGTGGCATTGCTGATTGGAGTCGAACCACAGCCCTGAGGCTATGTGCTGTTGTAGGTGAGCCCCCCGCCCTTCGTTTGATACGCTGGGAAGAGTATCAAATCCAGAGGAGAAGAAAGGAGATCTATCCCTTCGAGAAGGTTGGAGTCTTGCATCAACCAACTCAAGCCTTTCTTCTGCTCTGATCCTAATGTAATGCATACTTCCAGAGGATCCCTGTACTAAAACCATATGGTATTCAGTTGCCACTGAAGTGACCAAATGCAGATACAACCATTAGGAAATAAACAGTCCAAGGACGCCAGGTGTCCCAACAGACATTACCATCAGTGGGCTTGCAGCGAGCTGTGCAGAGAAAGGGTTGAGCCACTCCCTGCTCTTGAGATGGTAAAATCTTTCCTGATCGGGTGTCAATGTGCACTCCTAAATATACCAGGTTTTGTTTGGGCTACCGGGATGACTTCTCAAGATTTACCACAACGCCAAGATTGTAGTATAACTTGAGAAGCATATCTTGGTGTAAGAGAAGGGTCTACACCAAGCCTGCCATAGTCAGTTAATCGTCCAGATAACAGGGTAGACAGATGCTGTGGGCGTGGGCCCAGGCTGAAACTAAATTGAACACCCTTGTGAAAGCTTGTTGTGCTCTCGACAGGCTGAAGCACAGCACTCGAAATTAGTATATCTTGTTGTGCAGTTGGAATCATAGGTATTGTACTTCCTTGCCACTGGATTGGGATCTGGAAATATGGGTCCACTGTGATCATGAGGTTCCTTGGTCTAATCACCTGTCTGATCATAGCTGTGGTCTCCATTTTGAACAGAGTTTGACGGATAAACTCATTCAAGGCTGCGAGGTCTATGACTGGTCTCCAGCCTCCAGACGCCTTCTCGACAAGAAAGAGTTGACTGAAGAAGCCTGGAGAACCGTCAACAACCTACTGGAGAGTGTCCCTCTCTAACATGGTTTGGAATTCTGCCTGAAGGGTGATGTCTTTTGTTGATCCCTTGGCAAACGACAATGCACATGTTGCACTTTTAGGTGTAGACTTAACAGTTACACCTTTGCTCAGACCAGATGGCTGTCACTCGCTGTCCGAAGGAAAAAGGCAACCGTTTGGCTGATGTATTTGACAGTAAGCAGAGCAATGAGAGAATCAATCTTCTTCAAACCTTTTTTTCTCAAGTTAAACAAACTAGTTTTGCTTTTTGGTCCTGTGAAAGTAAAACTTTTACTAGACCTTGATGCTTGGGGATGAGTAGTCCTAAATGGAGAATTTGTAATGTTACTCCAACAGATGAATGTGTTCTAGTAATTGTAAAGTTGCTGATTATCACTCGATTTTAAAAACTATCACATTATCTAAAGTTATTGAATGCTTTTTAGCAAAACATCTAAATGGGTATGCTGAAGGTGATCATATGTTCCCTAAATTGAAGTTTGGCTTATGCAGAGGAACATTTGATACTCCTCATACAATTTGCCTTGATCTTAGTGTTGCCTTTGACTGTGTTAATCATGAAGCCCTTGTTTTAAAACTTATGCAGATGGGAGTAAGTGGATATTTTTAAGTACACAGTAACAGATTGTAAAGAATATATGTTGATGGGCACCATAATACCAGTCCACTACTTTTCATATTTTATACATACTCTGTATGTGGTTTACCCTTGAAACAAGCTTATTGCATGTGCTGATGATGCTACTCACTTTGCATCAATTCCATCACCTAAATGTAAGTCTGTGATTGCTAAGTCCCTCAATAGAGATCTACCTAAGATTTGTGCATGGTGAAAATTATAGGGGATTAAGTTGAACCCTAAGAAAACTCAAAGCCTGTAGCACCTCGACATCCAGGTCGTTTAATTGATAATGCTCTTCATCTGCATGCAAATTGTTTAAAATTATAGGTGTGATTCTTGATCGGAAATTTGCTTTTGAGAAACGAATCTGGTCTATTTATTCTTCAATTACACAAATATTTGGCAGATTGCGAATGTGTTTTAAGACCTTTGGGGATCAATCTATCATAAGGAAATTTTTAAACCTTTTTTCTGGGGTCGACCTGTGTCGCTCCGTGAAATGCTCTTTAAAGCACCATTTCTAAGGTATAAATACCGCTAAAAATACCAGAGAAAAAGTTGCATGGAATGCCAAGAATAAACTCAGCTCGCTCACTCTAAAAGAGTGTCCGTATAGTAACTAGGGCGTGTTAGAACCACTACCAGAGGTCCCTTACCAATTAGTCCTCTCCTTCCTCAATATCCCCCGATACTACGAGGTGCCGTTCTACATCCAACTACTGCCCTCTACTACGACTACCCCCCACCCCTACCACTACCCTCATTCCTTATCTAGCACCAGTGAGATTCGGACGTGTTGTTTTAGTAGCTTTGTGTTTCGGCGTTTTTAAAGATGTCAGACGTTTTGGAGATCCCTGCTCCCAAGTTGAGTATTATAATTGTCTGTTTTGATTAATTTGGGTAGCGACACACGTTAATCTTTATAATCCTGTTTGTTTTTATTCTCAGCTGCTTTGCATGAACCCTTACGGGTATATTGGCGGCCATTTTGGTGTCGCTACCTTCTGATCTCTGTTATGTTCGACCTTCAATTAGTTCCTCATACTAATTGTGGTCTCATTTAGTTGTTTAAGACATCTTATACAGTATTTTGGCATGGTTTTTGACAGTTATTTAGGCTTTTTGGATGCTCGGTTCGTTACCTACCCGACCGGGCAGTACGCGGCTTTGGTCGATAGCCTACACCGTACAGTATTTTGGCATGGTTTTTTACAGTTATTTAGGCTTTTTGGATGCTCGGTTCGTTACCTACCCGACCGGGCAGTACGCGGCTTTGGTCGATAGCCTACACCGTGAGCTTCCTCTTCGATATATCTATTAAATGTCTTAGTTAACTTGTTCATTTGGAGTATTTTACAGGTAATCGGAACACGGTTTTACTTTATTTAGGGACTACCTGACCAGGTCGGTATTTTACCCAATTTTGGAGGGCTAGTTATTGTTTAGAGTAGTGTAGTTTTTCCTGTCCAGATCGACATCTACCCGATTTGAGAGGGTTAGGCTATAAGTTACTTTTACGCCGTGTTCCTCCCCCTTTTTTACTCATTATGTCATTATAGCCTATCTAATTGTATATCATGTCTGCCACATTATTATTTTTGCTGTTATTAATATTTGTGTGCTTTCGCGGGAAGCCATATGCCTACCGCCTCATCGGGTCTTTCCTTTGTGTTTCGGAGGGTAGTCCCACACCCTGGCCACACTGGTCACCTGATTTTGAGCCAGTCACTCCCCTTGGGTGCCCTCTCCCCCCTATAGGCCTTTCGCCATCCCCTACATAGGGTGGTAGGCTTCGGTCACGTGTTCTTATAGAAAATGGGAGTCACCCGTGATGTGTTTTTATAGAAAATGGGTGGCTGGCTCATACCCTCCGTGCGTCGACGTGGGTAGCACTCTCCTCGCCTCATCATGGTTGGCCGCCAGGTGCACAGGAGTGAGTGTGCTCCTCGCCTCGTCCGTTCCGGGAGGGCCGGGATAGTTTGAGAATCGTATCTATAAAATTGGATTCAGATATTATACTCTGTTCTGATCCATTATTTATCCAATATTTTTTTACGTAATTTTATGGATGGTTGGTCCAGGAGAGGGGCTTAGACGGAGCGTTTGTTTACTGGTAAAACATTTACTATAGCGCGCCGGAGTTACGCATGTATTCCGGCACTATGTTAATATCTCTATACTCCCTTCCTGTTTTGTCTTTTAGTTTTAGTCATTTTGGTATAATTTTAATGTAACGAATCATGCTTTCCGGGGCCTACGGAATCTCGATGTTTGTGCCCAGTCCGCTCGTCCCATACCTTGTTTACACCCCCCTCCGGTGGGTGTTTCGAAGGCAGAAAGTTCATGTTATATCTCTTTCTCCGGGACTGGCGGACTGGTTCACGGTTAATCCAGTCATCGTTCCTGAGCGCTCCGAATATTTATGATTATGTTTTAGTGACTAACATTACATGATGGAAGGATGACTGTATATAGGGTTCTATTACATATTATTGTTAATTTTATTTGAGTCCTTACGCACGCATGCTTTTCCGCCCAACTACGCGGCGGATTTTAATTTCTTTAGGTACGCTGTCAGGAGACGGCATGCACTGCTGTGTTGCAGCAACCTTGTGGGCATGAGGTTTGCCGTTCCCATGTCGGGTGTGCTGTCCAGGTGGCCGGTCTTTTGGTCTGGCATCCGGATGGATGTGATGTTTGTTACGCTCTGGTCTCTGACCTTACGAGTGACTCGGTATGTACTATATTCTTTCCCTTATTGCTACTTTTTGTCTCTTTGGGAATATTTTGGTATATGTTACAAATTCGGTATAGAATTTTCTCCTTCTTGCAGAATATACTTATTGTTCATACCGTTTTCGAGTATTGATTTTTTCTTTACCTAAATCCCTTTTATGGTTTGTGTTCTAAATGGCGGTTTCTCTTTCAGACCTCTCCCGCCATCAAGAGCGCTTCTCTTGCGAACCTCAAGACCTGGGTTGGTGGCTTTGGCCGGAACGTGGAAGCCAAGCAGCCATATATTTTAGCAGAGGAGATGTGTTCCCTCCTCTATCCCAACTCCAAGATGTCGGCAGTGGTGGCGTCAGATGTGGCGGCCCCAATCACCGCTAGGATTCGTGATGATACCCAAGCATTCCCTGAAGATTAAGTGGTCCTGGGGGAAGATGTTTTAGGCGATATTGCTGCCATTAGCTTAGACGTAGAATCTATGGTCGTCGACTCAGCAGGTCAAGGTAGGGTGGTAGGTGAGGCAGGTAGCGTCCGGACTAAGGTTCCTTTTCTTAGTCCGGCGCATTCTATTTCTTCCTCTGGCTCTTCTTTCCCGGGATTTACTGGAAATGTCATGGCTCGGGACAAGTCACGTTCAGTGGTCCCTAAAGTAAAACAGATCAAGAAGGCATTACCCAAGGCTCACAAGCCTTCTAAAATTCTCATGTCACTCCCCGCCAGGCCATCTTCGGTCTCTAAGCGTCGGACGGCCTCAGCAAAGGTCCTTCTGCCAACCCAGGGCCCGAAAGCGAGGAGCTCGAAGGCGAAGTCGGTGGAATTGGCTTTTGACCCGGTGGCCTTTTCGAGCCAGCTCTTGGAGCAGATGGGGAGTATGGTTCAATCCCAGATTGGATCTATTGCTGATCGTCTACAGTCGATGGACTCTTTCACCCAAAGACAGCAGAACCAAGAGTCCATGCTCGAGAATCTCTTGAGATCAGGGCTCCCAGAGCAACAACAGTTTGTGGTCCCGGATGCGTCGAATCTTCCGGCGTTTATTAAGAGCAACCCGTGGTGGTTGGCCCTTCATGCCCCGTTTTCAGAGGGCATGTTAACTATTGAGGGTTGTGGTACCCGGCCGGTGGAGGACTTTGAGTTCTACCCGCTGGGTTTGCAATTCCCCTTCCCTGGCTATGCGCGCTTGACAGAGGACGCGCTAGTCAGGGTGGATAAAGATCCGAAGGAAACGGTCATATTCCTGAAGGAGCAGGCTCAGTCCGCCTGGATCCAGACCTTGACGGAGTGGGAGTGTGTGAATACGAAGTTAACCCCTCATAAAGGGGCGTATACTATGTTCGTCGTCGAAGAGCAGACTCCTACTCCATACACCACCAAGGTGGTGGGCCTTACATTGCAAGCGGCGATGGAGGACAAACCTGTGCCACAACTTAGAGAGACTGACTTGACTTCTTTGCTGTTCCCGGGGGACCAAGACTGCTTGCTTGATGCCCCGGCTACCTTCACGACGGGTAAGTTGAATCCGGACTGCGCGTACACGCAGTTCAGCAAACGTCTTCCCCGGTTACTGGATTCGCTTATTAGGACAGAGTATGAGGCACGAGTCAGGCTCAGCAGGTCTATTAACTCAGCTACAATGGCAGAGATGTCTTCGCTGGTATACGCCGATGAGCCTTTGTTTAAGATCTTAACAAAGACGTTGCTTCACACGCTTCAGTGTGATGCATACGACTTTGCAGTAGCTCGTCGTACGTGCCGAAAGCACATATTAGCTGAGGCTTCCATTAGGCATGAACCTAACAGGCTGATTAAAGCCTTGGTCTGGGGAGCAGACCTTTTCCCAGATGATGTGGTAAACAGCGTCCTCAGTGAAGCAGCTAGGGTCAATCAGACCCTTAGGGTTAGGTGGGGTCTCATCCCTAAGAGGAAATTTGAACCCACAGGGATGCAATTACGAGGAAAGAAAAGACCAAGAAGGTTTCTCACCTTCCAAGGTTCACAAGTCCAACCTGTGGTGCAGGCGCTGCCTGTGCATTAGGTGCGTCATCCTCCCGCCTCAAAACCTCAGCCCCAACAATTTGTGTTGCTAGGCCAGCCACCCCAACCATCGACTTCGTTCTCTCCTTCGCCTGCTTATAACCCTGCCTTTGAATCCCAAGGCCTGGCTCACGGGTATAATAGGCAGGCAAGAGGGGGTAGGTCTAGGGGACCCTTTCGCCACAGAGGAGGCGGTCGGGTTTCCGGGAGGGGCAGAGGATTCCGAGAGTGCCGTGGTAGCAGACCTTCTGCGAACCAATGAGACTCCTCAGGTAGGGGGGAGGCTATACCTTTTCCAGAGCCGTTGGACGTTCAACAAATGGGCACACGGTATAGTATCAAAGGGCCTAGGGTGGAGTTGGATTCAAGCAAGAGCCCCTCCACCGGTCAGTTTTTATCAGCGTCCAACGACAGATCTCACGCTTTTCGCACAAGATCTCCTTCTCAAAAATGCAATACAGGAGGTAAAACATTTAAAGTTTCAAGGTCGCTTATTCAGCGTGCCAAAAAAAGACTCCGACAAACCAAGAGTCATCTAAGATCTGTCTCGCTTGAATACATTCATTCAATACGACAAGTTCCATATGCTGACCGTCTCGCAGGTACGGACCTTACTTCCCCATAGGGCCGTCACCACCTCTTTAGATCTTACACACCCTTATTATCATGTTCTGATAGCGCGACATTTTCATCCTTTTCTGTGATTCAAGCGAGGCAAACGGGCATACACCTTCAGAGTGATGCTGTTCGGTCTCAATATTGTTCCCAGAATATTAACGAAGTTGGCGGAGACAGTGGTACAGGAGTTGAGAACTCGGGGAATACAGTTGGTTGCCTACCTAGATGATTGGCTTATTTGGGCCAACAACGACAAGGAGTGTCACGAGGCGACGGACAAAGTAATAAGTTTCTGACACACTTAGGGTTCCGAGTAAATTTCAAAAAGTCCCGCCTGGTTCCGGTGTCATGCTCTCAGTGGCTGGGTCTACATTGGAACCTGATCACCCACAAACTGTCGATTCCTCCAAAGAAGGGGAAAGACATAGCAATTAACACAAAAAGATTTCTCAAGGACAAAGTAACATCTCGGAGAAATCAGGAACGGGTCTTAGGTTCACTCCAATTTGCTTCCGTCACAGACGTTCTGCTGAAAGCCAAACTAAAGGACATCAATCGGGTTTGGAGGTCCAGGGCAAACAACCAGAGTCGAGACAAGGTTTCTCGGATTCCATCTATCCTAAGGAAAAGACTTCTCCCTTGGACGAAGGTCAGGAACTTGGCAAAGGCGGTACCTCTTCATTTCCCTCCACCGGCTTTAGTAGTCCATACGGATGCCTCCCTAAGCGGTTGGGGGGGGGGGGGCCTAGTCCCCATTCGAAAAGGTCCAGGGTTTGTGGTCAGTGGCTTTCCGTCAGTTTCACATCAATATTCCAGAGGCCATGGCAGTGTTCTTGACTTTAAAGCGGCTCTCCCCGTCAAAGAATCACCATATCATGCTAATTCTAGACAGCGTGGTGATAGTTCACTGCATCAACAGGGGAGGCTCCAAATCAGGTCACATAAATCAGGTGATGATTGCAATATTTTCATTGGCAACAAGGAACCATTGGCATTTGTCAGCAGCTCACCTGGCGAGCGTCAGGAACATCGTCGCCGATGCACTTTCATGGACAACCCCGCTGGAGTCGGAATGGTCCCTGGACCAAGAGTCATTCCGCTGGATTTGCCAGAAAAGTTCTGGGTCTTCAAGTGGATCTATTCGCCACAGAATTAAATCACAAGATTCAATGATATGTAGCCCCCAATCTGGACCCTCTGGCTTATGCCGTGGATGCCATGTCCATCGATTGGAACACCTGGCGGGGGATTTACCTGTTTCCTCCTATAAACATGCTGATGAAGGTTCTGGACAGACTCAGGACTTTCAAGGGACGGATTGCTCTAGTGGCTCCCAATTGGCCAAAAAGCAACTGG